>NC_140169.1:115099896-115470333 GCF_963971535.1 Notolepis coatsorum | reverse complement strand
GGCCTCCCACACGTCCTCCCAAGAGAAACTCGATCGTTTCTCAAACAACCCTCCTCAGCCAAGAAGAAATCACATCTACTTCATGACATTAATGGGCTTTCGTGAAATTGTTGTGAATCGTCAGTTTCATATATCCTGACCCCAAACTTTGAGGTTTGGGGCGTTCCAGCCATAACTCTGGACAGACAGAGTGTGGTGTGTGGTGCACAGACTCTGCGAGAGAGAAAAAAGGAGAGAGGAGGGGAACAGGGAAGGAGTGAGAGTCAAGCGGTTAGAAGAGAGAGAGAGAGGGAGGTCTGGGCTGCCACTGTGTGCATAGGTGTATATACTGTTAATACACTGGCATATCAAGAGTGTTCCCCATGGCATTGACAGGACTAAACAAGCGACTCCATGCCCGCACTTCCTTACAGAAATATGGGCGGAGGTTTGTGTCCATCAACAAACTAGCTAAGAGCATTCCCCATACAGCAGCTCAAAATAAATAAAGATTATCAAGGGCATGGCAGGGCAGGGCAGCAAAGAATAAAGATGGTATTGATGATGAGACATGCATGGACATTCTACTCAGGGCTAACATGTTTTGAGTTCACTCAATAAGAGGGAAGTGAGAAACACCGCAAAATTTGGAGCTCGATCGGCTTTTGATTGGTCTGGCATTAGCCACATGGTTTATATGGGCGTGCAGAGAGAAAGCGCTGTGGTTACTTTGGACAGACGGTGGCCGCATTTCCATGTAATGTTCCAGAGTTTAAAGTCATGGGGTTCAATTTATCTGCTTGGATTGTGAGTCAGACGCAGAGAGGTCTTGCGAGGACACGGTCTCACCCTCACCGCATCCAAATCAAAGTGTTTGTGTGACTCCAGTGCACACAATCCAAGCCAGAGCACCCTACCCCCCCCTTCATAATGTGATTTTCTTGAGTGTTTGTGTGCGTATGTCTTCTGGAACCCTCAATTAAAATATGTATTTTCAGCGTTTGGGGTTTCAGTGTTAGTTTAAAATAAAGTTGTTGCTCTCACACAGGGAACATTTTGTCATGTTGTTTGTGCAAACATGATACGTCAGCGATGATATTTTGGTGGCGTGGAGGAGCCTCTGACTGTGGCAGAGAAAACATTAGCCCAAACATTGGCAGAATGTCCTGTTTGCTGAGCCCATCGTCCTCCTAGAGACTGCCTGCGCCACAGCCAACAACATGGAGATGAATCTCCACAAGTCCTATCATATCTGGCTGTTCTGCCGGCATGGTGCAGGACATGTGCTCTGCACGCTACATCACAGGTTGGAATGCTTCCTTAGTGACCTTAGTTGCATGCTACCCCTCCTCCTCCTGATAATGTAATAAAGCTCATATACCATGGGAAATCATATAAATGGCTGCTTTTTTATATAGCGCTTTTATCCAAAGCGCTTTACAATTTGTTACTCACATTTGACCCATTCACTCACACATTCACACACCGACGGCGGAGGCAACCATGCAAGGTGCCAACCTGCTCATCGGGAGCAATTAGGGGTTAAGTGTCTTGCTCAAGGACACATCGACACGCTGCCCGGGAGGAGCGGGAATCGAACCGGGAACCTCCGGATTGCCAGACGACTGCTCTACCTCCCAACCACTGTCGCCCCATATTTAACTGATGTGTGTGTGTGTGGCGGGGCAAGAGGAACCATCTACTGTACATTGGGATCAAGCATAAGCTGTAGATAATGTAGCTATATGAGATGTCATTGGCGAGGCTATAGGGAAATCTACTGCCCCAATTGCAAAGGTTTGTTTACTTCTGGGCTCGGGGCATTCGTTAACGAAAGGGAATAATGAATTTGAAATGTGGTGTGTGGTATATCCACATCCAGCCTGTTGGATGCAATGGAAGGAAGAGGTGCAGGAAAATAAATTATTAAAATTGAGATGTGTTTTTATTATTATTATTATTTAAAATGTTTTGGGGGGGGGGGGGGTGAGAGGAAGACTTAAAGGAATACGCTGTCTTCTCCAGAGTCAGACAAGAAGACAGATACCAATTTCCTCTCTGTACGTTCAGTAGAAAGCAGTAGAAAGCTGCAAGCTAGACTAGCTTAGCACAAATTAATGGAAGAGGATACGGACCAGATAGCCTAGCTGATGGCCAAAAACACCATGAGTACAATTTCTGGAACCAAGTTAAATTAACTTCCAGTGCAGTAAGGAAAATCCCTTTTTTACATTTCATGAAATAAGTCTGATGATGGGTCATACTGTAAGAGTCTAACTAAAGCCAGAACCCAGATGCAGACACAAATAGGCAGAGACCATGTGGAATCAGAGAAAACCCAAATGATGGGTATATTTAATTAGAAAAAGGAGAATACGGCAACCAGGTCTTTAGGAAGTCCAGGGAGTGAACAAGTATCAGGGTAGTCAGACAAGCGGAGGGTCGTAGCCGGGAGCGGGTTCTCAGACAATCCGGGGAGTAGACAAGCTGCAGGGTAGTCAGACGAGCGGGGGGGAGTAAGTGAGTTGCAGGGTAGTCAGATGAGCGGAGGGGGGCGGTCGTAGCCAGGAGCGGGTTCTCGGACTGTCACGGGATTCACACAGAGAATAGTGGTCAGGCAGACGGAGGTCATACACAGGGATCCAGGACTCTGGAACAGGGTGTGAAGCCAGGTAAGGAACTGCGAGCAAAGGAGGACAAGAAACATTAGGTAAAGCAATAGAACACGGACTGACATGAGACTAAGCAAGAGTATACAGACTGACTGGTAAATAGGAACTACGATCTGGCAGCCTCATGACATCTGAGCCAGGTCTAAATAGGAATGGTAATCAGCCGGTAGATGTCAATCAGCTGCTCCTCTGGTGTCACACACCTGCACCCCATCCTGTACTTAGAGAGAGGGAGAGAGGAAGAGTAGCTCGGTAGGGACAGAGTGGGATAACCAAGAATTAAGGTGGACGGGAACCCCAGAGGTGCATGACAGTACCTCCCCCTCAACGAACGCCACTTGGCGTACGTCCCGGGAGGTCAGGATGAGCCCGCTGAAAATCAGCGATCAGGGAAGGGTCCAGGATCTGGCGACAGGGAATCCAGCTTCTCTCCTCCGGTCCATAACCCTCCCAGTACACCAAGCACTGAAGGCCCTGTCCACGGCGACGCACGTCCACTAGACAACGGACCGTGTAGGCTGGGTGATTGTCAATCATCCGAGGAGGAGGAGCGGGAGCGGGGGGTTGAAGTGGGCTGGACGAGACAGGTTTAATCTGGGAAACATGGAAGGTAGGGTGGATACAAAGGGAGCAGGGTAACCATAGACGGTCAAAGTGCCTCAAAGCAGCCTTCGAAAATCGGTCAACCACCGTAAGGATGGTGGTGTTTCTCTCCGAAAGTCCAAGGCGATGTGAGACCATGGACGATGAGGAGATGGCAGAGGCTGAAGTAACCCATAGGGAGCGGTGTGTGAGGACGTGTTCTGGGCACAGGGCATGCAAGCAGTGATGAAGGAGCGGGTGTCCTCTTCCAACGTGGGACACCAAAAGTGCTGACGTAGGAACCCCACTGTGCGGTGGATGCCGGGGTGGCAGGTGAGCCTGGAGGAGTGGGCCCATTTGAGGACCCCCGGGCGAACTGTCTCCGGGACAAATAACTTGTGCAGAGGACAATGGACAGGAGCTGGTTGTTGGGCCTGCACGGCCCATATCGTGGTCTCAATGTCCCCAAGTGACAGCCGCGATCACCCGGGTGGCAGGTAAGATGGTGCTAGGCGTAGAGTTGGAGTCCATCTCAGAGACCTGGCGAGATAAGGCGTCGGATTTCACGTTTCTAGACCTGGGTCAATAGGTGAGGGAAAACTCAAACCTCCCGAAAAATAGTGCCCACCGGGCCTGTTGAGAGTTGAGTCTTTTTGCAGATTGAATGTACTGGAGGTTCTTCTGATCCGTCCAAACGATAAAGGGTTGAGCAGCCCCCTCTAGCCAATGACACCACTCCTCCAGCACCAATTTTATGGCCAACAGCTCCCAGTTTCCAACATCATAATTCCTCTCTGCAGGTGACAGTCAACAGGAGAGAAAAGTGCAGGGGTGGAGTTTGCCATCTGAGGGGGTGCATTGAGAAAGAATGGCCCCAACCCCGGTGTCAGAGGCGTCCACCTCCACCACAAACTGGAGGGCTGGGTCTGGCTGGACCAAGATAGGGGTAGACACGAAGCATTGTTTCAGTTCTCTAAAGGTGGTGTCTGCTGTGGGGGTCCAAATGAAGGGTTTGGTCATGGAGTTAAGGGCAGAGAGGGGAGCAGCTGTAGTCGCAGATGAAGCGGCGATCAAAGTTAGCAAAGCCAAGAAAGCGTTGAAGTTGCTTGTGGTTAGTCGGAGTTGGCCACCCTGCCACCACCGAAACCTTCACCGGATCCATCCTCAACTGTCCCTGGGCGATGATGAACCCTAGGAAGGACACAGACGGGATGTGAAACTCGCACTTCTCCCCCTTCACGAAGAGCCAGTTCTCTAGTAAGCGTTGCGGCACCTGCCGCACGTGAGCCTGGTGGGAGGTCAGGTCCTGGGAATAGATGAGGATATCGCAGAGGTAGACGAAAACGAACCGATCCAACATGTCCCTTAGGACGTTGTTCACCAGGTTCTGGAAGACGGCAGGGGCATTGGTGAGACCAAATGGCATGACCTGGTACTCGAAGAGACCAAGGAGAGTATTGAAGACCGTCTTCCACTCATCGCCCTCCCGTATATGTACCAAGTGATACGTGTTACAGAGGTGTACTGTACGCTGATCTGGTTCTCTCTCTCTGTCGTTCATGAAGATGATCATCGATACGGATGGCTAGTGCTATGAGGCTATTGAGGCCGGAGGTCTCCGCATGAGACACCAACTCATCCTTTATGGAATCGTTCATGGCATTGTAAAAAAAACGCTCTGCAGCGCCTCATCATCTCGCCATCTACTCTCCGCTGTGAGAGTGCAGAAGTCGATGGAGAAGTCAGCTACCGAGTTGCAGGGTAGTCAGACAAGCGGGGGGGGGGGGGGTCGTAGCCAGGAGCGGGTACTTAGACGGTCCAGGAAGCAGGTTCTCGGACGGTCAGGGTATTCACACGGAGAAGAGTGGTCAGGTGTGAAGCCAGGTAAGGAACTGCGAGCAAAGGAGGACAAGAAACGTTAGGTAAAGCAATAGAACATGGACTGACTGGTAAATAGGAACTACGATCTGGCAGCCTCATGGCATCTGAGCCAGGTCTAAATAGGAATGGTAATCAGCCGGTAGATGTCAATCAGCTGCTCCTCCGGTGTCAGTGTCACACGCCTGCACCCCACCCTGTACTTAGGATAGAGTGGGATAACCAAGAATTAAGGTGGACGGGAACCCTGGAGGTGCATGACACATACAATGAGCTCAAATCCTGATGAGATGACCTTTGTGTTTTTTTTCAGTGTACAATCTAAAATAGTTTCAGTAAAACCGGTTATGACTTACGAGAAACATACTCTCAATCAAATGTTTCAACCCAGTCAGTCACTCGTTAATTTTCCAGCTCTGTGGGCGCATCACTCAAGGCTGTGGCATAAGTCAAGGGTAGTAACAGTAATTCCAGTCCGAACCTGGAAACACAGCTCCTTACCAAAGAAAATAATGTATTATTTCCTTTTTCTATTTTGTCTCCTCACAGTCAGGGAGAATAACTGCAGGTTGTCAGAGGTTGAATAATAATTCATAAAACATGTCCTGTAAAATGCTTGTGTTCTGCAGCAGGCCCTGATCCTTGGTCCACACAGCAGCCATTGATGAAGTATCAGACCTCAAGGCCTTCAACTGACCTATCTCAAGCTCTGCCCTCTTTTGTTAGCTCTCAGCCACGTCATCATTCCGACTGAGTTTCCCACTGACTCCATCTCAGTTCAACGGCTCTCTGGCAAACGCACGCACGCTAACTCCATACTCCATTAACCTATAAGATCAAACCACATCCATGCTCACAATCCTTTAGCGACTGCGTGCCTTCTCATAAAGAGGCGGCTCGAGCTCATACTTTCCGCCATAGTATGCAAAGTGAGCACTGTAGAGCACAGACGCTGCTCCTGAGGCCGTAAAGTGGCACACCATGTAGTGTATTGAGCTATGCTATTACCCATACTACTGGGACTAACCCGGATGTTAGAGACGTGAGGAATCTGTATGCATGGAGCTGGAGAGGAGACAGTAAATGATGGAGTCGTTGTTATACTGAATCTGGTTGTCCTGTCAAGTTATTTTATAACACAAGACATACATTACACAGCAACAGCATGCAAGGCCTGAAGTGGCACAGGGTTGTAGAGACAATTTAAAGTAGTGCTTGAACAGAAGAGCAAATAGCACAGAATATGATGTCCCACGAGAAACATCCCAGATACGACCAAATGCAAGAGATATGTAGGAGCCATGTATTTGATGATGATACATTTAAATGGCATTTTCTGTGAATTAACCATTATTGAATCCGAAGTGCTAGTCTGAAACATTGTGATGTAATACAAAACATTTCTATGTGTGCATGCGCAAATGCCGTATATAGGTTGGTGTGTGTGCGTGCGTGCGGGTTGAACGTAAACGGCATAGGTGTGTGCGGCAGCAGACAGGGAGACACTGTTCCAAGGGTTGAGTCGAACACCATACAGCCCCCGGGCTGGACCACAGCAGAGCAGCGTTGCTCACCGGAACAGAGCAGACTGCTAGCTTGCAGAACTCATTAAGACAAATGTAAGGTATATGGATTTCCTGCTGCTGCACAGCACCCAAGTGAATCCAGAAGTAGCTTACCATACACCCTTGGAATGACAGCGCACATTCTGAAACTGTTTGTGGCTGATTTACGTTGCCCTACACAGGCTTTATGTTGTTCCTTAAGGGGTACATGACCGTGAATGTATTAGGGAGTACAGTGGTGAGAGACATTTGTCCAAAATCCTAGCATTATTATGCAGTTATAATTTAATTTGAGAATCCCAGCTCCATGTCCCCCCCTGTTGTCCAACACTCCCTTCGGAATGGTAGGTCTGAGTATTGTACACCTCCTTGGTTCAGATGATGCCACTGTGATTTTGGAGGCGAGAGACCTGCTGTGGTCTCTGCTGACCCACCTGACCTGTCCACCCTCCACTTAAAACCGCATTGTTGCATCTTTCAAAATGGCAAATGACGTACAATGAGGATCGCTATGGGGGCATTATTGTTCCAATATTATTTGATAATGTGTGTGGAGTAACTGTATCTCGCCAAACTGTCATCTTGTGTTTTTTGATGAATGAACTTACTAAGTTAGCTAGCTAGCTAAGGTTAGCTGGGATAACGTCACCAAAACAGCTAAATAAAGTGTCTAAAAAACAGGATATGTCAGGATATGACACCTCTAGCCAATGGGTGGAGTCGTCTGTCGACTTTGTTAAAGCTTAAAAACAGCTTATTGGCAAGTAAAGCTCAACATGCTAAACAAAATTTGTATTTCTGTTCCTCTAAAATGGAAGTCAGCTTGTGTCATGCTAGCTTAAATTAGGAGTTCTACTTCCGGTCTTAAAGTCACTGCTGGGTGCTAGGCCTACTGCCAACTGGTGATATGGCTTCATAATAATAATAATAATAATAATAATAATAATAATAATATAATAATAATAATAATAATAATAATAATAATAATAATAATAATAATAATAATAATAATAATAATAATAATAATAATAATAATAATAATAATAATAATAATAATAATAATAATAATAATAATAATAATAATAATAATAATAATAATACATAGATTAGCATAGAATAGACAAAGTAAAATGTGCAATAGTGCAGTGCAATAAAATAGTTCTCATATATAGTACAACAATCACAGTTTGGATGCAATGAGTCCACGCAGCAGAGTGTATTAAAAGGCTAAGGTGAGGAGGTACGTTTTTTTTTAGCTTACTTTTGAAAATATTTAGTGATCTAGCCTCCCTAATGTCCATAGGGAGCTATGTCGCCGATTTCCTTTTGGCTGTGGTTGGGAACCTTCAATAAACCAGCAGTAGATGATCGTAATGTTCTTGGGGGCACACAGTTGACAAGATGATTGCAAGTGTAGCTTGGTCCTGTTCAATTTAGTGCTTTGTATATAAGGAGGAGGACCTTAAAATTGATTATAAATGTTACCATAAGCCAGTGCAAAGTAGCTAACACTGGACTGATCATGTAAAATCACATGCAAAAAGACAGCCAATTGAGAGGCTGACTTGTAACTGATGCAGATCCTACAGTATGTACACCTTTACAGGTCTATGTACAGATTTACAGATCTGTGTATGGTCTCAGTACAGACTTCTACCAAGGCTTAATACTCTGTAGAATACAGACCTCTACCAAGGCTTAACTCTCTCTGTAGAATACAGACCTCTACCAAGGCTTAACACTATACAGACCTCTACCAAGGCTTAACACTCTGTAAAATACAGACCTCTACCAAGGCTTAACACTCTAGAATACAGACCTCTACCAAGGCTTAACACTCTAGAATACAGACCTCTACCAAGGCTTAACACTCTAGAATACAGACCTCTACCAGGGCGTAACACTCTATAATACAGCACCTACGGGAGGCTGCAATTTGAAACTGGCCCCTGTAAATGTCCAAACCCCCCCCCCCATCCAACCCCCTCCTAATGTACAGTTTCCTCCCCCTCGAATGTATATAGTTTCTGTTAGGATCTCTGTTAAACAGTACTGTATATCTGTATGTCATGTATGTCATAAATGTCATGATATATCTGTATATCTGTATGTTGTGTATGTCATTAATGTCATTATGAATTGAAAATGGGGGACCCTGATGTAAACAAGACGAAAGTCTTTCTCTGGTCTGCATCCCCTTAACAATTGTGTGTATTGAGCCATACTGTATTGTACCCATTCTGCAATCTGTTAATAAAATGTTCAATTAATCAATTAATCAATCAATCAATCAATCAATCAAACCTCTACCAAGGCTTAATACTCAGTAGAGCACATACCTCTATACTAAGGCATAAAACTCAGTAGAATACAGATCTACCGATGTACAGTAGTAAAAACAGCATAGTCCCTGAGCATGCATTACACTCCAGTCCAGGGAAAGGACAATGCCCATGTTCATTGCAACAATGAATTATGCTGACCAAAGTAACATTATTCCTCTATGACTTGTAGTTTCATTAATATAATTACACTGGAATGTTCACAGCAAATTGTATGTCAATCCAATTACTTTTCAGTGTGGCCTGATGGTGGCGCTATAGGAAAGGTCATGGGATCCCCTTCTGTTAGGGGTCACAGCATTTTTTGGCAAATCTGGCTGTTACTTTCTAAGATATCTTGTTCACTGACAGACAGACAGACAGACAGGCAGACAGACAGACAGACAGACAGACAGACAGACAGACAGACAGACAGACAGACAGACAGACAGACAGACAGACAGACAGACAGTCAGACTTTTGAAAACAACCTCCCTGGTCATTCGAGGCTGTAGTTGGCCTCAGTGCAATGGTGCCATCGTGTGGATATGAGAAAGTGATGCACATTGAATAGAAATCAGATTGCTAGGATAAACATATAAATCATGTAGGAAACGGGGGGATAGCCCTACACAATCTCTTTTAGTCCACTATGTAGGCCTAATTACAAAAAACAATTACCGGTATGCATTATGACCACAGCTCGTATTATAAAAAAATAAAACTGGTCTATAGTCTGTTTTGTAATTGCCCCGTACAATGCTTGCAAACGCAACATTAAAGGGGGAGAACCGATCTGCAATCAGCTGGTATCGTGCAACCGGATGTAAGTAAGGACGCGAAACGGAGGTCTGGTGTTTTCGGGAGCAGTTTCTACAGGAAATACCTCCCGCCGCAGAGAGAGGCGTTAATGTGAAGTGCTGCCATTTTACGGTGCTTACGGTAAGAACCCTTGTTTGGTGTGTAGTTGTTGTGTACACGTTCATCCGTGCTGCTCAGTTTGGTTGTCGATTATGGCTTGAATGTAACAGGGTCAGTTAGCAGCCGGAGTTATAGCTGATCTGTGGAAACACCAGACTTCTCAGAATATACCGCTCTGCTAGCGGTGGCTGTACAGCTAGGTAGCCACTAGCAGCTAGCATTGTTTACTAAATGCTGCAACATTAAATGAAATCTATAATAAAAGCCCCGATTCGCTAACATTTCCTTCTCCTTTGCACTGAACTATAGCGTGTGTGCACTAAGTTAGCTCTTTAGCCGAGGCCAGCTATTATTAAGACCTAGCTTACAACCAGAGACATTTCGACCTTTATAACCTTACCCTCGAGCAAGGCACTTCTTCGCTATCGGTGTGTCAAGCAACATGAATATCTAACTAGCTAGTCTAATTAGATGTAACAAGGAATACTCAACCACGCACTCCCTTTGAACCCAGTAAAACTGCTATATTAAACGGAATACTATACGGGTTACTTGTTGTTTGTATAACGCTCTGAACTTCATAAAAGTCAGACAAAGCTTTCCAAAAGCTCAAACAGTGAACTCCAAGCCCACGTGGTTGAACTAAAAATTCAAAGAAACAGACTAAGAAATGACGTAAACACCATGATCAGAACCGCAAAAAGAAATGTCATCGACAAAACTGAGGAAAACAAAAACAAATCCCGTGAACTTTGGAAATGACTCAATAATCAACTAGGCTGCAGTAAAAAACGTAACCAGATTCTCAAACATAAACATAAAGACGGACAACACGCTCATCACAGACAAGCTGGATGTAGCCAATTACTTAAACATCTTCTTCACAAACATAGCCACAACACTGGTAAACAAACTACCCTCCCACTCAGGGCATTATGGGGTAGAACACATAGTAGCATACTACAAAAACCTAGGGGTCCACAAAGATGACTTCAAACTTGAAATGGTAACAACCGATGAGGTACTCAAAAAATTTAGCGCCCTCCAACCTAACAAGGCCACTGGCCATGACAACATCCCCTCCAAATTCCTCAGAGACGCAGCAGCCGCCATCACCCCAGTCATCACACACATAATAAACCTCTCTATAAAACAGGGACACGTCCCCAAGGACTTCAAAATTGCGAGAGTGACCCCTCTGCACAAAAAGGGCAGCAAATTAGACCCAGGCAACTACCGCCCTGTTTCTATTCTTACCCCCATCTCGAAAGTCATGGAGAAAATAGTCTACGAACAGGTCGAAAAGTACCTGGCGGAAAAAAATCGAATCTACGAATTCCAATCTGGCTTCAGAACGTCCCACTCCACTGATCAGGGTTCGAAATTAACGGGGGCTCGGGGCAAAATGCCCTTGAAAATGGACAAAATGCCCTCGAAAATCAGTTAAGGGGGGCAGAAAATGCCCAGACAGTTTACTAATTATATATATAATTATATATATGATCTACAGTGCGAGCATTTCCCTTGTATTTGCCCCTAATAATATGTGTGTGTGCGCGACCCGGAAAAATCATTTACTCGAGACGAGTGACGATTACAAAACAGCTGCGCTGTTAATAGTCCCACATTACACAAGGCGCATAAACGTCCAATCACAGTAGCGCCCGAAAACAAAGTCACGGTACCGGCTTAGGCAAGTTATACATTCAGAATCAGACAACGCAAAAAAATCAGCCAGCCATGAAGCCCATTCATTTTTATTTTTAGCAAAAGAGAGACGAGGAGAAAGAGGAATCCGGCTGACATGGTTTTTTGAAGTGATATTCGCACGTGTTTTTGCGGGTCCAGTCCCCACGGTATGTTGACAGAATTCGCAAAACACCTTATCGACTGAAGCATAAAAGTCATTAGGATACTGCTCTGCTCTGAATTTAGGGCTTAGTGGGGAATTTCTTCCGACGTTAACGTTAACGACGCACCGAAGCAGCTAGAGGCTTGGACATTTCTCCGTGTTGTGTGTAACACGCAGCGGTCAGGGGCGGATTTAGGATTATAGGAGATCCGGGGCTTAGCCCAGATAGGTGCCCCCTCTTTTTTTTTTTTTTTTTTGATTAATTTCTTTAATTTTTTTTTTATTATTATTATTATTATTATTATAATTTTTTTAAGTTTTTTTTTAAATTTAATTAACCTGTACGTGCAATTTCCTGCAATATAGAGCCTTCAATCTTGACCAATAAAGCTGCTCTTTTCACTATAAAACTACGTTATGGTTAGATTTATATATTGGGGGGGGATATATCATATTTTTCATATGATCAAAAAGTGGTGGAGCAAGAGCATACCTTTGCTCCCCCAAGTTCAATAGTGGGAGAGCAGAGATGCTCCGAATGCTCTTATGGCCAGGCGTCTATGATTCACTGATACAAAGTAAAATAGTGCAGTGCAATAAAATAGTTATCATCGTATTTTTTCGGGAGGCCGGTAAGGAGTGCATTACAGTAGTCGAGTTGGCTTGAGATAAAGGCATGGATCTGGTTTTCAGCGTCCTTTTGATTTATAAATGGCCGTACTTTAGCTATGTTTCTAAGGTGGAAGAATTAAGTTTTTGTCAACTTGTTGATTGTGATTTAAAGCTTAGGTCTGAGTCTACCATGACACCAAGACTTAACTCACTCAAATACAGTTAGCAGCTGGATAGACCACAGATGGAAATTAGCTTCTGCTAAATCTGGTGCAAACATATTTTCATGTAACAATGATGAATTGTCACACAAAAAGAAAAAAAAAACCTTTTATTTAATTTATTTTTATTTTTTTTAAAATAGATTCTGGGCTTTTCAGAAAACATTCGGGGCTTGAGCCCCAGTAGCCACCCCCTAGCTCCGCCCCTGGCAGCGGTCCCCGCCTCCCTAGCTCCTTGCAACAAACGTTCCACCCAAAAACGGAATTTCTATTTCATAATGAATTAAATAATTGTATAAAGAATTTTCAATGTTCTGTCATCTAATAATATATTCCATTCCATTACCTTTCCTATCTGTATCAAAGTCAAAATGTTGGTATCATAACAACACTACAACATACAAAAGCAGCTTGACAACCGATATCCTTTGCGTTTGATTGATTGAAAACTTTATTAACAGATTGCAGAATGGGTACAATACAGTACAGCTTAATACACACAATTGTTAAGGGGATGCAGACCAGAGAAAGACTTTCGTCTTGTTTACATCAGGGTCCCCCATTTTCAATTCATAGTGTGCACACGCACAGTATAATATGCATGTGATAAATAGTTAATAAACTCTGTTACTTGAACAATTTTCACTGTGCTCCTAAATTTCTTTGTGTGCTCCTAAATTTTTATTTAGATTTTATTTATTAACATTTTATTTAGGAGCACATGTGCTCCTTGGGAAAAAGGTTAGCGTAGAGCCCTATATATGGAGACATTAACATTACATTATCAAACATAGGGACGAAGACTGTAAAAAAAAGTGTCAACAATGTTTTATAATCCTTATGTTAATTTTCATCATAAAAATTCAGTGCCCCCGAAATACAAAAAAGCCCCAGAAAAATCAATTAAGGGGGGCAAAAAAAGCCCTTGAATTTTTTTTTTAATTTCTAACCCTGCCACTGACACATGCCTCCTCTATTTGAACGACCACATCAAACAAGAGGTGGACGCAGGCAAATACTGCGGCATGGTCATGCTGGACCTACAAAAGGCCTTCGACACTGTCAATCACTCCATTCTGATGGACAAGCTAAAAGCAATTGGTTTTGATAACTTATCAGTGAGCTGGATGCAATCCTACCTGGAGGGGAGAGAACAGATGGTAGAGGTAAACGGTACTCTATCCCCCCCCCCTCACAGTGAGCTGTGGTGTTCCACAAGGAAGCATACTAGGACCGCTACTCTTCCTAATTTATGCAAATGACATGTCGTCAGCCTGTGACTGCAACTTGTTCCTGTTTGCGGACGACTCAGCCCTGCTGGTCTCTGACAAGAACAAGTTGCAGGTTGAAAAAACCCTCAGCTCGGAACTAGGCAAAATCTGCATATGGCTCGCTGATAACAAACTATCATTACACATGGGCAAAACAGAGTCCATTCTCTTCGGTTCAAATAACAAACTCAGCAAGACCGACGGCTTCTCAGTTACAGTGGGTGACAATATTGTCACAAGGAAAGACGAAATTACCTACCTGGGTTCCATCCTAGAGGCAAATCTTTCCTGTGACAAAATGGCATCCAATGTAATAAAAAAAGTCAACCAACGAACTAGATTCTTGTACCGGATCTCCTCTCTGGTAAACAAGAATACCCTGAAGACTCTGGCAGGAGCACTCATTCAAGGGTACTACGACTATGCGTGCAGGTGCACCTCATGGTACCAAAGCACCTCAAAGGCGATTAAAACAAAATTACAAACATCACAAAACAAACTGGTCAGACTTGACCAGAACCCACCTCACCCCTGCCCACTTTGACAACCTAGGATGGCTTAGAGTAGACGACAGAGTACAGCAACTTGCAATGGGCCTGGTCTACAAGATGCACTATATGACCGGGGTACCCATGTACATGTCAAAATACTTCCCAAAGGTCAGTGAATACCACAACCACTACACCAGAGGAAGCCCAACAAATCATGTTAAACCCAGATTCGGCTCAAACAAGGGACTAAATACGTTTCGCAATTATGCTACAACAATGTGGAACGCCCTACCCAAAGCTGTAAAGGAATGTGAATCCCTACCCACATTCAAAACCGCTCTTAAAGAGCACCTACGGGAGGCTGCAATTTGAAACTGGCCACCGTAAATGCCCCAAACCCCCACCACCTCCTAATAGACCGTCTCCTCCCCACCGCATGTATATATTCCCTCCCCGCCGTATGTATATTTCTCTCCCACCCACCCACCCCCTCCTAATGTACAGTCCCCTCCCCATCATATGTATATACTCTGTCAGGATCTAGGGGTAACAGTACTGTATATTTGAATACCGTTTATGTCACAAATGTATCTGTACTAAATACCTATATGTCCCTATGCCATAAATGTCATGTATGTTGTGTATGTCATAAATGTCTATATGAATTGAAAATGGGGGACCCTGATGGAAACAAGACAAACGTCTTTCTCAGGTCTGCATCCCCTTAACAATTGTATGTATTGAGCCGTACTGTATTGTACCCATTCTGCAATCTGTTAAATAAAGTTTTCATTCAACGTTACATGAATTGTCCCCTCTGTCGCATTTTAATCTAATCTAATATCTAATCTAATACTGATCCAAACAAATGACAGGTCGCCCTTCATCAGACCTCATCATGAAGAGATCAATATATTTATTGTGATAAAGATTTTAAATGACTGACCTCATCCGGTAGATATATTTCATCATCTGTAGGCTACTGGTCAGAAACTGCAATAAATAAATAAATAACCAGCATACAGAACATACAGTAAGAACAACAAGCCTAAACGAAATAAACGTAAGGTAACCAAAGTAAAGTACTTATTTGTCAAATACTTGCCCCGAAGTTTTTGAAGTGATCCAACTTCTCAAAATGTCAATATCAATGGAGAGTGTTTACTGGGGGTAGACAACTTGATTAGGCCTATTCCTATTTTATGTTTACCTATAATAGACCTATCGCTAAGCCACGCCCCCTTTGAAAACTCTGACACAGAGCCGACCGTGAATGACTCTCGTTGACGATGGCTGCAGGCAGCCCCTTTCCTGACTGTGATGCAAGCCTTGCTTCACAGTCACGAAAGGGGCTTATGCCGCTGGAGATTTACCACAGCAGGTAATAGACCTGTTTTTTAAAGATAACACAAATATTTCATCTAGAAGCAGACAGAGAGGGTTACAATATGCAGTGGAAAAGTACGTTCATGAGATACACATTTACCTTAGACCTCCATGGTGATGCAAGCATTAGCAATAGCTATAGATAACGTCTCAAGCATTACTTACAGTTGACTTGATTGAAGATTACAAGAACTATGACGATAATCCATGATTACTATTGCTGATACATTTAGTTTAGTGGTCCAACGCAGTATACGAGCTAGACCCGACAGTTGTGTCACTAGTCACTAGAATGAGGAAAAAAGTGAGAGCTGTCACTTGCCAACATTCCTCCATAAAGGGGTGAGACTTCAGAGAATGGTATGCTGCACATTCTAGTGTACATCAGGTCAAATGATTGATTACACTAACTATAAATGTATAGTGATAGAGACCAAAGTAAAAATACCTAATAATAAAATAGACCTAATATAGGGGGCGACAGTGGCTTGGGAGTAGAGCAGTCGTCTGGTAATCCGGAGGTTCCCGGTTTGATTGTCGCTCCTCCCGGGCAGCGTGTCGAAGTGTCCTTGAGCAAGACACTGATGAACAGGTTGGCACCTTGCATGGTTGCCTCCACCGTCGGTGTGTGAGTGAATGGGTAAGATGTGAGAAACAAATTGTAAAGCGCTTTGGATAAAAGCGCTATATAAATACAGCCATTTACCAAAATACCTGTAAATCACAGTAAATGGGTATACAGGTCAGGACATAGCTTTTCTTATAACACTAAGTATAAGTTATATTTAATATAAATATAAATAAATGCATACAACACATTCTCAAGATAGATCACTGATTAGAAAAAACCACACAACTAAAGTGTACATAAATAGCCACTATTTTTAATATATACAATAAATATACATGGATTTACAGTTACACAAATGGATGTACGATATAAACTGGAATAGCGAACAATATCATGTGTTGTTGTGATACATCTATGGTAATTTAACATTATATTCTTCTAGTACCTCAATTATGGATTAATAGCCTGGTCTGTTGACATTTGCAATATCGGCAACTGTTGATGAAGATTAAGTACTTTAACATTGTAAACCAGCAATCTGAGGGACACAGAGCAGCATAACTGGACCACTTTAACAACCTTCAGGTCAATCGAGGGTTGAATGCACTGAAATACAAGAACACCCTATAGAATATGTACTGTACTTTTACTTTTGAAACTTAATACAGTACTGTAGTTGTAATGGTACATAATTCACCCACAGACCTATTGTTAGGAACATTCTAGAAAATTAGTGCCGCCCGAACATTCTGGAACGTGTGTGATGATGTCATGGCAGTACATTCTAGAACCTTAGTTCTGCCCGATCATTCTGGAACGTTGGTGATGATGTCATAGTAGCACCTTCTAGAACCTCTAACATTCCTATTAAGCATTCTGTTTAGCTTTCTAGTAATGTCCACCTTCCATTGGGGGAGCCTGGTGCCCACAGGCCGGCACTCCTCATCTGGAGTAAGAGGGGAGGAGAGAGGGGTGATGGATAAGGGGAGAGGGATGAGGGGGAGGTGAATGAGGAGAGAGGTGAATGAGGAGAGAGGGATATTATTCAGTTAATGACATGATTGTAAAGCTGCACACATTCCATGATGCTCACTTTAGTCCAAAAACATAAATCAGACCTCTTTCATTGTCACTCATGTCCTGTCTTGGGTTGACCGGTGTCATCTCTGTGAGGGCAGTAACATCTCCAGCACACCTCATTCTGTGAAAAAAACACAAAAAGCTGAGTATTAGCTAAGTATAGACAGATAATAATAATAGTTCATTTATGGAGCATCTTTCATACATAAAATGCAGCTCAAAGTGGATTTTATTGACAACAAACATAACAACTTTGACAGATCAACATTTGTGTTTGCCTTGTCAGGGATAAAACGAAAAGTCCAGGGCCCTCATTCATCAACGTGTTCTACGCACAGATCTGTGCTTACCCTGTGCGTACGATCATTTCTAAGCAAAGAGTGGGATTCATCAATTTCTATTTGAACTTGACTCCGTGCTTACATCTATGCACAGGTCAGACCACACTTACCTGACGCCCAGTGGTAGAATATATTATTACAACAAGGAAATGAGCTTCTGTGCATAATAACACTGGCATGTTCTGTACGAACCGTAGTTCATTATAGTTCATTGTAAAATAGCAACAGTAGTGTAATTATGGTCAAAACCCTATAAATAGCATTTGGAATAATAGATCTTTCTCTCAGAATGAATGCAGCATGGTTTATATAGCGTTATCGGAATATACGGGGTGTAGGCTACTGACTGACTGCGCTCCGCGTAGCTTGATTGATTGATTGATTGAAAAGTTTATTAACAGATTGCAGAATGGGTACAGTACAGCTCAGTACATACAATTGTTAATTGGGGATGCAGACCAACTTTCGTCTTGTTTACATCAGGGTCCCCCATTTTCAATTCATCATAAATCATAAAGCTCAACTCGTTATTATTTTGCGCACAGACCGCCGAAACACGGGAACGTTTTGATTATATTTAGAAGGCTTTACGTTAAACGAAACAAGTGGAATTTCGAAGCTGTAAGCAGAATAAGTCATATGAATATAGTGTTCTTCCCCCTTTTTACTGTATAAGAAAGAATAGAAAACGCATTGCAATGACACCATGCAGACAGATAGTGGACACTACAGACTATGTATATGATGGGATTCAAGTTCGCGTTTTTGTTGCTCATAGGCATGCTGTCAGAGTATGATATCTTAATCAAACATTCTAGAACATTTGTCGTCACAGATCATGTCCTAATAGAACATAGGCTATGGCATGGATCGTGATATTGTGTGGACTGTAATTATTACTGTACCGGTACCACCCATTGTGACAACAGCCTTGTGAGTCCCGCACACAAACATGATGGAATTCAAGTTCATGTATTGAAAGGCATGCCTACATCATACATGCAGTGAGATTCATTGTTCTTGTATATGCTCTCTATTATTGTTTATATAGGCTACCCAATACTGACATCAAAATAGATTGTAGTATGCCTCTAGAAATCATATGCAGCAGGTAGAAAATTGACGGGAGATCCATCGCGATTTGGAATAGAATTGAGGAGAACTTTAATCCCTGGGTATCAATCAAACAACACGGGAAAAGGCAGTCATATTCTAGCGCGGTCTTTATTAGCCGACAACAAAATAGATGCCTCTAAAAATCATATAGCCAATCGAACACAACTAATAAAGGCATTCATATTACAGCACGGTTATAATGACACACAACCAACGCCAAACAGTGGTCAACGAACGGTCTTTATTAGTATTCTGAGCTGTCCAGGCAGAATTGCAGCAATGGTCTTAGGGAGCCGTTGATATCTGACATCACCGTTTACAAGTCCGCCTTTTATTATTTATCCCATAATACGCGATAGTGTCTTCTTGGTTCGACAGCAGTGAACAATCTTCGTGGAGTTTCTCAGGGTTCCGCTCGGGTCAGTCCATTATTTCACATCCCATGGGGGGTGTTTCCTCATTTTCATGACCATATATGGATAATCATGCACGAGCATTGACGGTAGAACAAAGTGGTATTCATCAACACGGAGGGGCATAGAGCCTGCGTACGCACCGTGTGATGAATCCCGACTTCCCTGTGCGTACACTAGTTCTACATTCCGTGCTTACGTGTGGAAATAGAAATGTTCTACGCACACTATTGATGAATGAGGGCCCAGGACTTATTTACTGTTTACATCGTTGTCCCTGTTGTTACTGGTTTCAAGTGGCACTATGGCATCTGAAGTGCATCGAGCATTCTTAGTGCATGTAGTAGTATTCATGTTATTAGTATTCTGTTGTCTGTTAGCCAGTTCTTTATACTATCAATGGTGGTCACTACATTACATCTATAACTGTCCTTGTTGGTCATCATTTCCACTGTTATGCTATGCACCTGGCTTGCGGTAACGTTGCTGACGTTATGATGCAGAAAGCTATACAGAAGGCTCACGTTATGATGCAGAAAGCTAACCTTATGATACAGAAGGCTCATGTTATGATGCAGAAAGCTAACCTTATGATACAGAAGGCTCACGTTATGATGCAGAAATATCTGTGGTATCGTTACATGTTGGCAGCTAATGTTAGCTAGCTGCTAACCTTAGCTAACTGGGCTGGATATACGAGAGCTAGTTCGCAGTCAAAGTCAAACGTTAGCAAACTAATAGTTTGGTCTACGTTTCGAATACATGCCGTCAAATATTATGTCTTTATGAATTGACCTTACCTTTGAGCAAACATAAGTGTCCTTGGTAATGGTCTTCACATTCAGTTGTGTATGTGTATCGCTTGCATTTCTCTAGTTTTCGTTTGGGCTTCGGGAAAGGTATGAAATATACTCTTCCATCCAGTCTTTCAGGGTACCTGGTGTCCGAATTACAGGTACCCCACGCACAGCATTTCACCATCCGATATTAGGTAGATAATAACATATAAACTGAACTCTTACACAGTGGTTTTGATCACAGCCGTCTGGTTTGATGCAGCCCACAAATGGCTTTTCTGGTGTTGACCGAGTTTTCTGCAGCGAAGTTTTTGCTGTGATATGATTGGACAAATTCTATTTTGGGGCGTGGTTTAGCGACAGGTCTATTGTACTATATCTATTGTGCTATATTTAATTTAGTTTATATCCCATATAATTTTATTCAACCTCTTATATACAGTTGTACAGCCCTGGCCTATATTTTATTTCATAATTATATTATTCTATTGTGCTTAACTTAGCTCATATTTAATTTAATTTTACTCCACCACTGTATTGTATTATCTGTCTGTTAATGTCTGTCCGCTATGTGAAAACTACTTGGCAATAAAGTCCTTTCTGATTCTGATTCTGATTAGGATGTAAAATTAGTTATTTTTACTCCCAAGTTGATTGATTGATTGATTGAAAACTTTATTAACAGATTGCAGAATGGGTACAGTACAGCTCAATACATACAATTGTTAAGGGGATGCAGACCAGAGAAAGGCTTTCGTCTTGTTTACATCAGGGTCCCCCATTTTCAATTCATCATAACATATGACATACATGACATACAGATAGACAGTACTGCTACATAGATACATTTATGACATACCAGATTTGCAAATACAGTACTGTTTGTGATACGAAAAGAGTCCAGAAAAGAGAGTATATACATTTGACGTAGAAACTGTACATTGGAGGAGGTGGGGCCGTGGGGGGGACTGTACATTGGAGGTGGTTGGGGGGGGGGGGGCACTGTACAACTGTACAACTGTACAAGCAAAACTGTACATTGGAGTATTGACAAGACCATACATGGTCATTTACTGTACATTGGGGGGGGGGGGGGGTTGAGTTAAAACATTTACAGGGGCCAGTTTCGAATTTCAGTCTCCCATAGGTGTTTTTTGAGTGTTTTTGAAAGTGGGTAGTGATTCACATTCCTTTACAGCTTTGGGTAGGGCGTTCCACATTGATGTGGCATAATTGCGAAACGTGTTTAGTCCCTTGTTTGAGCCGAATCTGGGTTTAACATGATTTGTGGAGCTCCCTCTGGTGTTGTGATCGTGGTATTCACTGGCCTTTGGGAAGTATTTTGACATGTACCTTGGTCATGTAGTGTATCTTGTAGACCAGGCCCATTGCAAGTTGCTGTACTCTGTCGTCTACTCTAAGCCATCCTAGGTTGTCAAAGTGGGCAGGGGTGAGGTGGGTTTTAGGAGTAAGGTCAAGCAGTAGTCTGACCAGTTTGTTTTGAGATGTTTGTAATTTTGTTTTTAGCGCCTTTGAGGTGCTTTGGTACCATGAGGTGCAAGCATAGTCGTAGTACCCTTGAATGAGTGCTCCTGCCTGAGTCTTCAGGGTATTCTTGTTTACCAGTGAGGAGATCCGGTACAAGAATCGTGTTCGTTGGTTGACTTTTTTTTATTACATTGGATGCCATTTTGTCACAGGAAAGATTTGCCTCTAGGATGGAACCCAGGTAGGTAATATCTTCTTTCCTTGTGACAATATATTTGTCACCCACTGTAACTGAGAAGCCGTCGGTCTTGCTGAGTTTGTTATTTGAACCGAAGAGAATGGACTCGGTTTTGCCCATGTGTAATGATAGTTTGTTATCAGCGAGCCATATATGCAGATTTTGCCTAGTTCTGAGCTGAGGGTTTTTTCAACCTGTAACTTGTTCTTGTCAGAGACCAGCAGGGCTGAGTCGTCCGCAAACAGGAACAAGTTGCAGTCACAAGCTGACGACATGTCATTTGCATAAATTAGGAACAGTAGCCGACCTAGTATGCTTCCTTGTGGAACACCACAGCTCACTGTGAGGGGGGGGGGATAGGGTACCGTTTACCTCCACCATCTGCTCTCTCCACTCCAGGTAGGATTGCATCCAGCTCACTGATTGACAAGCTAAAAGCAATTGGTTTTGATAGTCTATCAGAATGGTGTGATTGACCGTGTCGAAGGCCTTTTGTAGGTCCAGCATGACCATGCCGCAGTATTTGCCTGCGTCCACCTCTTGTTTGATGTGGTCGTTTAAATAGAGAAGGCATGTGTCAGTGGAGTGGGATTTTCTGAAGCCAGATTGGAATTCGTAGATTCGATTTTTTTCCGAGAGGTATTTTTCCGACCTGTTCGTCTACAATTTTTTCCATGACTTTCGAGATGGAGGTAAGGATAGAAACAGGGCGGTAGTTGCCAGGTCTAATTTACTGCCTTTTTTGTGCAGGGGTGTTACTCTCGCAATTTTGAAGTCCTTGGGGACGTGTCCCTGTTTTATGGAGAGGTTTATTATGTGTGTGATGACTGGGGTGATGGCGGCTGCTGAGTCTCTGAGGAATTTGGAGGGGATGTTGTCATGGCCAGTTGCCTTGTTAGGTTGGAGGGCACTCAGTTTTTTGAGTACCTCATCTGTTGTTACCATTTCCAGTTTGAAGTCGTCTTTGTGGACCCCTAGGGCCTAGGTTCTTGTAGTATGCTACTATGTGTTCTACCCCATACTGCCCTGAGTGGGAGGGTAGTTTGTTTACCAGTGTTGTGGCTATGTTTGTGAAGAAACTGTTTAAGTAATTGGCTACATCCAGCTTGTCTGTGATGAGCGTGTTGTCCGTCTTTATGTTTATGTTTGAGAATCTGGTTTTAAGTTTTTTACTGCAGCCTAGTTGGTTATTGAGTAATTTCCAAGGTTCACGTGGTTTGTTTTTGTTTTCCTGCATTATATTTTTCTGGGTGCTACTGCTGCCTTGATGAATCGAATGGGACTTTACGTTCTATTCAAGATGTCAGCCCACACAGTAAACTTTCCATTGACATTTTTTAAAGTTGTTTAAAATTTTGATGACATTTGAAATCAGCACGGCTGCAAAGTGTGAGTCTTTGCGAGCTTTGGCATGGGTTGATTATTTAGAATGATCGCTAGCAAATGCAACCATATTATAGATTGCTCCGTTGTTCTGACCGGGGATTACGTCTGACATGGTCGAGAAACCCGTCTCTAACTTTTGCTATCCTTCCTCTCCTGTGTTGTCTCTACAGAAGTACTAATGAAACATGGGTGACGGCATGGTGCGGCTCTCCTCCAAGAGCCACCCTGAAAGCATCCTGGGCTCCCTGCATCAACTGCGGCTGCAGGGCCGGCTGAACGACATTACGGTTCACGTGTACACCCAGGGAGAAGCAGAGGAGTTCCAAGCCCACCAGGTGATGCTCGCCGCGGCCAGTGGCTACTTCAAGAAGATCCTCCTCTCCCAGGACGCTACCCTTGGCGATTCACTCTACTTGAACATGCACACCACCGACTTCTCCAAGTTTCTGGAGTTCCTATACACCGGCACCGTGGAAGTCACCAGGGACGAGATCGACGGCGTCCGAGAAGCGGCGTTGCTGTTGGAATGTGAGGATCTCTTGGAGGTTTGCAGCAAGGCCCTGGAAGCTGGAGGGACACGGGGGGAGAACCAGGAGTCTGCTGAGGGGACACCAGCCCCCTCACCACCAGAGGCTGCACCGACAACGAGAGCGAAGAAACGGCCAAACCGAGCCTCTCTCAAGCGCGGGCGTTCTCTGAAGAGAGGAAGGCAGAGGGTGAAGGCTGAGGCTGACGTCGGTGACCAAGAAGCGACAGGAGAAGAAGAGGGAGTCGGCAGCAGGCGGGCACGCGGCACGGTCTCTGCACACACCTTGTTTGGGAAAATAAGGAAATCGTCTGAAGAACTGAAGGAGACTTCCAGCCTGGGTGCTAGGAGACTTCCAGCCTGGATGTTAGTGAAGACCCAAAAGGAAGAGCCTGAGGCTCAACCAGAGAGCCAGGCTGAGAATGGAGGGGAGGAGGCATCACTGGATTCACCGGTCTCAGATGATAATGATGATGGGGATGAGGAAGAGGAGGAGGAGAATGTACCACAGGAGGATCCCGATGACCCGTTGTACCTCTCACTGGAGGAGGAGAAGGAGGCCCAGACTACATCAAGGAGAGCCTCCAAGGCCCAGTTTGAGTGTGACAAATGCCAGAGGACCTTTCACTACGAGAGAAGCTACTTAAAGCACATCAGGTGTGTGTTGAGATATAGCAGGGATGTAGGCTAATTAAAATATTTTCCCACCCACAATTCCTATACGTTTATTTTTAAAATTCCTGTTTACCGCTTTTTAATCACTTTGTGCTGATAAAATCATAGCTGAATGATGCCTTGAAGTCAACGAGACCACATTAGTTCCCTTCCCCTGCATGATAAAATGCCAAGTAACAAATACAACTGCAGCAAGAAGCAAGCGGCAAATATTTCTTGGAAACATTTACTTAGTTCCCTGAAGTAAAGATCGAGTCAACGTCATGTGTTGTGCCTTTCCTACCAATATGGCACAATGGCAAAAACACAGTTCATTGACCACGGCTGTCATCTAATGATGGTCACGTGTTATCTCGTTACTCACCTGTTGTTTGTCTACCAAGATGTCTGAAATGATGATGTATTGGCAATAGGGGTGTAATGATGCATCGATTAATCGAAATGCATCGATTCTAATGTGACGATTCAACTGCATCGATTTGAAAATGTTAGAATCACTTCTAATCTAAATGAATCGAAATTAAAAAATGTTTTTATTGTTGTTATTATATTTTTTTTTAAATGTTTTTTTTATGTGTGTATTGTTTTTATTGACCTATAGTCCATTCATGCTGAGTGAATCAGTTCCCCCAGCCACATTTGTGTATTCAACATTTTTGGGGGAATTAACTGATAGAAAATGTATCGAAAATTTATCTAATCGAATCGTGGTCAAATGAAGAGATTTCATGATTCATTGAATCGTTGCCTGAATAATCGTAATCGAAAATAATCGTTGTGAGGTCGCATCGTTACACCCCTAATTGTCAACCCTATGAATGGATGTTGGTCATGCGCTGCAGAATACTGTGTGTTGACGCTGCCACCTGTTGTTCTCACCAGTACATACCACGGAGAGAAGGCCGATGTGATCTATAAGTGTGAGACCTGCCAGCAGACGTTCGCTAACCGCGGCAACCTGAAGATCCACGAGCAGCACGTCCACAGTGACGAGAGGCCGTTCGCCTGCCAGGTCTGCACCAAGACCTTCAAGCGCAAGAAGGACGTGATCCGCCACCAGCGGCAGGTCCGTGTATTCTCCTCAGATTCCTCCTTTTAGCTGGAAATGCTACATTTTCATGCTGCATCGCTGGTCATTTTTGGCAGATTAGGCTACTGTTTTCCCAAAATCTTCCACTTTATTTCCTAAATCTTATGCTTTATTTCCTAATTCCTCATCCTGCCCTGATCACACCTTTGCTTACCAGAGTTATACTTTTACAATAAAACAATACCTTAAAATATGCTTTGATCAATCTATAACTATATATTCAGGCTTGTATCTATAATTATAATACCCCCCCCCCCCTCCCCAGGTGCATGAGGGTGGAGGAAAGAGACACATGTGTCCTGCCTGTGGCAAGGCACTGAGCTCTAAAACATCCCTCATGCTTCACGAGAGGACCCACACGGGCACCAAGCCCTTCGAATGCACCGACTGTGAAGCCAAGTTCACCCAGCGCTCTGCCCTCAAGATGCATCATAGGTAATAATGTGTTGTAGGGCAGTCTATTGATAAGTAGGCTATTGTTTATTGTCTTTCGGTGTTGCGTCATGTTCTTTTGATGTTGTGTGAGTCAAGATGCACAGTGTTGTTGATCCACTCAGCCCATGCCATGTGTTGGATCTCTATAATGGATAAAAAAAAACGATATCTCAACGATTCTTGTCCAGTGGCCGCAAACAAATGGTCTAAGACAAGCCTGTACTGTTCAGTCAAATTAATGGATCGGATTGGTACTAAAGCTTAGTTAGGACTTAGGACTCAGAATTGGTATTGTCAATGGAAAGGTTGTATTAGTACATTCCTGCTGGAATTCAAGTTCAAGTTTATTTTATTTGTCATATGTTGGATGAGAGAACCGGTTAGCTCAGCAGTAAGAGCACTAGGCACATTGGAGCACTAGTCATATAAGGGTCATAGAGTTATGTCTCCTCAGTGTCTTGTGTCTTCCAATGTTCAGGACTCACACCGGGGAGAAGCCATTTGTCTGTGACCAGTGTGGTGCCAGGTTCACCCAGAAGCACATGCTTTCCTATCACAACAGATCCCACACAGGTAAGAAGGGTAATCAAATACTATACCTGAGGCCATGCTGCTTTTTGGTGTCGGTAGTCATTTATAGGATGTCAATGGGTATGAAGAGGTATCGAATCAGAGATGCAGTGAGACGGATGATCACTGGTCGTTTTGAATTGGAAACCCTGTGACACTAAAGTAGGCAGCCAGCAACAAAAACATATATTCATATCAAAACACATTCTGAGAAAATAATTAAATGTGATGTGATTTTATGTCGAGTAAAATCACAATTTACTGTGTCTGAGGTTTTAAAGATGTTTTTAGATTAATAACGTTCACTGCTAAAATGCTGGGAATCTCAGTGTGTGGTTACCATGGTAACGGGGCACCCCATGGCAGAAATCACCGGATGGCGCATGTGTCAAAGCTGGTCTTGGAGGCATTTTTCTTTCACATAATTATCTTTTTTTGACCTAATTAACTATTCTTCGTTGTCATTAATTTACCAGTGACGTTTAAAGAAAAATTATATGTAGGCTATGACAGATTCTTATATTCAGATGACTCCGTATTCAAAGAGATATAGGTCAGGTCTGGTTAGTCTTCCCCGTTACCAAGATGGCGGCAGAGTGAACGGACTTCTCTTTAGACACACTTTAATCTAACAACATGTTGGATGATCGTATGTCAAGTTTCCTATAGTTTATGGGCATTCTTTTAGATGTCAGTCTCAAATCGACCATGAAACTCTAGCCAGCTTTCCATGTATCTCAAGGAGTTTCTCAAGGTAGCAGGGTTTATATGGTGCCACTTATTCAATTGGTCTGACATTTGTGGGAGCAGAGTTGAGCATAATTAAAGGAGATCTGCGTTTTTACATTTGTGAACAAATTTGAATTTATTTTTGAAAAAAAGATTGTTTAGTTTGTTTATTTCGGTCATTATTAACTATTTCTTTACATGGTATGTTCATAGAAATCAATAATAATAATATGTAATTTAAAAGTGTATCAAAATAGAAAGAAAAGAACTGTACCAAAACAACATCTTTCCAGGAAATAGTTAATTGCAAGTCTTGAGTGAACACTGTGGAGCTGAGCAGATGACGTTATGAAACCACAATAGTCAAAACAACAGACATAATACACTATTGGACTTATATACTCCTGATTACTTGAATGAAAACAAAGATGGTGGCGAATGGCGCGATAAACAACAAGAATGCCAAGGGGATACCATGTCAGTAGTTGTGCTCTTGTGATTGGTTGAAGTTTGGCAGGGCTTATCTTTGCTTATGGGTACTGTAGTAGTTGCCATGGAAACGAGTAAAAATGATGGTATGAAACAATTTTCTCAAAGAATACGTTTACCTTATTGGTTGTAACAGTAATAAGAATTAAATAATCTACCTCCCGTCAAAGATAATGAACCTACACAATAGAATAGAATAGAAATACTTTAATCATCCCAAATTTGGCAATAATGGTTTGGCTGTAATAGTTTTGATCTTCAATGGGTGGCTATAATGGGGGGAAGTCACAGGTGGAACCTCCCTCCCCAGGCCTGCTCATCTACCACTATGCCCTCTCTGAGAGACCTCTTTGAACTGGCTTCTATCAGAGGCAGAGAATTGACCACAGGAGGTATAGTGAATGTCAAGTTGTTTGTGTGAAGAGCTTATCTTCATGGACCAGACCAATCGCCGCCCGTTGTGTTGTGTCTGATACGTGTTGTGTTTTTGTCTGGTCGTCTAGGAGAGAAGCCCTTCATGTGTGAGGCCTGCGGCAAAAGCTTTGCATCCAAAGAGTATCTGAGACACCACTCCAACATCCACACTGGCTCCAGGCCGTACAAGTGTGGAGTCTGCACACGGGGCTTCGCTCAAAGGAACTCCCTTCACCAGCATATGAAGATACACACAGGTAACCACCGTAAAAGATCCAGGATCGAATAGAAATACTTTATTCATCCAGAGGGAAATTTGGCACTACAAATCGCTCACAGTGAACGGTAAACATTTAGGTAGACAAAAACAAAAAGTCACGAATAAGAATAAAAATAAGCCTAAGAATAAAATATGGTCCGGGATATATATATTTCCTATGTTATATTCTAATATAAATATACTAATATAAAATGTCCCATGTTACATTCTAATATAAAATATACAGTAAAAATATCCAGAATATACAGTAAGTGTAAAATTGTACTATGTTGGTCTAAAAGTAAAAGTCCAGGAAGATAGTACTGTCACCATGTGTGCTCAGTGATGCAGTGGGGCACATTGATGCATTATAAAGTCTGAAGGCTGTTGGGAATGAAGGAATTCCTGTGGCGTTCAGTGCTACATCTTGGGAGTCTAGCACTGAACGTGCTCCTTCTGTCAGCCAAGTCTGTGTATAGTGGGTGGGAGGGACTCAGTCGCGTGTGTGGGGGAAAAAAGGGTTGTTTTGTCGTGATTTATTTCTATGAGAAATCAGTTTGTTATTCCTGGCATTTCAGTGTTGATTAGCTAAAGGATTGTCTGTTTATGTATATACAGTAGGGCTAGGCAATGTGAAAAAACAACATATGAATATGATATTTATCATATATTTCTTTAGGTGTGGAAAATCCCATAAAGATAATCGAGATAATTGATGATCATCATATTGTACTGGAGGGTATTAAAGAAGTCTCTAAATGTGGCGACAGTGGCTCGGGAGGTAGAGCAGTCGTCTGGTAATCCGGAGGTTCACTGTTCGATTCCTGCTCCTCCTGGGCAGCGCGTCGAAGTGTCCTTGAGCAAGACACTTAACCCCTAATTGCTTCTGATGAGCAGGTTGGCACCTTGCATGGTCGCCTCTGCCGTCGGTGTGTGAATGTGTGAGTGAAAAAAATGTGAGGGACAAAATTGTCAAGCGCTTTGGTTAAAAGTGCTATATACCATTTACCATTCTAAATGTTTCCCTGTCTCTGGTGGCTGACAGGCGAGCGTCCATACAAGTGTAAAGACTGTGAGAAGCAGTTCACTCAGCTCAATGCACTCCAGCGGCACCAGCGCATCCACACGGGGGAGAAACCCTACATGTGTGGCCTCTGTAACCGCACCTTCACGGACAAGTCCACCGTGCGCAGACACACCATGGTAAGAGAGAGAACCTACTTTTTGATGTCCGACTATCAACTGTCCCTTCGTATCTGGAGCTAATACTCCCTTTCAAACTAAGGGACTCTCATTAATGACCAGAAAACTACTTTAATATACATATAAATGTCTTTATTTATTCTTTTAAAATGTATGTTAGAAACGGATGTCTAAGAATAATCGTCAACGCTCATTCAGTCAGGATCCATGAGCTGTGTTTATTATCCGGCTGCTGTTATGAATGAATGTGTGGAATAATGAATGCCCCAGGTGTACAGTTCAACCTCCCTAATATAAAACTGTTATATTAAATGTGTTATGTAAGGGATAATGTATAGCTACGAGGTCATTGTCGCAAAATAATTGACCGACACGGAGTTTAGAACACAGAGGCGCCGCGCCGAGGTGTTCTAAACGCAGTGAATGTCAATTATTTTGTGACAATGATCGAGTATAGCTATACATTATCCCGCTTATTACATGGCTAACTTACTAACAATATACCTAATTCATTTTACACCATCGACAAGACGAGATCAAATGCAGACGCAGTTGTTCTGTGGCTCCTCTGTCATCATCGCCGGCAGCCGGTCTGATTGCACTGATGTAGTGCAGCTGTGCATATGCTGAGCAGCTTTCGTGACTGCAACCAAAATGCTTGATTGTGATTGGTCAATAGCGCTCTGTTACCCGTATCAGCGGTCATTATTGCGCGTTGCCCATGGCAGCGGTCAGTTATCGAGAAATAATTCACCGCTGTCGGGGGCAACCGAGCGCTATTGACCAATCACAATCAAGCATTTTGGCGAATGTTAAAACGCCATGTAATAATGTTAAATAATAAATGTTCATATTATTGAATAGATCCAAAAATATGAAAAATGCATGTTTACATTCCAAAACATTCTACCTCCTAATTGCACATGTCCACAAGGAAATTCCAACAATTGTTAAGTCCAATAGTAGTAAGGTATATGTCAATATAACTGTTGCGGCAGTATACTGTAATAGACAGACCTGCTGAGGGGCTGAGCGATGGAGTTCAAACAATTGACGCGCGACATGAAATAACTCCGTTCCACGTCCAGGAAATACTTTTAAGGCATTTATTCTTTCGCTTCATCATGAGACAAACAAAATACGATTTGCACTTTGCGGTATTGCGTTATTGCGGTCAAAAGATAATATGCTCTCCTAACTCTCACCCCCTCTCTCCGTGAGCTGTCAACCTCTGTGAACTGTCAACGTGAAAAGGTGAATGAAATTCCATAAGACGCTCCCATTAGCGCCACACCCCCGTGAGCACGCCCACCACCTAAAGTGACAGTACAACTAATAATACAACAAAACTAGAATACTGAATCATAATAAAGAGACCTCCATTACGGCGCCTACAATAACCATGCAGACATGTTCTCCTGTAACTCCTGCTGATTTGCTCTTGTGATCGCCAGACTCACGACACAGACGCCCCCTGGAAGAACTACCTGGTGGTGTTGCAGGGCAACGTGGAGGATAAGAAACCAAAGCCCTCTCCCAAGGCCAAAGCAGAGAGGTCCGGGGACGCCAAGCAGAACAAAGGCACGGCGGCGGTTGGTACTGGCGTCGCCAAGGCCCAGACGGTGATGGTGCCGGCGGAGCCCGTCACGCTCTCTGCCGACTGGGCCACGTCCGGCACCATCGCCCTGGTCGCCCTGGACGGCACGGGGGCCAGCATCATCTCCCTGGACGGTTCCACCATCTCCGTCCCCTTCTCCCTCCCCGTCGTCACCATGGCTCACTCCATCTGCCCCGTGTCCTCCTTGTCCTCCATCTCGGTGCCGGTGTCCCTCGCCGTCCCCGTTTCGGATGCCATGTTGGCCTCCGTGTCGCTGACCCCAGTCATGTCGACCGCTGCCTCGCAGAACATCTCGGTGCCGGTTTCAGAGACGGGCGTCTTGCCTGAGCCTGAGATAGTGACCGTGGTCGTCACAGGGAACGAGTACGTTACAGAACACATACCTGCCGCTGTCTCAGACGGTGAGCAGCACAGAACTGTGGAAGAAGGAAGCACTGAGGTGGTGAGCCTCACCTGAAGGCGCTGTGTAGAAATGTGTAATATTTATCTTTGTTTTAATGTAAAGATTCAATCTTACATTAAAATAAGATCATTTAATGGTTCAATCTGAGGGCAGGGTGGTTAAAATCCACTTCATTAATTCGTACTGTGATGTGTTCCACTTGGAGGATTCAAAACAAATGCTTGAATGTTCTTTACATTCTGATAAGATGACTATTTTAAATGCTTACATTTTCATTTAGCCTTTAGAATGCATCTTTTGGTACTGTATGTACCAAGTCTTTTTTTTTGCACGTTCTAGGGAGATTAATACGAAGGCTAATTGTTGGTCACTCTTAAGTCGGTAGCATAATCTCAATAGCTTCATCTATTTAATGAGTTGTAATATCTACCATTACCACATCATTATGGAATTGTCAGGACATAAATTACAAAATAATAAGTCATGCATCCAGAGCATATCAATTACTGCACTTAAGATCAGAGATGGACAACAATACGATGGTTTGATCATCTTTATTACTGTCCATTCGCACAAGCGTACAGATCAAATTCCAAAGTCCCACTATTATTCCCCTTCTGAAAAAAGCTTGATATGCAGGGTACCCCTTGAGTAAAACCTTTGGTGCTGCTCACACTAGTAAATGTAGCACGGGCACTAAACTATACACAATGACATGCTCTGGAACTAGCCATTCAGAAGGTGCACTGAGACTAGCAAACCTTCATACTATGATTACTTCACAACACGGCACAAGATGAGATGATGCAGATTTTCATTAATTCTTTTTCAAGTGGAAACTGCCCTGGCAATACAGTGAGGGTCATCATTGTCATTGCTCTGAATAAAAATAAATTAAAAAAAGAACAGGCAAACTACAAACCTCAGCAAACATTGGTAAAATACTCAAATTAAACATAATAAAATCATGACTGAATTACAGATGTATACAAAAACAAAGAATCAAAACGAAATCAACTGTACGAGTGGTCAATTGGTATAATGACTAGTGGTTGTAACAGTCTACATTAAATGTCTATCAATTGTCTTCTTTGTGATTCAATTTGTTTGCCTTTACTCTAAAACTTCACGCTTACCTGATAATACATTCTCCAGCTGTTTGCCACAAATACACTGGATGGAAAATATAAATCAAATCAATTGTATTACAATTAATAATTTATATAAAGTAAACTAAAAATGTTTACAAATAACTTTAAATATTTAAATTTCAACATAAAAACAAACGTGTGTCCGACTAAACCTATACAAGGGTTTCAGTTGTACAAATCATGCAGTGCTTGCCCTCGAGTCGATACTAATGTGGGATGCGCCTGTGCGCGCCAGTAGGATGTTTGTAATACATCTCACCACTCAAACCCCCTGGTTACATATATACCTCTGCATAAAGGGGGAATGCAGCTATCCTCTGAAGAGGTGAAGGCCCACAGGGTTGCATCCTAACTGGGTTTAAGACATGTTTTAATCCGAGAGTACAGATGGAAACTTGGGATAAGCAATTGGCCAGATAACATTCCAAAGACATCAATGAAGAACATCCCAACATTTTATTCACAAATTAACAATTATCAATATGTCACGTCATCGCATTGTGATACATAGTTAAATCTTTCAAAAGGTTATGGCTAAACTCGCAGGTCCCGCTTTGTGAACCACTCCCCTGGATAGACCCCAGTGTGATGAGCTGGAGAACATTCAAAAATCAAAAGTATAACTCCTCTACAGATTATCTATGGATTGCAGCAGTTAGAATAATTTGGACGTACTGTGTGACGATCATGGAGAACCTGGGCTGAGTTAGTGCACAAATAAAAATATGTTGCGAGTATAAAGGAAGAAGATCCCACCCTCCTCCTCCTCTTCCATGACCCACCCCCACCCGTCCCCCCAGTATGGTCCTCACTTCAGGTCCCCCTCGTCTCCCTGGATGCTCTTCTTGATGCGCAGCAGCAGGGTCGTGTGCCACTGGTCCAGACGAGAGATGGAGTCAAAGTCTTTCACCTGTGGAGAGAGAGGGAGGTTGTAATGGGTTAAGCCCAAGAAAGAGTTGCTGGCAGAATTCCAATGTGTGAGTTGGCAGATTTACAGGACCATACTCGTAATGGTGATCAACCTTAAAATGTATCTCCTGGTTGCGCTAACGCCTCTTTCGATGCACGCATTGGACCAGAAAGGACCACTGCGGAAAGCGGAGAGTTTGCCAATGTAGACAAGGAAGTGCTTGTGTACATGTTTTCTAAGAAACAGCCAATTTGTCAGCGTGACCAGATATTTTGGGGTAGGATGGTTTATCACCATAATGGACTTTATTTATTTTTTTAAAGGTAAACAAAGTAAAATGAATAACCTCCCAATATTTTATTCACAAATTAACAATTATCGATGTGATGTTATCGCATCGTAATTCATAGTTAAATATTTTTCTAAAAGTTATATAAAAAAAAGTTATAAAGTAAAATATTTTTAATCTAAATAAAGTAAGCAATACTGAGGGAAATGGTCAGGGATAATGTAAAAAATGTGCGCCGATTAGTAAATGGACTAAGTAATATTTAGACCGGTATGGTCCTTTAAGATCGCTTTCGGTTGTGGACTCCTTGTCCTTGTCCATGGTGTGGTGTTGTACGTTTGTGAACGAGTGCACCGCTGATGCCACGCCACAGATGATTTCAAAGTTCACCCAAAAGTCGTCAAGGGGACATCCGACTCTGGAAATTGAGATTCAGCCCTATTCTTATTTGACTATAGTAGAGAAGAAGAAAAAAAAACTTGCTTAAGGAAGAAAACCCAGAGCGGCTCTGTGTTCACCAATAGGAAACTGAATATGGTGATCATAGAGAAATGTTAATAGCGCAGGGTCTATTGGGGCACGTTATTTCCAGAGATCTTAAACTACTGTAGGTCTAGTTTGGGGCCCACATACTCCACTGGGGTGTCGAGACTTACTGCTTCTGTAAAAGCTTCGCTGTTCTGTTCCTCGTGAGCCTCGAGGAGTTTCTGTCGATTAGAGGGAGAAATCTAGGTTAGTTAGTGACAGAAGCAGAGGAAGAAGAAAAAATGTCCAAGTCTTCAGTCAGATAAGCGCAACATGGCTACCTTCAACAGCACAACATGGCTACCTTCAACAGCGCAACATGGCTACCTTCAACAGCACAACATGGCTACCTTCAACAGCACAACATGGCTACCTTCATTGGCTACCTTCAACAGCACAACATGGCTACCTTCAACAGCACAACATGGCTACCTTCAACAGCGCAACATGGCTACCTTCAACAGCACAACATGGCTACCTTCAACAGCACAACATGGCTACCTTCAACAGCGCAACATGGCTACCTTCATCAGCACAACATGGCTACCTTCAACAGCACAACATGGCTACCTTCATCAGCTTGCATTCTCTGGAGTCCGAGAAGGCAGGGAACATCTCCTCGTACTTCTCGATAGCAATCTGCAGGCACGGAAAGTTAAAGGAACAAGCCAACATTATGGGAAATGCATTTGCCGTCCTTCTACTTAATGCACGGGGAATTGCAGAAGAAATTGGTATCCATCTTCTTTAAGTAAGTGCATTTCCCATAGCCACGGTGGCCATGAACTTGCCTTTGCGTTGAGCTCGTCGATGATGAAATGGCACAGTGAGGCTTTAAAGAAGTACTCTTTGGCGCTGTATTTCAGCAGGGGGTTGTCCATGGTGTTGGCTCCGACCTGATTCCATCCAAACAAACCATAAAAAGGGAGGTTCATTTACTCATGTAAGCGCTAATAATGCAGTTCTTATTAGGAAAGCTAGAGAGCTCGATGCTCAGCGCCATATAGGTTTTCAATGGAAGATGTCCGACCACGGCCTAAAGACCGATTAACATGTGCTGTTGAGCCACTGCCCGTCCCGAGCGCATTGAATACATTGAAACCCGGAAATCAAACCTAGAGCGGAACCGTGATTACATTATTGGCTCCAGCTTCCATTTTTTACGTTTCCCTGTTACAGTTTATAACAATGATGATGTTTTGGCTACAGAAGTCTCCAGGGGCCGTTTGGATGAAACCATGGGGTTTATGTTTATGTTTATTAAAGGGTTGGGACATCGATGCAATTTTTTTTGTTCAATGCGCAAGGGGGGCAGCGACCGAATGACCCACTGCAGGTCCAGATTGACATTCCTACCCCGGTTGGTGCCATATCAGAAAGTAAGAAACCAACCTGCTCGTAGATCTCGATGGCCTTCGGATACTGCTCCAACTGAGCGCTGTACGCTCCCACTTTCAGCAGACATTTGTTGGCAGAGCTAAGTCAAAGGCACAACGAAAGGCTTCAGAATACACAACGCATCCAGTAGAATCAGTAAATAATGAATATATCTATTCTCTAGATATAGAGACTCTACATGTCCATATGTCTAGATATAGTACCTGTTTGATTCCTCTCCCTTGTAGTAGTCTGCTGCCTGTTCATAATGTGCAATAGCCTTATGGAGAAAATAAAATAAATAAGAATATCCTCAGGATTCATACCCAATATCATCACAGGTCACTTTAAACACATAAGAAAAGGACACTTTAAGTTTAAAGGAAGGGGGGGGGGGGGGGGGGTCACTTTAAGAAAATAACTTGTCGTGATTATTGTATAGTAGTTAGTAATAGCAAGTATAGCATTAGGGACATATAGTAAAACTGTATATTGTATAGTAGTGTACATAGGACCCAGTGCCTTTAATTCGTAGCTCAACATTGTATTGCAATTATCTCAGGATTTATTAACATGTCTATTTTATGTCTACTTTATCATCTTCTACTTATTTGATTTACTATTGTATTCTTGCACAATCGAAGTGGGCATGGCCACCCGCATTTCACTGTATGCCCTGGTATGTATGTGATAAATAAACCTCTTGAATCACTACAAGCTGTGTGTGCTGTATTATACAAAAAAAAACATCCTATAAAGTTAATGTAAGCAAAGCCACACAGACTAACACACACACACACCTTTTCAATGTCAACCATTTCAGCCTCGTAGATCTCTGCAATGCTGATGTGGTGTTTAGCTGCAATAGTAAACCTCCCCTGCAGGAAAATAGGGAAAAGGAGAAATCGTTACTAAGTGGATCCACCCCTGAAGAGCCGTCTTCTACCCCCACAGAGGACGGGACATCCAGCAGCTGTACTGTATATTATACACAGTGAGTGTAATTAAATCCAACATTCCATTAAAAATGTGGAAATATTATTTGTTTGGTCAGCTATCGGACAAAATTTTTTCTCTCTCACCAATCTTTCACAAACCGGTTGTAACACCGGTTGTCTGTCTCCAAAATGTGCTGACTCATGTGCAAGTGATATACTGGATTTTAGCAGCGTATTTGAACTAGTAAATTCAGAAACGGTGTTAATTCTCAGAGGAAGACATCCTGTGGATAATATACAATATATTAGCTCTATATGGCATGGATGACTATGGTGCATCACAACACAGATGGGAGCCCTCTTTCTAAGTGCGTCTTACCATGTCTGTGTATATATCGATGGCTGCATTTAAACACTTGATTGCCTCTATTGGCAGCATTAAAGGAAGAAAGGGAAATAGAGTGACAAGACATTTGTTAGCTTTGTACATTTTTGTTTTTTTAAAGAATACAATTAAATTCAGACCGACTTGGTTGGACACTTTAATGACACAACAACATTAAACATCAAGCAAATACAGATCCCCAAAACATTTCTACTAGTCTTAAGATTGTACCATACTATACATCCAAGAGTACCACATGCAAAACCCCTGTGATCTATAGCGTTGGTCTACTCAGGGGTTAGCTTAGGGTTATATAATGGACAAGCTGTCCTTCCTGTTTGGTGGGTATAATCTAGCAGTGAGCGGATAGAAGTCATAACCTAACCCTCCATACCCCCCCCCCCCCCCCCATCCCACTAGCTCAGGGGTTCTCAAACTTTTTCATACCACAACCCCATTTTATTTAGGATTTTTTTGGCAACCCCACACTTAACTCCTAACACATTCTGTGCCACGCAGTTTGCCCATCTTATACCACTCTCTGCCAGTGCTGTAAGCCTATGGAGTCGCTCACCTTCTTTGCAGGGCTATAACTTTTTAAATATTATAGCTATATCGACATTACTATGGCCCATTCAACATCGGGTATCTATCGTTCCGGATGTAGGAACGTTATATTTTTCCATTCATACATTGTCGTGTTAGTACCGTCGTGAATATAAGTATGTTTTTGGAGTGTATAGCAGTAATTCCTAGAACGTGAGTTATAGGCCCCGGCGCATATTACACATAATCTATTGGCGTTTCGTTCCTATACACGCTATATTAAAAAATTCAAATGCATATGCTCGGTATACATTATGCTCCATCATGCGTGAAGGAAAGGGGGGGGGGGGGGTCGTTTATGATTCCTTGATTGTCAGTAACGGCTTTCCTTAGTAAGACATCATACGTTGAGCAGATGGATTGCAATGAAATAAAGGGACAATCGAGCAATTAATGTTAGATTCCCCTTACCTGTGGCCGATGCGTCTGGAGAAAAGAAATTCCAATTATTTGACGTCGATCTGCTAGATCCATTTTCCGTTTGTATGACGCAATAAACGCCGAAAGCATATTGATTATTGCGTCTCGAAAGCGATCAAATGCACTCGAGTGTTTGTCTTGATCAACATAACAAGATATCTCTGCCGGAGGATTTCCCCCGATGCACAGAGCGCCACATCCGGGTTAGAGTGGAGTGCAACTCGCCCGAAATCAACCAGGCGGCGGTATAGAGGCGTTGAAATATCAGACAGGGTCCAGCTGGCTCCCGGAGCCTTCCTGGATGAATTATGAATGCCAATAGCGAATAAAGGAAATAACGATCATAGAAACTAGTAAACTCGTTGTTGGCGTTATTAGATTTGCGGGCAATAACGAGTAAACTCGTTTTTGGCACAGGATGTGTTAATTGCCAAACCAGAGATAAGTCGGGTTAACTCGCTGGTTGGCTGCCAGACCCGAGATATCTCAGGTTTTGGTCGTTTATTCTTTTATTCAATATTTGTATTCATTATTCATCCAGGGACCTTGGTGTTACCATAGGGAATGAGTCTGAGATCGCCAAAGTGCAATACCGGCCACATCCAACTAGACTGTGGTATCGAGCACCCTTTGAAACCTTATATCTTGCCCTGTGTTACACTCAAATGTCACCGGGCACAGTTTTCTGGGTCGGGCGAGTCGAGCGGTTATCCCGGTTGCATTGAAGCTTGTCAAATGCCCCCGATCCATATATTGTGGTGGGTTATGTCGTGGACCAAATGGACATTGGATTGGACCAGATGGCGATCAAACAATTGGAATATTATTTTTGGAATACTTCCGATCACAGGTAGGGACTATCTGATGTCAATTCTAGCTTGATCGTGCAATGTTATTATACCGATCCAGCTGATCAGCGTTTTTAGTGTTCAATACGAATGCCGTTACTAGTAGCGTGTACAGGCAAGAAACGGAAACGCTTATAGTAGAATTCACGTATAAGGCTATAACTCAGCCTTTCAGGAATTACCCCAGACCACTCTAAAACTATACTTATATTCACCACGGTATAACACGGGAACGTATGGATGAAATAATTAATTATTTTTCACATATTGAACAATAGATAGTTGATGTCAAATGGGCCATAGTATTGTATCCATAGCTATAATATAGAATATATATATAGCTCTACAAACAAGGTGACGCACTCCTATCTTTAAAGCGTGGCATTGGTACAGCGGGACCCATCTAATCCCTGGCACTGAATGAGTTAATGTATCGCATAATTTCAACGTGGAATTAAGGAATATCAAAATAAAAGCACACGTTGTTGAACTTGATCATGCATATTTATTAGAAAATGTTATTACAGCACTGTTATCAATACACACTTATAAAACTAGGCATATTTAGCCAAAATATGTTGCCAGAACATAAAAAAGAAAACATTTAATCTTTTATTTTTTTTCTTGCCAATGCCCACGACCCCACTTTGGGTTGCGACCCGTAGTTTGAGAACCGCTGCACTACCTAGTTCCACCTGGGTTCCAGAGCGTTAATAATTAATGAAGCAGCAGAGAGAAAGACTAAATGAGAGAGAACCACCACCACAGATCAACCGTGCCTACTGTACGCTCCATCCAAGGACAGACACTGTCACTCCCTTTCACAGTCACCACCACAGCAGAGGCAGGGGAGACGCATTGTAAGAGGCAGGGAGGCCCCTTGTCCTGTCGTCCCGTAATGACGTACAGTACGGTCCATTAGCTACAGGCCGACTGTTCTGATGATGAGATGTTAGCAGACAAGACTCCAGTGGCAAACAGCAGGGGGATTCTGTAATCTAGGAAAGTACTTGATCTATAATGATGGGCCTCTGGAGACTAAAGTGGCTTCCCTGTGGAGGATTTGTCCCACTTCTACAGCCTCAGACCCCGTCCACACGAGCGCTGGATTTAATGTAACCATGATTGTATGTGCGCAGTTGCATTGTTCGGGCACACACAACCGGGGTTTTGCTACACTGCAACCGCGGCCTTTGAAAACCGGAGTCCAGGGTGAAGTTTTTGCGCACATCCCGGTTGCAGTGGGTGCGTGTGGGCATAGCAACCGAGGTTATTCCCAGTGTTTACAGCAGAGCTGTCACAATTATTTCCCATGTTCACGGCAGACTGTCGCAAACAATAGCAAGTTAGCAACCGAGCACGGGGTTAGAGTGATTAGAGCAGAGCCAGCTACACCAGTGTTTACAGCAGAGCTGTCCCAAGTAGCGTTATATGAAAATGATTGTAACAAACTTTTGTTCGAAACGTATTGTTGAAGAGTGTTGTGATCGACTGATGTCTGTTGTCGCATTCCTGACCCGACCAGAGTAAAACCTGTAGCTGCGGCTAAACTAAACTCATGTGTTGTCAAGTTATTGTTATAAGGAACCCAGTCCAGACTGCATCCCCTTAACAATTGTTTGTATTGAGCCGTATTGTATTGTACCCATTCTGCAATGTGTTAAATAACGTTTGCATCCATTCATTATACTAGCGTTAATGTTACATTATTACGTTAGCAGCATGTAAGCTATATACTATACATAGAGAATGCCATTCACATTAGCATGTAGCTAACAACACCGGAGATCTTTTTTGTGAGACTAAACTATCCGCTCTTGGTGGTAAATTGTGTTGCTGTTGGTTTTGTTTCATCAACAAATGAGAGGCAGAACACACAGTGAATGTATCCGTTTGTTTATTGCACTTTCTTTCTTTGCTGAAAAATATATGCTCCGTTGGCTAATGGCTAACGCAAGGGTATTTAAAGATGGCGGCTTTGTTTAGTTTTAGCAGGAAGTGTAGTGAGCGTTCAACCTTTTCTGATTGGTTGAAATGGCCTTCATGTCTGAACAACATCGCCGCCTACTGCTTTGGCATTGTACTACATGTATCGGTTGCTAGTTTTCCAGCCGCCGTGAGTATGCGGTTATACGCGGTTATTCACCTGTGTGGACAGAGGTTTATTTTTTTCAAACTTCGGTTACATTAAATCCAGCGCTCATGTGGACAGGGCCTTACTTCCCCTACTTCTGCCTGTGTGTGGAGGGGGGCCCCTCTCCCTGTGTGGGGTGGGACCTCTCGCCCTGACTTTACTGTGGCACAACAGTCTGTAGAAGCGCTCACTGGAAAAGGCACTGAAATTAAGTGGTTTCAATTATACTTAAAAAAATAAATATAGTGTGTGTTACATATTTAGGCATCAACATGAATTCATATTCATGATGCACACGGTCTCACCATTGGGGTCCGATTTCTTGTATGCATTCCCCGCATCAATGAAACTGGTGGCACAGTCGTGTTTGTTCTGGAGCTGCAAGTGGAGACGAGCCGCCTTGCAGAAAGCAGCGCCAGCAGCTGGAGAGAAAAAGTTAACCAAAGCATCAAGTACACACGTATTTAGCATTTAGCTTACACTCAACATGATGCAAATCAATGACCTTTTCTTTTCTTCTCTAGTTCCTTGAGGCACCGCCAAAATATAGTGTTGTGCTTTGCAGTTGTGATTATAGTCAATGCAAAAAATGTGGGTTACGACACACATCGCTACAATCTTTTATGTTGTAAATTACATGCCAATATACATATGTCTGGGGGAGGGGGGAGGGGCAGAAGCTATCGCACCGCTCCAGTTCTTGGCCATCTTGAACATGTTGGCTGCTCTGCAGTACATCTCACATGCCTCCTCCACCTTGTGAGGTCCACTGGAACAGAGCGAGAGGAAGGAAACATGCAAATAAATCACGCAGACAATAAACACAAACCCGCTCAAAAAGGCAGACAAAAAAGGCACGGTCAAATTAGCACAAAAGGACTAACACACAAATAGGCCTACACAGGGTTGGCCAGTTAGTCATTGTCACACACAGATTAAATTGCATCCGATTCCTCACTGCAGATATATGGCTTAGAGCAATCAGCAGAACACCAAACTGTTGCCTTTACAAGGAAGCTGCCGCTTAGATTAGATTGGTACACATCAATCATGCCGCAGACTATGGTGGCTTTATAGATTCCCATCCTTCTGGTCTAGTGCTGGGGGTGACCCCCAGGAGCTCCCATGGCAGTAATAATGCTCTGAAACATCCAATCGCTGTCCAGCTAGCCTGAGCATTCTATAGCGGCTGTAGTATAGTATAGCCCCTCTGGAGTCAATCAGGCACCAAGAGCTGGTGGAGGACAAGTCACGTCTGGGGTCATGGAGGCTGGAGGCTTAGAGCTACTGAACAACACAACTGAGTCCCACATTGGATGGACCCCCAGCTATTGGCTCTGGTTGGGCAATGGGCATGCAAAAAAAAAAATATATATATATATATATATATATTTTTTTTTTTTTTTTTTTAAGGAACACGCCAACATTTTGGGAAATTTGCTTACTGTCTTCTCCAGAGAGAGACAAGAAGATAGATACCAGTTTCCTCTCGGTGCGTTCAGTAGAAAACTATCTGGCTGCACGTTAGCCTAGCTTAGAACAATGAATGGAAGCGGACATGACCGGTTAGCCTAGGCATTGTCCAACTAACACCTATCCCGAAGGCTAACCGGTCATGTCCGCTTCCATTCATTGTGCTAAGCTAGGCTAACATGCAGCCAGATAGCTTTCTACTGAATGCACAGAGAGGAAACTGGTGTCTATCTTCTTGTCTCTCTCTGGAGAAGACTATAAGCTAATTTCCCCAAATGTTGGCGTGTTGCGTGTTCTTTTCAATTCTGTCTGTCACTTGTTTAGATTAGCAAAAAAAAGCTTTTGACAATAACACTATTCCGTTCAGATATTCACACTAGAAGCAGCTAATGATAGGTGATTTAAATAAGAGATAAGAAAGTAGACTCTATAACCTATGATTTGCCTAACATAGGGTGACCAAACGTCTTCTTTTCACGCCCAGTCCAGGGCATCCATTTTTTATTATTATAATAAATTCATGAAAATGTCCGGGTTTCATTGTTTTTCACGGGACCATTATGCATACACTTTTAACCCTTTCACTGCCACACGACAGAAGGTTAACCCTTTACTATCACACAACCGACGATCGCCGCCGGTTGTGTGATAGTAAAGGGTTGAAAGGGTTAACCGGCTGTCGTGCGGCAGTGAAAGGGTTAAATTGACTGGCACGTTGCACCAGATACTACGGTACTCTGTTACGTAATCCCTGAGAAGACTTGCTTCTTGCTTTGTGGGCGGCTCTACTACGCGCTCACACAAACAGAGGAGGAAGCGGACAGATCGGACCAGCATTGATTCCGCTCACAATGCCAAAGAGAAAAATTTACATTACAGATGAACTGCAGAGAAAATGCCCAATTTACCGTCCCGGTCGAGACAAATGGGAGGCGGAGTGCAACGCGTGCAAGCCGTGCAAAGTTTGACCATTATGTTTCTGTGTCTGTGTCTAATAAAGGTGCCGGAGATCTCAAAGCTCACATGGACACAGAAAAACAAGTATGCAGCTATACAGAGAAAGAAAATAATTGAAAACTACTTTGATGCCTCAAAATTATGTTTTGGTTTGATTTATGATGATATAAGATGCTTATGATACAATCATTCTAAGGATTATGTGTGTAATAAATTCGTTTTGTACACTAATTGCAAGTTATGCAAATGTAAACAAATCCAAAACTGCATAGTGCACTTTTAAATTTGTATCTTTGTGAGGTTACTGTTTTATAATTTACATTACATTGAAAATATACAAAGATATATTTTCTAAAGCTGGATTTGTTATATAAAATAATATAAATAATAATCTTCTATCTATACAGAGGAGGCATACTTTAAATATATTAAAATGATAAGGCTGGGCATCTTTGAATAAACTTGGAGTATTATTTAAGTCTCGAGGCTGGGGGCAGAGTGTCCTCTTTTTTGGAAATCACAATATGGTCACCCTACCTAACACCATCATCTGGGATCATTCACGTTTGTCGGACCTTCTTATCTGTAACCTGGCCGTTTCTATGCTGAGCTGCGGCTGTTGTAGTCACTGATGGTGACTGTACTGACGATGACATCACTGATGGTGACGAACAAGCCCTTGATGATGATGATGATGATGCAACCATAAAAAGCAAACTGCTGGGTCTGCAACGATACACACAGTCCTTTCTGCCTTTATCCTGATGCATTAGGTTTGCAGAGGTTCATGTAAACACACGATTAGTAGCCTAAAGTGTTGTGTTGTGTGATCATACGAGGGTGTTATTAGTTAACTTTAAACGGTTATCGTGAGGCAAATGGTCCAATCTAAGGTTAGGTGAAAATGCATTACTAGTAACCTAGCTACCTTATACATGATATATAATGAGAAAACAATGTGCTGAGAGTTGACTAACGTTAGCTGTCAGCTAAGTTAGGTTGGTTTCTATTAGCTTGTCTAGGTTGATTAGCTACATGGCCTGAGAGCCAGAAGAGACAGTCGTGACTCGCTGTGACCTGCAGAGTTGTTTACATCATCATTCACCGGCCCGACGCTCCAATGTATCCCTTCTGTTCATTAGTGTCCCGTGTAGTTGGTGCAGTTCGCGTTTATTAAGCATTAATAATCATTTGGAGAAGCAATCGTTACGAATGTTCTTGTAAAGAAACAGGCTGCCTGCCAAGTGAGCCGTTAGCTGGTTGTTAGCCCGAGCTGCTCGCTAACAGCACCAGACAGTGGTTCTTTGGTGCAGTGCTGCCGTCTCTTACCCTCCAAACATTCCTCCCAAGAAGGAGCCAGACGACTTCACTTTCTTGTCAGCATCAGCCATGAGCTGGATCGCTTCCTTTTCTTTCCCAGAGTTGTCCATGTTCGTTGTGTTGTTAAGTGCAAATGTTCGCTAACAGTTCGGTGGACTAAAATACCCGCATATGATTCAGCGTTGGACAGCTAGCCCAGGATTACGGTCGGTGGTGTTAGTGTGGGCGTGCGCCTGTCAGTGGCGCTGGCGAGGCATCGCGGGACTTGGAGTGTTTTCCGGGTAAACCTCCGTTGGCTTTTCAGCATCTTAAAACTACAACTCCCAGCAACGTAGCGAACACGTTAAAGACCGTGTTACGTAATCAGGCAATATTTCCAATAGTACCCAGCTGCAGCCGTTCAGACCAGCGCTTACAAGCCCCGCACATACAAGCCCGCACATAGCAACCCCTCGCTTCCATTGGCTGATTTTGGTCACGTGATTTTGGGTCACGTTGCACTGCGGGATTGATTGATTGATTGATTGAAAACTTTATTAACAGATTGCCGTATGATTTGGGTCACGTTGCACTGCGGGATTGATTGATTGATTGATTCATTGATTCATTGATTCATTGATTGATTGATTGAAAACTTTATTAACAGATTGATTGATTGATTGAAAACTTTATTAACAGATTGCCGAATGGGTACACGTGACCACAGGCCCTGATTGATTGATTGAAAACTTTATTAACAGATTGTAGAATGGGTACACGTGACCTGACCGATTGATTGATTGATTGATTCATTGATTCATTGATTCATTGATTGATTGATTGAAAACTTTATTAACAGATTGATTGATTGATTGAAAACTTTATTAACAGATTGCCGAATGGGTACACGTGACCACAGGCCCTGATTGATTGATTGAAAACTTTATTAACAGATTGTAGAATGGGTACACGTGACCTGACCGATTGATTGATTGATTGATTGATTGATTGATTGATTGAAAACTTTATTAACAGATTGCAGAATGGGTACAGTGACCGATTGATTGATTGATTGATTGATTGATTGATTGATTGATTGATTGATTGATTGAAAACTTTATTAACAGATTGCAGAATGCAGTACAGCTCAATACACACAATTGTTAAGGGGATGCAGACCATGCAGTACTGTTACATTTGTGACATACAGTAAATATATACAAGGGGGAGGGAACTGTACATTTATGATGAATTGAAAATGGGGGACCCTGATGTAAACAAGACGGAAGTCTTTCTCTGGTCTGCATCCCCTTAACAATTGTGTGTATTGAGCTGTACTGCAGATATATTTCAATTGCCTTACTTATTTACATAAGTATTATAGGCCTACAGCAGTATTGTACAGACAGTCTGTGTGAAGTCTGTGTGGTTATCCAGCTGCACAAAGGCAGAGCAAGAGGCTCTACAGAGGGTGGTGATGATAAAGCCATGATAAAGACCTTCAATCAGCTGAAGGGGAATCCCTCCAAGCTGCTGTCAGCGCTACACACCTTCGGCCGCTCTGGTATCAGCCATGCATCAAAACGTGCACACGCACTCAGGCGAGTCGCTAACCGTGCTGGGCCAAGTATAGCGGCTCAACCCACCTCTGTTGCCCGTCGTAAAATGAAGCTCGGGGGTCGACGACGGCTCGCTGCGGGGAGGCCGAAGAAAAGTGTGGTGAGCACAGACCATCGCTATAGTTTCCCAACAGGAGTAAAGTCTGGAACGCACCACAGCCTGTCACAAGCAGTAGAGATGTGTCGTAGCAATCCGAAGTGACATTGACCACCAATATAGCATGTACATAAAGACCCAGTGCCTCATCCGTAGCTAATATTGCACTACCACAGGACCTAGCATGTCCTACCATGCTCTGTAAATAACTTATGTACATATACCGATATGCCCTACTCTGTTTACTTGTTTTATTGCACAATGTCGTTCTATTGGATTCTATTATATGTTATTACTATTGTATTATGCACATCTTTGCGGGCACGACCACCCGCATTTTTTTTTTTTTTTTTTTTTTTTGATATTTTTTGCACAAATCTCTCCAATATTCAAAACATCTCTTTCCACATCACCATATGCAACTTCCAAGATTTGCCTTTTTCTTTTTTGTAAGAACATATAAAACATGTAAAGGACTCATAAAAATACATTAACAACTCAAGTTCAAGTTCAAGTTCAAGTTCTTTAATAGTTGTCATACAGAAGTACAGAATACTTTCATACAAAATGCTTCTTACTGTTACGCTCCAGAGACTGTGCTAGACAAGATAGTATCAAATAACATAATAACATAATATAGCATGAATTTAGAAGAAGAAAATGAGGTCACAGTGTTCGGTAAGCGTCCCAGACACATGTAGGTGTGCATGATAGCATGCATGCATGTGTGTCTCCAACATATGTATGTGGGTACGTGTATTGATTGATTGATTGATTGAATTGATTGATTGATTGATTGAAAAGTTTATTAACAGATTGCAGAATGGGTACAACTGACATGGAAAATAAAAAAGACTTACGAAAAAAAGAAAAATACTATACTATACATTGTGCGTATACATCCCTGATATATATACTTTGCATGTAGACCGATCTACCTGCGAGCAGGTATGTGCTGCATCCTCTATCGGGATGCCACCCTTCTCCATATTGCATGTGAGAGAAAGCGTCCCAGACACATGTAGGTGTGCATGATAGCATGCATGCATGTGTGTCTCCAACATATGTATGTGGGTACGTGTATTGATTGATTGATTGAATTGATTGATTGATTGATTGAAAAGTTTATTAACAGATTGCAGAATGGGTACAGTACAGTACATCTCAATACATACAATTGTTAAGGGGATGCAGACCAGAGAAAGACTTTCATCTTGTTTACATCAGGGTCCCCCATTTTCAATTCATCATAACATATCGCTGCTGTCGGGACAAAACCTCATAACTCCAAAAACCCAACTTTTCAGCAGATGAAAAAAACTAACACAGATTTGAGGGTGAATAGAGTTAGGAGGTTTAGACAGATGATCGGTTTAATGCTTTCCCATTGTTTAAACTTTGTAAAACCCACACACACATATGGAGGATGATCTACGGAGTTGATTTATATAATAATAAAAAAATTCTAAAAATGGAGTTATGAGGTTTTGTCCCGACAGCAGCGATATATGACATACATGACATACAGATAGACAGTACTGCTACATCTATACATTTATGACATATCAGATTTGCAAATACAGTACTGTTTGTGATACAAAAGTGTCCAGAAAAGGAGTGTATATACATTTGGCGTAGAAACTGTACATTGGAGGAGGTTGGTGGGGTGGGGTTGGGTGGGTTGGGTGAGGGCTGTGTACGTAAGCATGTGTACATGCCTCACATGTGTGTGTGTGTGCATCTTCCAGGTATGCGACTGTACTCCTATCTCTTGTGTGTGTCTCGTATCCATGTGTGCCTCCGCCCCCTATGTGAGTGTATATCTCAGGTGTGCATATATATGTGCGTCTCAGCTACGTATGTGTGTGTCTCCTATGTACATGTATATCCCCCATATGTGTCAGTGAGAGCCTATACCTCAACTATGTGTATATGTAGGTGTGTGTATGCCTATTTCCTATAAGTGAGTATGTGCATGTATGTGTGCCCCTGACATGTATAACTTAGCCTTGTGCATATGAGTGTGTGTAAACCTATTATGTACACATACGAATATGTGTATCCTAGATACTTGTATGCGGCTAAACATGCGCATATGAGAGTGTGATAGAGACAGTGACCATTCCATAGATATACCATCCGGACATAAAATCCATGTACATACATATATAACACATTATAAAGTACAAGTACCATCAGATCAGATCCCCTTTTTCATATTCATCCTTGATATCATTGTAACCCCACCTTAATCATTTGTCCCCAGACCGTTCAGTCAGGTGTAGAAAACTGTCCCATAAACGTGTATGCAAATAAACAACTTGTGACAAATAAAACTCTTGACTTGACCACCAGCCTCTCTATCTAAATGTTATATTGTTAACTGTCTAGTTAGGCATTAACTGTGTTAATCTAAATGTTATATTGTTAACTGTCTAGTTAAGGCATTAACTGGGTTAATTAATCTAAATGTTATATTGTTAACTGTCTAGTTAAGGCATTAACTGGGTTAAGTGGGGAGTGCGTCATGGTACAGTTTCAGTAAGTGGGGAGTGTAAACAAGTTGAACGCGTCACGTGAAATAACGTTACGTGAATAAACATATAACGTTACAATGTACAGTTTCTGACAGCTGGCTGTGTTGTGAAATGTGCATAACGTTATGAATAAACCGCGAAGTCACGCGAAATAACGTTATAAACGCGAATCTGGTAGTATATTTATTTGTATCTTCTTGAGATGATAACATTACATCCGCATTTTACCGCATGGCGAGCTAAACCAATCAGAGAGGGGCTTCGCTCAACCAATCAAAGAGGGGGCTGCAGAAATGGAGCCCAACCAATCAGAGAGGCGTCTGCAGAACCTCAGCCATTGGGTGGGACCCAAATCACGTCACCAAAATCAGCCAATGGAAGCGAGGGGTTGCTATGTGCGGTGCTTGTATGTGCGGGGCTTGTAAGCGCTGGTCTGAAGGTCTGCAGCTGGAAGCATCTCAATATTTCACAGGCAATTTTTCAAATTTGTAATGTTGATTAGAGCTTTGACGTAAGTGGTAATATTATAGTGGTTACGTCAACGCGGAAGCATTCGGCGCACTCCTTCGCTGTTAATAAGCAATAGGCCTCCCGCGTCGCTCTCTCCCATGAGCTCAAAATACCCGAAGTGTTGCGGTGGTCTATACATGTTGGGGCCCGGGGTCACCGAATGTTTATCTTCCTTCCAGCTGCATGTAACCATTGGTTTGATTGATTGATTGATTGATTGGAAATTGTATTAACAGATTGCAGAATGGGTACAATACACAGTACAAATCAATACACACAATTGTTAAGGGGATGCAGACCAGAGAAATACTTTCGTCTTGTTTACATCAGGGTCCCCCATTTTCAACTAATCATAACCAGACATACATGAGTCATGACATTCCTAATTTATGCAAATGACATGTCGTCAGCTTGTGACTGCAACTTGTTCCTGTTTGCGGACGACTCAGCCCTGCTGGTCTCTGACAAGAACAAGTTACAGGTTGAAAAAGCCCTCAGCTCGGAACTAGGCAAAATCTGCATATGGCTCGCCGACAACAAACTATCATTACACATGGGCAAAACAGAGTCCATTCTCTTCGGTTCAAATAACAAACTCAGCAAGACCGACGGCTTCTCGGTTACAGTGGGTGACAATATTATCACAAGGAAAGATGAAATTACCTACCTGGGTTCCATCCTAGAGGCTAATCTTTCCTGTGACAAAATGGCATCCAATGTAATAAAAAAAGTCAACCAACGAACGCGATTCTTGTACCGGATCTCCTCTCTGGTAAACAAGAATACCCTGAAGACTCTAGCAGGAGCACTCATTCAAGGGTACTACGACTATGCTTGCACCTCATGGTACCAAAGCACCTCAAAGGCACTAAAAAACAAATTACAAACATCTCAAAACAAGCTAGTCAGACTACTGCTTGACCTGACTCCTAGAACCCACCTCACCCCTGCCCACTTTGACAACCTAGGATGGCTTAGAGTAGACGACAGAGTACAGCAACTTGCAATGGGCCTGGTCTACAAGATACACTACGCGACCAAGGTACCCATGTACATGTCAAAATACTTCCCAAAGGTCAGTGAATACCACGATCACAACACCAGAGGGAGCTCCACAAATCATGTAAAACCCAGATTCGGCTCAAACAAGGGACTAAACACGTTTCGCAATTATGCCACATCAATGTGGAATGCCCTACCTAAAGCTGTAAAGGAATGTGAATCACTACCCACTTTCAAAAACACTCTCAAAAAACACCTACGTGAGACTGCAATTCGAAACTGGCCCCTACAAATGTCCTAACCTAGTTGTACAGTAAATGACCAAGTAAGGCCTTGTCAGTATTCCAATGTACAGTGTAAAATGTGTGTGTGTCCCCTACCTGTACAGCCCTCACCCACCCACCCAACCTCCTCCAATGTACAGTTTCTACGCCAAATGTATATACACTCTTTTTCTGGACACTTTTGTATCACAAACAGTACTGTATTTGCAAATCTGATATGTCATAAATGTATAGATGTAGCAGTACTGTCTATCTGTATGTCATATAATTATGATGAATTGAAAATGGGGGACCCTGATGTAAACAAGACGAAAGTCTTTCTCTGGTCTGCATCCCTTTAACAATTGTATGTATTGAGCTGTACTGTACCCATTCTGCAATCTGTTAATAAACTTTTTTTTTTTTTTTTTTTTTTTAGCGTTTATCGCTTTTCTGGTCAAGCATGACCGACAGATACAGGGTGAAACGGGATATAGAGCAGGGGAAGACATTCGGCAAATTACGGCGGGTCCGGGAATCGAACTCGGAGTCAATCAGAACCGTGACGCAGCACGGCTCCTCCCGACGCAGAAATAGCGCCGAGATACGCGGTGAGCTACTGGAGCCCCCCTGTTAATAAACTTTTCAATCAATCAATCAATCAAAGACATACAGGTAGACAGTACTGCTACATCTATACATTTATGACATACCAGATTTACAAATACAGTACTGTTTGTGATACAAAAAGAGTAAAAAAGAAAAGAAAAAGAAGAGAGTATATTTGATGAAGAAACTGTACATTGTAGGAGGTGGGGTGGGGTGGGGGGGTTGGTAGGGGTTGGGTAGGTGGGGTGGGACTGGGGGGACTGTACATTGGAGGTGTGGGGGGGGGGGGGGTAGGCGGGGGGGGGTAACTGTACATTGGATTATCGACGAAACCTTACTAGGTCCAAGAAGAGGGTCTTGTGTATTACTGGGTTAGGACATTTACTGTACATTGGAGGGGGTTGGGTTTGGATATTATGGTGGCCAGTTTCGAATTGCAGTCTCCCGTAGGTGCTCCTTGAGAGTGGTTTTAAAAGTGGGTAGTGATTCACATTCCTTTACAGCTGTGGGTAGGGCGTTCCACATTGATGTGGCATAATTGCGAAACGTGTTTAGTCCCTTGTTTGAGACGAATCTGGGTTTAACATGATTTGTGGAGCTCCCTCTGGTGTTGTGGTCATGGTATTCACTGACCTTTGGGAAGTATTTTGACATGTACATGGGTACCTTAGTCGTGTAGTGTATCTTGTAGACCAGGCTGTACTCTGTCGTCTACTCTAAGCCATCCTAGTTTGTCAAAGTGGGCAGGGGTGAGGTGGGTTCTAGGAGTAAGGTCAAGCAGTAGTCTGATCAGTTTGTTTTGTGATGTTTGTAATTTTGTTTATAGCGCCTTTGAGGTGCTTTGGTACCATGAGGTGCAAGCATAGTCGTAGTACCCTTGAATGAGTGCTCCTGCTAGAGTCTTCAGGGTATTCTTGTTTACCAGAGAGGAGATCCGGTACAAGAATCTAGTTCGTTGGTTGACTTTTTTTTATTACATTGGATGCCATTTTGTCACAGGAAAGATTTGCCTCTAGGATGGAACCTAGGTATGTAATTTCATCTTTCCTTGTGACAATATTGTCACCCACTGTAACTGAGAAGCCGTCTGCCTTGCTGAGTTTGTTATTTGAACCGAAGAGAATGGACTCTGTTTTACCCAGGTGTAATGATAGTTTGTTGTCAGCGAGCCAGGTGCAGATTTTGCCTAGTTCCGAGCTGATGGTTTTTTCAACCTGTAACTTGTTCTTGTCAGAGACCAGCAGGGCTGAGTCGTCCGCAAACAGGAACAAGTTGCAGTCACAAGCTGACGACATGTCATTTGCATAAATTAGGAAGAGTAGCGGTCCTAGTATGCTTCCTTGTGGAACACCACAGCTCACTGGGAGGGGGGGCGATAGGGTACCATTTACCTCTACCTGTTCGCTCCCCTCCAGGTAGGATTGCATCCAGCTCACTGATAGACTATCAAAACCAATTGCTTTTAGCTTGTCAATCAGAATGGAGTGATTGACAGTGTCGAAGGCCTTTTGTAGGTCCAGCATGACCATGCCGCAGTATTTGCCCGCGTCCACACCACGTTTTATTTTGAGATGTATTTGATTAATTCAAGTAAAAAACGATGCATAGAAAAACAGTGTACTGCACATTTTCGTGCAGCAGATGGCGCTCAAACATTACAAGGTTCTGGTAACCTTGAACCAAAAGTGGAACGTGCATCTCCGTGTAATAACATTATTATGAATTCGACTCAGTTTGCCTGGTAACTTGTAATTTATTACCAGTAATCAATTCAGATCATACTCAAATGTCACAATTTAGGGATTATCCAATAAATTATGATTATCCCACTCAAGATAATGACGAAATAGTATAAGCCCATATTGCATAATTGTACAACAAGTTAGCAGGGATCGAGGGTACAATTCTGGCAAGTAATTGGGTAAGTAAAATTGTTCGTCAGTGTCGACCTTGAGTGCATATAGTAGTATAGACATAATTAGCATAGTAGGTAGTAATATAGGCAAGGTCGATTCCTTAGTAGCAAAGTGCATAATAGTAAAAGACTATACAGTAGGGGAGCTCCAGTAGCTCACCGCGTACCTCGAGCGCTATTTCGGCGCCGGGGACAACCGTGCTCGTCACGGATCTGGGGTTAGCGAGTTCGATTCCCGGACTGCAGCCGTATCTTTCTCAGAGTGTCTTCCCCCCATCTGTACCCATTCAAACCTGTTTCTGTCGGTCATTCTTGACCAGAGAAAATGCAATAAACGCAAAAAAGAGCCAGCGGAATGGCCAAAGTAAAAAAAAAAAAAAAAGACTATACAGTACTACTACTGCTAGCCTATCACTATTAGTACTTCTGACAGATTTGTTTGTGAGCGGTTGCCAGTAAATTATTAATAGTTCTGAGAACTCATAACTATAAATAAAACCGTGGCACCAGCAGAACTTGGGACGCTTTAAAAATAAACATTGCCAGAGGAATTTGGTTGGACAGACATCACATTACAAACAAGCCTAGAGTGTTGCACAACAACTAAAGAAAAGTAAAACTAAGGACAATATACTTCCTCTGAAGGACAAGTAAACTGTCCACTATTAGTCCATCAGCTGGCTCATTCCTGGCTATTGGTGACCTTTCAATGTGCTAACCTTTGGGGGGGGGGGGGGGGGGGGGAATCATGTATTTTTTGTGGCGGAAATAACATGTTTAACCTTCAGGTACTTGTATTGGTAGAGCTCAAGCGCTTACATTTTACATTTACATTTAGTCATTTAGCTGACGCTTTTATCCAAAGCGACATACAAGTTCTGTACGACAAGTCATCAGGAAGGGCACAACTCTATCAGCTGAGTAACAATGTTAAATAATAATAAATAATAATAATTATGGGTGGATTGTTCAGCCATCGACCGTGAGAGTTCCACCCTGTTAGGGACATATACATAGCTATTGCAAAGTGCCTGGCCTTCCCTGACTCACTTTGACCGTCAGAAGGGGGGCTATGGGAGACTGTTGTTCATTGACTACAGCTCAGCGTTCAACACCATAGTCCCCACCAGACTGGTGGACAAGCTGATCGAGCTGGGTCTGAGCTCCGCCCTGAGCGCCTGGGTACTGGACTTTCTGAGTGAAAGACCCCAGGCGGTCAGGGTGGGGGGTCAGACCTCCAACACCATCACCCTGAGCATCGGGTCCCCCCAGGGCTGTGTTCTGAGCCCCCTGCTGTACTCACTCTACACACACGATTGTGTGGCCAAGTTCAGCTCCAACTCCATAGTGAAGTTCGCAGACGACACAGTGGTGGTGGGGCTGATCTCGGACAACGACGAGAAGGCCTACCGGGAGGAGGTTGAGGTACTGGAACGCTGGTGCCAGGACAACAGCCTGCTCCTGAACATTGGAAAACCAAGAAGCTGATCGTGGATTATAGGAGAGGACAGCAGGAGACACACACACCACTGATGATAAACGGGGCTACCGTGGACAGGGTGAGCAGCTTTAAGTACCTGGGGGTCCACATCTCAGAGGATCTGACATGGTCAACACACATAGACACAGTCGTAAAAAAGGCGAAGCAGCGCCTCTACCACCTGAGACAGTTAAGGAAGTTCAGAGTATCGGGGAAGATACTCCAGTCCTTCTACTCCGGAGCTGTAGAGAGCATCTTGACTGGAAACATCACTGCCTGGTATGGAAACAGCACGGCACAGGACAAGAAGGCCCTACAGAGAGTGGTGCGCTCAGCCGAGCGTACCACGGGTATTGCACTACCTCCCCTGCAGGTTCTATACAACAAGAGGTGCAAATCCAGAGCCTGCAGAATAATGAAAGACCCCCATCACCCCAATAACAGCCTGTTCCAGCTGCTGAGGTCAGGCAGACGCCTGCGAACCCCAGCTACTAGGACAGAAAGGCTTAGGCCCAGCTTCTTCCCCCAGGCCATCAGAGCCTTGAACAATGAACACGGATCTATCCACACACAAGCACACATGAGCACACACACGACACGCACGCTGTGCACGCTCACACACTAGCAGCCACTTTAACACTTTAACATGAGCAGACACACACTCATGCCGCACACGCCCACACTTATGGCCAAAAAGGAAAGGTCACTTTAAATTAGTATAATAACAGTAACAGTGTATTGCACTACCTAAGCTACCTAGCATGTCCTATATGCCCTGTAAATAACTATGTACAGATACCGAGATGTCCCACCATGCTACCCGTTACCTGTTACCTGTTTATTGCACAATGTTGTTTTTTATTGGATTCTATATATTACATGTTGTACCACTGTATTGCACATCGTTGCGGGCAAGACCACCCGCATTTCATTGTATACTTGTATGCCGTGACAAATAAAACTCTTGACTTGACTTGACTTGACTCTTGCCGTACTTGTTGACGTGTTGTTCTGTTTTGGTGCATGGTGTCAACAAATTCTTCTGGCCAAAATGCCTCGCAGAGATCCGATTGATTGATTGATTGAAAACTTTATTAACAGATTGCAGAATGGGTACAATACAGTACAGCTCAATACACACAATTGTTAAGGGGATGCAGACCAGAGAAAGACTTTCGTCTTGTTTACATCAGGGTCCCCCATTTTCAATTCATCAGGACATATATGACATACATGACATACAGATAGTCAGTACTGCTACATCTATACATTTATGACATACCAGATTTGCAAATACAGTACTGTTTGTGATACAGAAGGAGTCAAGAAAAGGGAGTATATACATTTGACGTAGAAACTGTACATTGGAGGAGGTTGGGTGGGGGGGGTTGGGTACATTGGGATATTGACAACCATACTGGGTAATTTACATTGGAGGTGGTTGGGGGGGGGGGGGGGGGGGGGGTATGTTGACATGTCTCAGCTGGTATGTTGACATTCAGGTACTGTGCCTGTTTGAAGAGCCTCAAGCACTAAACAAAAGGTCAGTGCAATTAGATATAGCAACATGGAGATACATTGAGGAATCTATCTGGACAGTGTAGAGAGAGACAGACAGAGACAGGCAGAGAGATTAATGTAACGAAAACCTTAAATGGATTGAAGTGTATACTTACCTAAAATGTAGCCGGTCGCTGAAGAAGTGCAGCCGCTGCACTAGGGGGAACTTCTCCTTTACCATATCCAGCACCGGGTACAGGTGGACCCAGATGGCCGATGGGTCAGTCAGAATCAGTCAGAGATGTATTTGCCATGTATGGACGAATCCACATTGGAATACAGGTACAGAGCGGAACAGAGCAGAAACAGTACAAAAACATGGACAGTAAGAAAAACACACAGTATAAAAGGACAAAATGCTAAGGTTAAGATCAACATCCCCTAAAGTGCATATAATCAAAGTGCGTAATGCACAGACACACAAAACAGCACTTCCACAACCTGACTAGTAACACACCAAATAAAAAAATAAAATAACATACAAATCTAGCATTTGGTCTTTGAGTTATTCAGGCTGCGCACAGCACTGGGGAAGTAACTCTTAGTAAACCGAGAGGTAGAGCATGTGATAGAGCCGCCTTAGAGCGGTAGCGTCTGCCCGAGGGGAGGGGGACAAAGAGGCCTGCGGCTGGGTGACCAGAGGGGTCGTTGATAATGCCAGAGGCACGGGAAAGCAGCCTGGCACCATAGATCTCCTTTTTTTTTTTTATGTTACTTGTCCTTTCGGACAAGTTATGTTTTTTGTAGTTTTTTTTATAGATTTTTGCTACCGGGCAGTCCGGTAGAGAGAGAGAGAGAGAGAGAGAGAGAGAGAGAGGAGGAATGGGAGATAGACCGGGGAACACATTCGGCAAAGATCACCGGGTCCGGGAGTCGAACCCGGGTTGGCCGTGTTGCACCATAGTGCTGTATGCGGTGCGCCACTCGGGCGCCCCACCATAGATCTCTTCTAGAGCTGGCAGACTAACCCTGATTGTCTTGCGTGCAAGATGCACAATTCTGTTCAGAGATTTCTTCTCCTGATCTGTAATGTTACCAAGCCATACAGTACAGGAGGAAGTAAGAACGCTCTCAATCACACAGCGATAGAAGTTATGTAGAATCCCCCTGTTATTAGTGATTAGTTATTAGTTTCCTAAGAAAGAAAAGACGTTGCTGGGACTTTTTAACAATGGTGCTGGTATTGGAGTGCCAGCTCAGGTCATTTGAAATAGTGACCCCAAGAAATGTAAAACTGCTCACCATCTCCACCTCTGAGACATTTATGGTAATGGAGAGATGGGATACCTTGCTATGTCGAAAATCGATGACTAGCTCATTCGTTTTGTAAGCATTCAGGGTGAGGTTATTGGTCTCACTCCACCTAACTAGGTTCTGCACCTCTGATCTGTAAAGTGTTTCGTCATTTGAGTTTATACGCCCAATGACAGTAGTATCATCAGCATACTTTACTACCATATTGTTATCATAGGAAGCAGTACAGTCATGAGTGCAGAGAGAACAGTAAAGGGCTAATAATACAGCCTGGCAGCGAACCAGTACTTAAAACAATTTCATCAGACATATTGTTTCCCATCCTGACTCTTTGAGGTCTCAAAATGTAAAAGCTAAAGATCCATTCACAGACAGCATCACATACTGTAGATCCAGACACTGAAGTTTGTGGATCAGATTAGATGGAATAAGCGTATTAAAAGCAGAGCTATCGTGCCTCCGAGAAGGGGAGATGGAACAAAAGCTCAGAGGGGACTGGGAGGATGTGTACAGAACACCAGTGTGGAGGGTGGCTTGCTGATGGGATCCCCCAAAGTGAACAGACTGAACCTCATTAGACAGAGACAGAGACAGGCAGAGAGATTAATGTAACGAAAACCTTAAATGGATCGAAGTGTACTTACCTAAAATGTAGACAAGTATTGCAATGAATAAGTTATTAAGACAATAGAATGCCTGAAACATAATACAAAGTATCCTATACTTACACGACTACCTGAAATTACCTTGTCATACTTACCTGAAACAAAATTGAAGAATGTGAGACAGACAGACAGACAGAGAGAGGCAGAGAATTATTATAATGCAAATCTTAGACCTTTTCAACTTGACAATATAAACATTCTAAATGGCCCCATTTGTGTTTCCTGTTGCAATGTTTGATAATACAGTATCTGACAGGAAGTAAACATAGGACAAAGCTGTTCCCCTAGAAATGGGATTCGAATAAAAAGGTATATACTGTAGATATAAAGACGCACTTCTTCAACCATTATCTGAAATAATATATATATTCTTTTTAATAAAAAAAATCTAACCCTAATGCACTTGCCCTAATATACTAACCTACACTACTGTAGCACTCAACACTTTGATGAACATTGTTACTCAGCTGATAGATTTGTGCCCTTCCTGATGACTTGTTGTACAGAACTTGTAAGTCGCTTTGGATAAAAGCGTCAGCTAAATGACTAAATGTAAATGTATATAGACAATACTTTATAATAATGATCAATTACTGTAATGTATATTATTTACACAAAAGGGTGATCAATTGATACATGATCGCGGATGTGATGCGGCAGGACAGAGGTATAAATCCAAATAATGCTTTATAACCAATTTATTTAAAATAATTATAATAACGTGTTACATTATATACATATTGGTCAAATACAGTTTACATGACAATTGGATATGTATCAGCATTTATATGTATTTCCTTACATTTTGTAATAGATTTTCCACCCTGTTAGGTTTATATACCTAACAGGGTGGACCATTTTCAACCAAATTAGCCGTTGCTCTGTGAAACAGAAAACCTAGCTAGCTAGCTCTCAAGACTTAAACAATACTTTAGTATATCAAACACGTTTTACAAATTCTTTTTAATGTGGTTTACTTTCCTCATAATTTTGCCTATGTAAGACTAACACCATAAAACGTGCACAAAAAAAGCAACAGATCATTGGTGCTCACCTCACTTTGCTCCCCCCCCCCCACCCCACCACCTCCAATGTACAGTTTCCCCCCCTCCACCCCACCTACCCAACCTCCTCCAATGTACAGTTTCTTCGTACCACATATGAACTACTGTGCGGAGGTGTGGGGTAATACCTACAAAAGCACTCTACAGCCAATATGCACCATGCAAAAAAAGCAATAAGAATTATCAACAATGTAGGATATTATGAACACACCAATAACTTATTTATAAAGCTACAAACATTGAAATGTATGGACCTAGTTGATTTCAAAACTGCCCTCATTGTATACAAAGCCAGATACAAACTAACCCAGGCAACATTCAAAAATGGTTCAGAGACAGGGAAGGAGAATATAACTTAAGAGGGAGAGAGACACCAATGACACTACGCTGAAAAGCATGTGCATATCTGTTTGTGGAGTGAAGTTGTGGAATATTTTACCTGAATACATCAAACTGAGTAAACATATGGCACAATTTAAAAAGCAGCTTAAAAAATACACATGATGTGTTATGGTTTGTAACCGACCCCAATCGCACAACACAAGACAGGTATGAGAGTAAGCCAAAACAGGGCAAATATTTATTATAGAACAAAAAGCGGCACAGTCCCTTTAAGGGAAAACACAAAAACACTAGAGTCAAGGAAATATGGAAAATGCGGCACTGTGCCTTTAAGAGGCGAACAGGCTAAGGGACTAAGGCTAAGGGCCAGGGCTAAGGACCAGTGCTAAGTGTCAGGGCCAGGACCAGGGGCACTGGAGAGGGCGACAGGGACAGAGGCCCGGAGAGGCGGGCTGGAGACAGGGACAGAGAACAGGGTTAAGGCCTTGGACAGGGCGAGGGCCAGAGCTGCTTACAGGGATGAGGACAGGGTTCCGACGGCGGAGGCCTGGCACGGGGACAGGGGCCCGACGGCGGAGGCCTGGCACGGGAACAGGGCCCCGACGGCGGAGGCCTGGCACGGAGACACTCCTCCTCCTCCTCGGATGCTGCAGACGGGCAGCGCAGAACAAAGGGGGTCCCAGGGGACCGGGATGGGAACACGCCGTCCTCCCGTGGAATACTAGGGAGCGACGACGAGCCTCACCCCAGGAACGAGGATCACGAAGAGACGCCTTCCTCCCGTGGAATCGGGAGCGATGGCGAGCCGGCTTGACGTCTGGAGTGGGAACACTGGAAAACCTCCCGTAGAGAATTAGAGAGCGAAGACGGTGTCCCACTCCAGGCAAACGGCGACAGGTGGTGATGGCTGGCACGTCGTCTCACGCCGGAGACGCGGCAGGTGATGGTAACGTACAGGATGGTAACGTACAGAACACAGAGTGAACACAGATACAGAACGACCCGACCAGGACTGGAAGGGAGGTCCAGGTATATAAAGCCCTCTGGGGTGCTAATCATAAACTATGACAGCTGCGTGAAGGTAGTCCAAGGGTGGGGGCTGGTGAAGAGTAGAGGAGAGTAAATCATCGCACGGGTGGGGGCTGGTGAGGGAGAGTAGACAGGGAAAGGTTCAGGGAACAGGCGAATCCTCACATGATGAGTAATGAGGGTAAACAAAGTAATGCTATATTGTGTTATGTAGTTCTGTACTGTATTCAATGCTGTCATGTGAATAATTTTTTTTTCCCGTACTATAAGTAAAAGTATATTCTATATTGTATTATACTAAATTATGTTATAACTAGTTAAATTAATGGAAGAACAAATGTAAATGTAAGGGGGTAGGGATCTATAAGCTTAGCTTCCCTCTACACCTTTTTTGGACATGTCTGCTAACTAAATACATTGCTCTTGACTTTTAGTTTATAATTCCTTTTTTTGAATGTTTTTTTTTTAATTGTTTTTAAAAAAAATAAAAAAATGTTGTTGTTATGATTGTTCTGTTTGACGGAGCTAGATACCGTGATTTGTTTGAAGGAATATGAAGAATACATGTTCAAAAATAAACTTTTTCATTCATTAATTAATTCGTCAAATGTATATACTCTCTTTTTTAGACTCTTTTTGTATCATAAACAGTACTCAAGTTTCAAGTTTCTTTAATAGTTGTCATACAGAAGTACAGAATACTTTTATACAAAATGCTTCTTACTGTTACGCTCCAGAGACTGTGCAAGACAAGATAAGTATGAAATAAAATAACATAGTATAGCATGTAAATTAGAAGTAAAAAAAATAAATAAAATGAGGTCACAGTGTTCAGTATAGACATATGTACAATGTTCGATGCAGAATAGACGTAACTGAGTTACCATATAATATACAATATACTATGCAGTGTACTAATATACAATTGTGGGGGACAATAATGGACAATAGAATTCACATTCATATTCTGTCACCTCCATGTTCATTGTTATGCACAGGGTGTGGTTAGAGGGCATTGACGTTATGTAGTCACACGGGTTGACGTGATGACGTATTAGTTTGTATTAAGGAAGTAGGAAGTAAACATGACACGTTACGTGTATTGCATCTAAACAACCGTCTGGCAGTCTGTTTGTTCCGCACTCCTACATTGGTGACTCTGACGTTCGTTTTTGGACGCTTCCAAAGACTGGATTACATTTTTGAACAAGCAAACATGGCTGTGCAAATGAAGCTACCGGAGTTCTGGGAGCAGCAGGCTGCTGTTTGGTTCGCGCAAACGGAGGCGCAGTTCGCTATACGGAGGATAACAGCGGATGATACAAAGTATTATTACGTGGTATCGGCGCTCGGCGGGGCTACCGCATCCAGAGTAGCACATCTGCTCGGGAATCCTCCGGAGGATAGTAAGTACGACACACTGAAAGACGTACTGCTGGAAACGTTTGGTCAAACGGAGTCTGAGCGTGCACGTCAGCTACTGTCTTTGCCGGGCTTGGGCGATGCTAAGCCATCGGAGCTAATGGATCGAATGTTGGCTTTACTACCAGGCAACCACAAGCCTTGTTTTATCTTTAAGGAGCTATTTCTGCAGCAGCTACCATGGCAAGTGCGGTCGGCTTTGGCTAACTCTCCCATTATAGACTATCGGGCATTGGCTAAAGAGGCTGATAGGTTTTTCTCTGCTACACAACAGTGTCAGGTGGCTAACAATATTGTGTACCAGGTGGATGACTCTCCGCCCCCTGCTGTTGCTGCTGCCCTGTCCAGAGCCCCCGCCCCGGCCCAGAGACAAAAGCCCACAGGTATGTGTTTCTACCATGCACAGTTTGGCTCTAAGGCTAGAAAATGCCTACCCCCATGTAACTACCCCCATGCCAAGGGGTCGGGAAACGAGAGGGCCAGCACCTGCTAGCTGCCATGAGTGTTGGCCATGAAGGCAGTTTATTATTTATTAGAGACACACTTTCTGGGCGGCGTTTTTTGTGCGACACTGGGGCCACTGTGAGCGTTTTACCCGCATCTGTTTTGGATATACAAGCCGGAGTACGGGGTTCACCACTAGAGGCGGCCAACGGCAGTCCCATACGGACCTATGGTGAACGGCATGTGACATTGTGTTTGGAGGGACAACATTTCTCATGGACGTTTGTTACCGCTGAGGTGTCTAACCCATTGTTAGGTGCAGATTTTTTGTGTGCCCATGGGCTGCTGGTGGACATTAAAAACCGGCGCTTGGTCAGCGCAGAGACTTTTAGCTCATTCCCATGTGAACTCAGTGGTTCTAGCTCCTCAAGGCTGTCCAGTACCCTTACTGCCTCTGAGTTCTCGAGTATGTTGGCGGAGTTCCCAGTTCTTACCATGCCAACTTTTTCAGCAGCTACAGCTAAGCACGGTGTGGAACATTATATACCGACTGCAGGCCCGCCAGTACATGCCCGTGCACGGCGCCTGGATCCAGGTAAACTGGCTATTGCTAAAGCGGAGTTTGAGGCGATGGAGTGCCTCGGCATAGTGCGCCGGTCCAATAGCCCCTGGGCCTCGCTACTCCATATGGTGCCAAAGGCATATATCCAGTGTATGAGCAGCTAGTCGATGGTCACTGGCAACCCCTTGCCTTTTTTAGTCGGCAGCTCAGAGCCAGTGAGCGCAATTACAGCACTTTTGACCGGGAGCTCCTCAGCCTCTATCTGGCGGTACGGCATTTCCGTTTCCTGTTGGAGGGCCGACCATTCACAGCATTTGTCGATCACAAACCGTTGACCTTTGCTATGGCCAAGGTCTCAGAGCCATAGTCCGCTCGCCAGCAACGCCAGTTGTCCTCCATCTCGGAGTTTACAACAGACATCCAACAGGTGGCCGGGAAGGACAACCCTGTCGCCGACTGCCTCTCTCGTGCTATCATCAGTACGGTCCACCTCGGGATTGATTATGCACAGATGGCAGCCGATCAGCTTTCCAACAAGGACGTCCAGGCATGTAGGACCACCGATACAGGTCTTCAGTTGGTGGACATCTCTTTTAATGACACTGGTTCTACGCTCCTGTGTGACATCTCACTTGGGCAGCCTCGCCCTGTTGTCCCTGCCGCTTGGAGGAGGCGTGTTTTCGACGCCCTTCACTGCCTTTCTCACCCGGGCAGGAAACCATCTCAGCTGTTGGTGGCAGCCAAGTTCGTCTGGCACGGTCTTAAAAAGGATGTTCGGGATTGGGCTAATTCTTGTCTAGAGTGTCAACGGGCCAAGGTACACCGCCACACCAAGGCCCCACTAACCCCTTTCAATGTGCCTGAAAGGCGGTTTGATCATGTGCACATAGACTTGGTTGGGCCACTGCCACCATCACACGGTTGCACCCACCTCCTTACCATGATTGACAGGACAACCCGTTGGCCAGAGGCCGTGCCACTATCTTCAACTACATCTGCCGACATTGCACGAGCATTCATCGGCACCTGGGTTGCCCGTTTTGGTGCTCCATCGGATATAACCTCCGACCGGGGGCCTCAGTTTACATCGGAGCTCTGGAATGCTGTGGCCCAGGGTCTCGGGGTAAAGCTGCACCGTACAACGGCTTATCACCCTCAAGCCAATGGACTGTGCGAGAGGTTTCATAGGTCAATGAAGGCCGCATTCAGGGCCAGTCTTCGGGACAATGGGTGGGTTGACAGACTTCCGTGGGTCATGCTGGGCCTCCGATCAGCCCCTAAGGAAGATCTTCAGTCCTCCTCAGCCGAACTGGTTTATGGGCAGCCATTGCGAGTCCCCGGGGATTTCATGCCCAACACCACAACGCCTTGGTCTGCTGGCCAGCAACGGTCTGTTTTCCTGGACAATGCCAAGGTATTTAGGCCGGTGCCTACGTCACAGCACATTGTGCCCCAGGCTTATATTCCACCGGATCTCCATACAGCAAAGTACATCTTTGTCCGCCATGATGCCCATCGGTCGCCACTACGGCCACCATATGAGGGGCCTTTTCGTGTTCTGGAGACAGGGGACAAGTCATTTGTAGTCGAAATAGGAGGGAAACCGGACCACATTTCAGTGGACCGTCTGAAACCGGCTCATGTGGACCTGGACCGTCCGGTTCCTGTAGCTCAGCCGCCGCGGCGCGGCCGCCCTCCGGCCATCAAAACCTCAGACCGCCCTCCGGGGTCTATGGGTTCCACCATGACGCAGGGTTTCCCCCTGGCCGTTAAGTCCTCAGACCACCCTCTGGTGGTAACTGGTCCCGTCGCTACACAGACTCTGGACACCCGAAGCCGCTTCGGCAGGATTTTACAGGATTTTAAAGTGTGTTTGTGTGATCTAAGGTGTGGAGAGTGGGTGCTGCAGTGTGTTGTTTGTTTAAGTGAGTGTGTGCGTGTGGGTGTGTGTGCTGTGTGCATTTGATGGTTGTTGCATAGTGTTTATTGTTCGTTTAGCAGCCTGATGGCCTGGGGATAGAAGCTTCTTCTGAGTCTTTCTGTGCTCGCCTTAAGACTCCGGTATCGCTTGCCTGACCGCAGCAGTTCAAAGAGGCAGTTGTTCGGGTGGCTGGAGTCCTTGATGATTCTCTTAGCCTTCCCCCTGCATCGCTTGTTGTAAATGTTCTGGAGGGTGGGAAGCCCCCCTCCAATTGTGCGTTCGGCTGAACGTGTCACTCTTTGTAGTCTGCTACGGTCTTGTGCAGTGCTATTCCCAAACCAGGAGGTGATGTTGCCAGTCAGGATGCTCTCTATTGTACATGAGTAGAAGTTCCTAAGGATCTTCTGACTGACTTGGAACTTCCTTAGGCGCCTGAGGAAGTAGAGGCGTTGTCGTGCCTTCTTCACAACACTGTCAATGTGTGTGGTCCATGTCAAGTCCTCAGATATGTGGGCTCCGAGGTACTTGAAACTGTTCACTCTCTCAACCGGTGCCCCGTCGATGCTGAGGGGGCTGTAGTCCTTGACCCCCGACCTCCTGAAGTCCACAATCATCTCTTTTGTTTGGCTGACGTTCAGGGAGAGGCAGTTCTCCTGACACCACTGTGACAGATTCTCTACCTCTTCCAGGTAGGCCCTCTCGTCGTTGGCAGAGATCAGGCCCACCACTACAGTGTCATCAGCAAATTTGATGATTGTGTTGTTGTTCCGCTGTGCCACGCAGTCATGTGTGTACAGGGAGTAGAGGAGGGGGCTCAGAACACAGCCCTGGGGGGCACCTATGTTGAGCGTGATGGATGAGGAGGTCCAGTTGCCTGCTCTTACCACCTGGGGTCTGCCCGTCAGGAAGTCCAAGACCCACTGGCAGAGGTCATAGTTCAAGCCCAGGTCCCTGAACTTGGCTATGAGTTTGGAGGGGACTATGGTATTGAATGCTGAGCTGTAGTCGATGAACAGCATTCTCACGTAGTTCCCCTGCCTCTTGTCCAGGTGTGATGCTGCTGTGTGCAGCACATGGGCTATGGCGTCCTCCGTGGACCTGTTGGGGCGATATGCAAATTGCAGGGGGTCCAGGTTGATGGGGAGGGAGGAACAGATGTAGCCCTTCACTAGCTTCTCAAAGCACTTCATGGCTATGGAGGTGAGGGCTACAGGGCGGTAGTCGTTGAGGCAAGCGGGCGTAGATTTTTTGGGTACAGGGATGATGGTGGACTTCTTCAGACAGGTGGGGATGACAGCCTGTTCCAAGGACAGGTTAAAGATGTCAGTGAATACCGGGGCCAGTTGGTCGGCACAGACTTTTAGGACGCGGCCGGGGATGCCGTCCGGTCCTGCTGCCTTCCTGATATTCACTTTTTTAAAGGTCCGCCTCACCTCATGCTCTGTTACCCTGAACACTGAGTCTCCATCAGCAGACCCCCCCCCCCCCCATTGCCGCGGTTTGTAGGCTGGTGTTGTTATTCACAGCCTCAAACCTTGCATAGAAGGAATTGAGATCATTTGCTAAGGAGATGTCACTGTTCAGTTTGAGGGAGGTGCCTTTGTAGTCTGTCATTGTTCTGAGGCCCTGCCACATACCTCTAGAGTCAGCCTGTTCAAACTGAAGTTCAACTTTATCCCTGTAACGCCGTTTTGCCTCTATTACTGCTCTCCTGACGTTGTATCTTACCGTCTTGTGTTCTTCCATGTTGCCTGTCACCAGCCCGGTGATGTAGGCTGAGGTGCGCACTTTCAGAGCCTCACGGACGGATTTATCTACCCAGTACTGTATTTGTAAATCTGGTATGTTATAAATGTATAGATGTAGCAGTACTGTCTATCTGTATGTGATGTATGTCATATATGATGAATTGAAAATGGGGCACCCTGATGTAAACAAGATGAAAGTCTTTCTCTGGTCTGCACCCCCTTAAAGGGACACTCCAACATTTTGGGAAATTAGCTTATTTGCCATCTACCCTGGAGTTAGACAAGAAGATACATACCTTTTTCTTCTCTGTGCATGCAGTAGGAGTAGGAAGACATTGGGAACTAGGCTAATGGAGGAACCTACTTCCAGTGACTGACGCTAAGCTAGGCTAACGGTGTGCGTCTTCCTACTCCTACTGCATGCACAGAGAAGAAAAAGGTATGTATCTTAACACTCCAACATTTTGGGAACCCTGGAGTTAGACAAGAAGATGCATACCTTTTTCTTCTCTGTGCATGCAGTAGTAGGAAGACATTGGGAACTAGGCTAATGGAGGAACCTACTTCCAGTGACTGACGCTAAGCTAGGCTAACGGTGCGCGTCTTCCGTACTCCTACTGCATGCACAGAGAAGGAAAAAGGTATGTATCTTCTTGTCTAACTCCAGGGTAGATGGCAAATAAGCAAATTTCCCAAAATGTTGGAGTTTTCCTTTAACAATTGTGTGTATTGAGCTGTACTGTATTGTACCCATTCTGCAATCTGTTAATACAATTTTCAATCAATCAATCAATTCTTAAAATTGTCCACCAAATGAGTGATTCCACTTCCTGAATGTTGGTTCATGGTAATTGTAGTTCTCTTTTGTTCAGAAGGCTAAAAACCACAAACTAACAGGGCTGAATGCAATTTTGGTGACACAGTAAATTCAATAAAATAAATGTCCATATTTTATATAACTATATGATACTAAAGGCATATTTCAACTTATTTATAATTATATTGCAAATGTTTCTAATTGAAACTGAACATTTGCTTTGGGGACATTGTAAAAAGGGGTGTATGTGCCTAAAGTTTTTATTTAAAATAATATATATAGTACATGCATTTTTGTGTGTTCGTGTTATAAAGAGGACCTCAATCTATAATAAAAGCCTTTCATTATAAACATGTGATTCATTTGAAGATATAACTAGTTATATCGAAGGTTATCCTATAACCCTAGTTACATGAGTTCTTGTGAGGGTTCTGCTCTATTGGATTTGACCTCATGACCTATATATCACTGAAAGGTTTCCGCTACATGCACCTTCACTTGTCTGGCCACGCCCATTTCCGCCCATGCATATAAGCGAGGGGTGTGACCGTGCTTCTTCCTTCCCGAGTCTTGACCTTCATTCGGAAGACAATCAGGGGTCCTCAGTGAGTGAGAGCAGAACGCTCACAAGAACTCATGTAACTAGGGTTATAGAATAACCTTCATTACATTTCGTTCTTGTATCTCGTTCTGCTCTATGGGACACAGGAATGGAGCAGGACGCGGAGAGCCCGACAAATGCACCCGCTGAGGTCCCCTTACAACCATCAGAACATTGGGGAGGGTCCGGGCCTTAGAGGGGTTAACTGCTAATAAACAAAACTTGGCCACACGAGCACCTGCGGCTCCATTCACAAGCAAGAATTGCCCCGTTTACACTAATACTCTACGTTCGAGGCACACACAAAACACATTCAGTGAAATGTTTACACGCTGCTTCAATCAAAAACTTGTCCCTCCTAAGAGGGTCTCTTTATTGAAGGGGAATATGGGGGTTTACGTTGTAAAAGAGAAAAACAGAGGAAGAGAGAGGTGAAGGAAAGGGGGGATACAGCCTAAACTAAGCTAAGCCTAGTCCCGCTCCCCTTACCTGCTGCTGGGTGCAGCGCATTCTCCTCAAGGTGCGCTCCATCTGCCACCTCTCTCCATGTTTACGTCTCGCGTCTCAGGTCTCTCGCCATCTGGCGTCGGGGAATTGAACCCCGACTTTTGCCAGCGAGGCATCAAAAATGAAACCCCCGCCCCCTCCAAGTAACACCTCTGGGATGTGATGGTAGGAGAGCGCAAGGCCCTCTCTGGCACCAGCTCTTCCGCAGAACCGAAGGGGTTTTCCCTCCGCGGCCCGCGTACTCTTCCTCCTTCTACTAACACCCGCCCTGCTCGCTCACCACCGCTCTTAACGGCGGGAGCAAGCAGGCGGAGAGCTTGTACCGCAATCGTCTGCCATACGTTTGATGGAGACACCGGAGCTACCTTCCTCACGAGTGAGGGGCGCTCAATGGGCGGCACTACACCCAGCATCGCAGGCCATCGGGGCGAGTGGCAGAGGTTGGGAGGAGGGAGCGCTAGTGGAGCCCCAAGAAGGGCTTCTCGAGTCTTGGTGGTGATGCCATCTCGAAGAAACAGCAACAAGAAAAACTATAAGCTAATTTCCAGTCTAAAGCGCGCTTGTAGCCAAACGCTTCCGAATGAAAATATGAGGGAAGGGAGAAGCACGGTCACACCCCTCGCTTATATGCATGGGCGGAAATTGACGTGGCCGGACAAGTGAAGGTGCATGTAGTGGGAACCTTTCAGTGATATATAGGTCATGAGGTCAAATTAGACGGCGGGCCGGAGCTTGCTAGAGGCTTTCGTTAGTGAAATGATTGATCTGGTTGTAGAGGATATGCTATATTAACACATTTCCGTTTGTTGGCAACAGTGTTTGGGTCATAGTTTTATGAACATTTATGTTTTGATAGCTAAAAACGACTTACATTGCTGAAAAGGGGCGTTGCTGCAGAACCAATCAAAACGCGTTACGTCAAGTGACTTGATTTCTCCCAATGACATTCCTCTAGCTCAGGAACAAGGAAGTGAATATCGCCTCCGGTGTCTTGACAACAGTGGACTTTGCTCTGCATCGGTAAGGTCTGACTCTTAATTCATATACATTAATATTGAAATGCATTTTTACAGCATTATTCAAACGTGATAGGAAGTTATGAGTCATCAGCAGTTTATATGCAGTCCATTTTGCCTTCAGATTACACATGGCAAATGGTGTAGCCAGTTTACATAGACTAACGTTACGTTAGCTATAGTAACTTTCTCAGATAGCAATCTAACATTAACGTTAGTGGAAATCAAACAACTCTAACCCAATACTAATAATAGTTGTTTCACATTCTTGTTGGGTGTTACACTATGAATGACCTCTTGGTATAGCGGTCTGTGTTGTTGCCCGCGGCGTTCGAAGTTTGAGGTGACATTGTCACAACCGTTACATATGTACAAAATATACTGTCTCATAAATATACTCTTCCAATATATAAATATATTGTTTTAGATGCTGTTGTCACTATGAATAAAAAATGGGGGACCCTGATGTAAACAAGACAAACGTCTTTCTCTGGTCTGCATCCCCTTAACAATTGTTTGATATTGGATGGTCCCTGTGCTGTTGTTTTTCTTGTACAGAAATACTGTGTAATCGCTGTAACATCTGAAATGGTACTTTGCCTCTGCAGCAACCAGATCCACCCCACGTATATGGAGGAGCGGGCCTCTGCTGCATCACACAGCCTACCAGCTGTCAGTGTTTCACATGTTGTAAGACTCTCCTTGACCTTCTTCCGACTGTGACTTTCTGTGAAATATTTCTCACGTCTGCATATTACACATTGGACTGGAAGGAGATGTGGTTTTTCTTTGTATGGGAATCCTTATTGGTTTATCAGCTAGAGGTGTCCAAAGATATGCATGAGTAAACATTTAATTTAAATGTAAGATTACGAAAAACGATGACCACAAAACAGTTGCCAACAAACGTATTTTGACTTAACATAATAACTAGATATCACACACAAATAATTGTGTCCTCTCGACGCCAGGGGTGCAGTCGTGCACACACGCGGTTACACGGCGTGTTATTAGTAGGTCACTCAGGGCAGAAGTGCGCGCAATGATAAGTACCCGGCCGTTGTAGAAAGCTACCCGGCCGGCACTTCTCACCTAGACTTTGCATAATAATAGGAACCTACGAGAAGGTGGGGGGCTGCTTGCTCTCCATTGTTATGCATAATAATCATCTGTTCTGTGTGCAACTGAGGGAACATGTATGCGCGTGCATGCACGTTGCGTGTAACCAGTTCCCATATTACGACTGCACCACTGCTCGACGCAGATCAATCAAGTTCACTTTAGACACACTCGGCCCACCATCTAAATCCCAGAGCAGAACGAGATACAAGAACAAAATGTAACCTGAGGACGGAAGTCACCAATAGACAGGAATGACCCAGCTGAGAAACAAAACTTGAACCCTGTAGCAAAATCTTTGTGAAATCTTGAACATGGTTGTTAATGTATTACTTTCACATGGTGGAGGGATACTTACTGTCTGTGGTGTATATTCACATTGTGGTTTAAGTGTGCTGTCACTAATTGGTGGTTGTGATTGACAGTTTCTTTGTTGTTTTTCCTTGTAATTAAAATGGCCGCTTTTGTAATTGGCACAGGTGTGGTGATGAGGCACCACGCCCTGATAAGCAGAGCAGAGTGCAGGCTGGAGTGTCGCTGTCGCTTGTCAGTTATCCAGTCTCACCTTGTGCTCTCACCACTTCTACCATTTTTGCTGTTTGTCAATTTTTTGCTTGTTGCTTTCTTTTTGACCATGTTCTTTCGTTTTCATTATATCCTGAAGCATGGAGACTGGAGCACCCAGCTCTCCATTCCTTTTTGTTCTTTAAATTAGGCTAATAAATTGTTATTTTTGGTAACACTTGTCCGTTTTCCTGTGTCCACCTGTTTACATTCAAGGCCGGGGAAACGAGCCATATTTTCCTGACTGCTCAGGCCTTAGGGCAAGTCAATTAGGCTTGAATGTAACAATAGTGAAAACAAGAAAACACCAACGAAAAAACAAATGTAAATATAGAAGTTATCTTTATTTTTTTTCATTCATACATTTCCATTCTTCTGAGCAGACTGGTTTTAATATCACAGATACATATCTTAACATTCGGTTTTCACCTACATATAGTTAGACCTAAAATAAAAACATACAGTATATACAATATATGGACTTGCTGTTGTGGTGAAATGGAACATTATCTCCATAGATTCAATGGACCCATGTACTATTGAGATGCAGATATGGTCTTCAGTGTTTGTTTGACCAACATGATTTGAATGAATATTATAATGAACAGAATGAGGGTTGAGAGATGGTTCAAAGTGCAACACGAGCAAAGCATTTGTCTTTTCTGTACAGGCGAGGAGAAATATTGGTATTCTGTTGTGAGAAATTAACTAAAGTGAGGTATTGGATTCAAACGAGCAGCAGAGAGAAATGGAATGACATGAAACTTTCCGTTTTAAGGCCGTCAGATGTAAACCGCAAGCGCAGTCGGAAACAAGATGTTCTGCAATTCACATTAAATAAAGGTATATTGTCAATAAATAAGGTAAATAATTAAAGATTGTACATCTTTCACAGAATACCTTATAATATACCTACACCACTACTAATGAATTCCAAATAGCAAGTAAAGGAGACACGTATAGGTGCCCGAAAGCAAGATCTACAGCTTTGGTCATTTAAGACATCATCATTATCTCTTTTCACATAATGGGCACCTTTTAAGTGCTCTTTAGTCGAGCCACCAAGAGGTGAACCTTCATTAATGGCAAAGCACAAGGTTGTCCTGATGCAAATGTGGCAGTGATTAATACGTTCCATTACCTTAAATAAAAAAACCTGCATTGAAGCATGTTGCATATTGTCCTGAAAGAGTTTGTTCGTATAAAGCAGGAGCTATGCTCATTTTTATGAGTACAATGAAGAAAACACTGGCAAAATGTTGGCTATGATATTCAGAAAAAAAGAAAACAGATTACATGAAAAATAAAAACTATAATAATCTGGTGTTGTTATCATTAATCGTGTAGTCTACTATACAAACTGTGTGTGATCCTGTGTCAAAGTGGACATCTGGAAAACCCCATATACATTCAATTTTAGCACATTTGAACATGATTAGCATGTTGGCAAGACAAACATCCACCTTGAAAATAATTGCTCAGAGTAGAAATTATTTTACAATTATTATTTAAAACCCCTGAATACATATCCATATTCTGAAATAAGCTAAAAATGCTGTTGGTCAACCCTATGCATACAAAAAATAATTCCATAGCAGAATCAGTCACATGGCTGCAATCAGCATTGATGACATTTTGGCAACATATACTTGTTCAAAAAAAAAAAAAAAAAAAAAATATATACAAAATAAAGCGAACAGCGGCTGTGATGATAACGTGTCTGGACTGGATTCAACCACATGTATTGCTATAGTGGACAGAGCGGAGGCTAGAGTAGAGATCGGAGGATGGAGAGGTCATTTTGACAACAAATGAGTCACATCATTGCTCAATCTAATCTCCCATCTATATACATTCCAGACATTTGTTTATCAGTTTATCTTCGATCATCCCATCGTCATTTAAGTCCCGCCAGCCAAGACGCCCTGTACGGTGACCGTTGCAGGGAGGTAGTGTGGTTGAGAGGACGGGACTTAGGAAGAGCTAAGGCCAGAGTCAGACTCGCCACTGCCCATGCGGGCCTTGGAGGCGGGGCAGGGGACGGAGGGGCAGGGGATGGAGTAGCAGGAGCAGGCACAGTTCTTCATGGTCTCGTCCGTGACCACCTCCTGCAGGGAGTGCTGCTCCTCTACTTTGAAGATGTCAGGCTGCTCTCCTTGGTCGTCGCAGATCCTGTAAGTAGGGCGGGAAGAGTTACATTAGCTATAATGGTAATCGTTAGGGCTGCCCTCGACTAAAGAAATCCTCAGTCCACCCAATAGTCATATAATTTGCTGAGTAATCGATCAATTTGAGCTTTCAACATGGGACGATACAGATGGAATCTACTGCTTATGAGAGATGAGCACATCATTTTTCAGCATGGAAAAAAAGGGATTAAAATCAACTAACAAAATCTTGGTCGACTGAGACCAAACTGACCGATTGATCAACTAATGGACTATGAGGGGGCAGCCAGAATATCCTCTTAGTTTCATTCAACTACTAACACTTTACAATGCAGTGCAAAACACCAAACTGTGTCCAGATGCGTTGTCATGATGCAGCAACGTCACGTTGTAGATTTAAAGACAGTTAGCCCTACAATACAATGAAGGATCAACATACAAACCCAGTAGGCTACAATAACAATCCATTCTAACACCAGATTTTGAAATGTTTTGACAAAATCTACAAACTGAAAGTTGATCATCTTTTAAAACTACAAGATATGTTGAAATAGGAGGGCTATAAGGACTACTATACAAACTTGTTAGTGGACGAGTGTCACTACTCTAGAGTCACACAAGATTTTCATGCATCCATATTGTTTCTCAGTGACGGTGACATGTCATTTAGCAGTTAGCGTTCACATAGGACTCATTGTGGAAAAAATGGCAGACCAAGCAGATGGTCCAGTCTATAAAGTAGTCTAAAGGCAGAATAATTTGTGGGTCTCTGCAAAAATAATCTAGATTTAAAGTGCATCTAAAGATGCCAAAATGATGATTAGTTATAAATATGAGGCCAAAATGCACGGCTCCACCCGATGCTACCATTATATTTGAGATAAATCCTTTTTTTAGGGCTGGGTGGCGGGAGGTATACCAATTTATTGAAGGTATACCATCAAAGATCCATGCAAAACCCCACGATATATATACAAATAGTAAAGGAGTATACATACTATATAGACTGTATATGTATAAAAATTTATATTTGCAGCGGTATTAAAAAATTGACAATTTTGAATGAAATAGCAACATGACGACAATTGTATTACAAGATAAAGATGTAAAAAAAAATATGTCATATCACATTGGAATTTGTACTGGAAAACAAAAAATAGTCAAATACTGGTATACTGTCAAAAAAATTATATTACAATATGATATTTTGGACATATCGCCTAGCCGTAATTTGTTTTTGCTTGGGAAGAATGTTGGAAGTTCAAGTCTGCTGAAACGGATGTCTCCGGTTACAGGAGGTGCACTTTGACACAGATTTCACAGCTGGTTAGCAAAAGCAGATTCTTCCTCTCATGCCGCGCTCAGGCCATTCCATCTGCTCTTTGGTTTACAGTAGTGAAGTAGAGTATCACATGCATAATAAGAGGCTTTGCCTGAAATCAGCAAAAACTGAAGACGCGTTTAAAGAATAATAACATACAGGCACAAATAGGGAGGGGGGGGGGGGGGGGGGGGCTTTTTCAATTAGGGAAAACTAGTCCCAAAAAATATAATGATAGGCAGGGCAGTTGACCAATCAAATCATTGTTTGTAGTGCAATCCTTCTGTTGAAAAAAAAAAGGCTTATCAGCAATCATTTTCCACGCAGAAAACTTAAAACTTATCCTTATTGGGGAGAATCGTCAAATAGTACATCCAAGTACCAACAAGTCAAGGAGTCAACCGTCTTGCATCATTGTTATGGAACGCTATTCTGTTCCACCTGCGGATTAATGAGTCAACTGTAGGCTTTCAGGCAGTACTAGTTAGGAGCGGTGGGGTGGGGGCCGGGGGGGGGGTTAAATCATCACAACACAACCACAACCAGAATGTCATTTACGGGCCTCTGGAGAACTTCAGAGGTCAAAATGTGGCAGCGCGCATTCACATATTCTGAAAGAAAGAGGCACAGTTATGTCACCCTGAGGAGGAGAAGAGGGAACATTTCCGTTGGCTCTACTGTAAATGTCCAGCTAGGATCTGGGGCCAGGAGGCTATGAAGGGGGGGTTGTTGGAAACATGTGGGCCATAGCCGTGTCACACAAATGTCAGGCCCATGTCACGCGCAAGAGAGAGAGGGGCGAGCCGGCTCAGCTGACGCAGCGACTGAGGGGAAAGGTCTCGCCGGCCTGCTTCTCCCGAGGAAGATCTGAGGGAGCCTTTCACCCAGAGAGCTGCCGCAGCCTCGCACGGCCGCCCGATCACTTGTGTACGTAACATCTCGACGGCACCGTAAATGAGTTTAATTACTCAAGTGTATTATCGAGTATAAATAAAGATTGAACTGATTGTCTTATCTGCCAATATTATGCTTGCACCCTATGTACCTATAATAACAAAGAAAGATAAATTGTGATTAACACGTCTGCCCGTTCTACTGGACTATTGGACTACTGGACATAACTGTAATCAAGCCAATGAATCCCTTTGACTCTAGAAGTAGCGTCGTCTGGGGGGTTAACTGTTAGCTGACGAAGAGGCGCGGCTAAGGAAGGGGCGTCGCTCGCTAATACTTGAGACACAGGAGAGGAGAACAACTGTGGCGCACTGTGGAGGAATTGACCCAAGGTGGGAACAGGGTGGAAAGGAATCCCAACCTGAGCACAAAATGAGACCAAAACGGACGCCATGTGAATAAGGTCAATGGAACCGTTGACAGTAAACAAATAGACATTGGGATGGAATGATGGGAGCTAAACTCCTCCTCTGTGTGTGTGTGACCTGCCTGTCGTAGATGAGGCCATCGATGCCCTGATCCCTCAGCATCATCCTGATCTCGTGGCTGTTGTTGTCGTCTCCCCAGCAGAACACCACCAGGCCCTTGGACTGAGCCTGGACGATGTAGTTCAGGTTCTTCAGCAGCTCCTCGGTGTTAGCACTGATACCCTGAGAGGGAGGGAGAGAGAGGGGGAGGGGGAGATATTGGGTTGAGTTTACTTTACTTTGGGTTAGTTTACACAAAAGATCCAAGTCAACCAAACATTTTAAAATATGCAATATTGTGAAATAATATTGATCCAAAGTTGGGAGAGGGGTAGAGGCATAATCAATAAGGAAATAAAACAGAAGAGAAGCAGAAGTACCCATCAATAAAAAGGACTGTGTGAGCCCCAGAACAGCACAGGGGACTAAAGTTCAGAAAGCCATTGAGCATATTCACACAGTGGCCATTTTGCTCTCCTGTCCTGCTCAGCACGGGATTCATTTCCATGGGAACTGGGTGGCATACGAGCAAAATGGCCACTGTGTGAATACGGTCAATAGGTAAGCCATGTCATCTTATCTCGTCAAGCTTAAACTGGTGCTGAATGCTCGATTGCTCGTAAAAGGGATACAATTAAATATATGCTATTTCTTGTTTTAACCAGAAACATAGACTATAATTGTTTAAGTATATACTAAATCATTTATTACAATAATAAGTATATACACCGAATATAAATATCTTGGCATTTGGCTTGAGTACACTTTTAAATACCACATACATAGCCAATCTCACTAGCAAACTGAGACAAACATTTGGACCTTATCTGACTGGCTTACACTTAAGGTCCTACGAGTTCAGTCTGTCTGCCTTTTATTTTGACACACCAGTTTCCTGGAATGATCTTCCACTCACACTAAAAATAAATACATCACTATCCTTTTTACAATAAAAAAAAAATATGATCACAAGCCTCCCTACCTCAGTATGTATTTTATGCAAATGTATTTTATTCCCTTTATGTATTCTGTTTGATTTTGTAATCTTCACTACATTGCAAATGAGGGTAAAACCTCAATGTCCTTTTTAATAAAAAAAAAAACAAAAAAAAGTTTCAATCAATCAATGTCTGGGAAGTCAGATGATGAGAACAATGCAAATACAGGTTGGAAACCTGCTCACATGCTTATCAAAAGGAAGACTTTTGCTACTGGTGTTGAAATCTGAGTGAACATCAAAAAGTAAACAGGGTTCCCACCTAGCCTGACACGCCAGACACAAGCTAGCTCTCCATAGGGTCTGAAAGTGCTGCATTTCGAAATAAACAAATGGCTTGCTGGCAAAAAATGGACATCAATAAAGTTAATTTGATTTACCGTGGTGATATGTTGGTGTCTCGTCTCTGATGCCAGGAGAATTCCTGGCACTGTGATCACATTAAAGTGGGCAAGAAGACTATTTTGTGCCCCTTTCTGTGCAAACAGAAGCAGCAAGGCACAGCTTGCGCATGAAAGCTATTCTAAAAGGTAATATAAAACCCCTTGTCTGACTGCACACTGGCTGTCTTAAGATAAGATATTCCTTTATTGATCCCCTTGGGGAAATTCAGGTATCATAGCAACATGGGGGAGGGGAGGTACAGGTAGTAAAAAGCAGTGTAAACAATATAACAAATCAATATGCTTAACATATTGACGTATTGCCTTGGTAACACAGATAAATGGAGAAATGGTGTTTTTACTGTAGTGTAATGTAATCACAGCAGCAGGAAGTCATCACCACATGAGAGACACAATCACATCACCATGGCAAGTCAAATTGACTTTATTGACGACCATCTTCACCGGCAAGCTATTTGTTTATTTGTGCTCGGTTCCCACCCTGAGCCTAATGCATCTGCATTTACATGACCTACATATTTTAATTCCATCCTGGTCTTTTTTCAGCTCCAGACAAGATCGTTTGGTTTCCACCAGTTGGCATTACTGTGGGACAGAGGCTTTACAGCAGGATTGAACCATTATCTAACACAATCAATGTGAGTCAAACACGGAATCCTGCTAGATTCCTGATATGTGACCCATTTATAAAATTCCCTGATATTCCATGAATTCCCCGGAGAATTCATCAAATGATCAGACTTTCCCCGTCCCAAATACATTTCTCCAAAATGTATACCGGGAACGCCGTTCTTAAGCCCACCACGGCTCAGTGCTGCTCACCAGTATGTTCTCGCTCTGGGCGAAACTCATTGCAATCTGGGTGGTCTGGCAGCGGATGTCCATCATTTCAGGGTAGATCTCGGAGATGCCCTGAGTGAGGAACAGGATGGGGTACTTGTTCTGCTTCTGACGTACCCTGAGGGGGGCAAGAAGACAAACAACCATTACTGTAAATAAAAATATAATACACATTTAAAAAAAATTAAGTGTCACATTATATTTTATCTGTGGCAATCACGTGAGCAAACAGCAGATGCTGGCGGCTAGGTGGTGTAGTGGGCAAGGCGCTCGCCACCAACGCTGGAGACGCTGGGTTCGAGCCCAGCTCTCGGCATTGCTACCAGCTTGGCTGGTCGCTCATACTAACACAATTGGCAGTATTAGGGGTGGGAAAGCTGGTGGGTGGGTCCTGGGCGTTGTGGACAGCGACTCCTACAGTTCGGTCGGGGCGCCTGCTCAGCGAGGGAAGGATCTGGAGGGAGGTAGTGTGACCTTCCACACGTTACACTCTCCCAGTGAGAGTCTGCGCTGCCAGGCTGGCTGCCGGCTGGCTGCACATGTGTCGGGAGGAAAGCATGTGACAGTCTCCGACTAACAGTGGGATGGGAGAAAGATCGGAAAAAGGAGGGGGGAAAAAGATAATATAAAAAAAATATATATATATATATAAAAATTAAAACAGCAGATGCTGATGTTAGGTTTGACCCGTTGCACTCTGGGGCGGACCAGGATCAATGAAGGACCTCAAACATTGGGGGAAGGAACCTCCTTTCATTCTATATTCTATTGTCATCCCCGAGAGACTTACATGGTGCAGAGGTCCGGGTCGAAGCAGGAGAGGACGACGCGCCTCTTGCCGGCGTTCTGCAGCACACAGGACAGGATGGTGTCCAGGAAGGTGTTCATGTCGAAGTAGGAAGACAGGTTGCTCTCCCAAGTCCCGTCCTAACAACGCAAAGCAATTTCGGTAGTTAGATAGTGATTTCCCTCTCCAACCAGGCCATATAGTACTGGCCCAAATATAAGACGACCCCGATTACTGAAGATCAAATCTTGTTTTTATAAAGAAAACAATTATATCTGACCAGAATGTACCATTAATACCAAGATAGTGAATAGAAGAATCTTATTGTTTAAATAAGATAGGCCTAAAACATTTTTATCATATTGTTTACCGGTAAATAAGATACATAAAAATTATAAATAATAAAAAACGTACTTTCATAAAATTTTACAACAATTACTTTATCATTATTATTACTATTATTTTCATTAATAATTCAGATCCGTCCATGGTGAACTCTGCCTACTTCTAAGTTACCCCTATGGTGGTCCATTTGCCTTTTCCATTACGGTCTTTTGAGGACCATAGTGGCTCAGTTTCTAAGAAGTGGTATCATAATGAAACTGTTGATAAGGAATCCAGATACCAAATCATGTTGACATGGAACACACCATGCAGCTTGTACACACACACACACCCTTCTATCCACGTCCTTCTCTTAATAGTCTGCACATCATATCTATAACTATTATGTACATCAATGCTCCACCTATTTTATCTGCCATCGTGTATAAATACTTTGTTAGCTCGTTATTCTACAGAGATCTAAGCTAGGGCCCGTGTTCTAGGTCTCTCCGTGTTGCGACATGTCATTCAGTGTGCTGTCTGCCTCCGTGAATAATCTGGTCAAATCATTCCACATCACATGTCCTAGTTTACAGGCGGAAAGGGGCTAAACATGGCTGCTTTCTTCACCTCTCGACCTCTAGAGCATGAAGATAAGACAACCTCACTTATCCCCCACATGCCTTTCCCCTAGGGGGCTTTTTACCCCCAAATAGGCCGTTATTGAAAATAAGAACTTGTTCTTAACTAACCTGCCTATACAAATAAAGGTTTGATGACTTCTTCAGGTGTAATTTGCAGAAAAAATGATCGTTTTCTTATATTCGGGCCAATACAGTTACTATAATTGTCCCTCTCTGTTTGTCCAAGGCAAGCGTCAGCTGTGATTGGAGGATCAAGAAAAAAGGGGGAGGCCAATACCCACCTTCAGCTGGCAGATCCACTTGAGCTCAATGTTGAAGCCCACGTGCTCAGGAACAGCCTGGAAGATCTACAGGAGAGACGGACAACGACACTGTGTCATTCTGTGTGGCGAACAAGGGGGAAAAACTGGAGATGGCAATGCAGAATAGGGCTGAAATTATTCCTCGAGTAACTCGATGACTAAAAATCACAGATCCCTTTGTTTAATCCACATAACTACACACGGAGGCACTGTGTTCCGAATGGATGATCATTACAGTCTCACATCACGTCTACGCCGCGGACGCGTGAAAAAGAGAAAGAGATTATCTCATCTCCGTGCCTAATTCCTCACAGGCTGTGGAAAAATACGCAGCCGAGCTTTCTCGCCTGCTCTTCTTAGAGGTCGGACACGCATACACACACACACACATAAGCTTCCCACATGGACCAGCCCTGCCTCCGTCTCACTCGGTGTGCTGCTCGCCCGTCTCATTCGCTCCCCTCACATGGTTAGTGGGTCTCGTCTCGTCACTCTCGTTGTCACGTTGTTGGCTTACTAAAGGGTTATGGTAAAGGTCAAGGATTCCAGCAAGCCCCCCCTCCCAGACTACAAGTGATGCTACAGAACAGTGCCAGGTTCTAGCACAACAAATGTAACAAAGCACCTAACTTTGAAGGACATACACACCGACCTCCACGAGTTAAATATTATGGAGAGGTTTCAACATCACTGAATCATTAAGATGGCTCAATAAACGGTTGTTGATAAGTGTATTGCCCAATAGCTATTTTTTGATGCTCTCATGCTAAGCTAAACCCCCCTCAGAGCCATCAGTGGGAACTACTTCACGAAATGACAGCGATTGCCTCCGGAGTAGTTCTGGTACAGGCAGACTCTAGGCCACTTCATAAAGTAGTTCCAGGGAAAAAGTATGATTCCCATGTTCATTGCAATTATGAATACTGACCCAAGCTAATAGTATGGGTGAGAAAGCTAAAGATTATTTATTTAAGACCAGTCATTTAGTGTTAGCGGTCTTTGATTTTTCACCGTCAGGCATGATTTGAAAGATCTCATCCGTCTTAGCGGTTATTTACCTGTGAGAGTGAGGGGAAAGGCTGATGCTCATCGATTTCCTCTTCATCATCCAGCAGATCTGAACAACAGCACAACAGCACAATGGCTCTCACATATACACACATACACACACAAACACGCGCACGCACGCGCACACACACACACATATCTACTGCCCTACTTATTAGGGATGGGCATCGATTTTTCAAATAGTTTATGTGACTACCATTTTTACCAGCACCTACACTGTGTAGTGTATTGAGAGGGGACCCCTTTAAACTGCTACACCGCTGAACGGCATGCATTGCTGGGTACAGCTCACTAGCTAGCCAGGTAGCATAACTGCTGGGAGAGGCTCCGTCGGAGCAGTACATTCAAGAACAGAAAGGAAAGATGAAGAAAGAGAGACTGGAGATGTTACACTTTGTTTCACTAAGATCACACCTTTGTGATGTAACTTTCGGAATGAATGCTTTTGTTCCTGAAAATAACATTGCGCCTGGTCCAACTCGAATAGTAGTGGAATAGTTCCCAGTGACTATCCAATAGTAGTAGAATAGTTCCCAGTGACTGTGCTATAGTAGTGAAATAGTTCCCAGTGACTGTGCTATAGTGGAATAGTTCCCAGTGACTATCCAATAGTAGTGGAATAGTTCCCAGTGACTGTGCTATAGTGGAATAGTTCCCAGTGACTGTGCTATAGTAGTGAAATAGTTCCCAGTGACTATGCTATAGTAGTGAAATAGTTCCCAGTGACTATGCAATAGCAATTTTGTGAGTTTTGCCCATCCCTACTACTTATATATTCCAAACGGCTTTAGAATGATGCAAGCAGGAGACACTCGTAGCCATCTTTCATCACAATAAAGAACAGAATTCCTGCCAGTCTTTTGATGTACAACCCTCAAAGAGGACTAGAGGTGAATGACAATACCTGGTGCAATGAGAGTGCAATGTGTCTAAACTGAGGCCGGCTTCAGCTTCTAAACTGTTCTAAACTGCAAATGTTTAAACAGAGTAAAAAAGAAACATCATTTTACCTTTGTGATCATTTACTTTCAGGGCAGTCGTATTTGCCAGCTGTGGAAAAACAAGGACACAATTTATGATAAATTGTGACCAACCCACCATTTGCTTCTTGTTATGTGGATCTATACTTTAACCGGAGCACTGTATTCATTATATTTATACAATTATTCAATGGTAAAGACCAGTGTTGTAGACTGAGGATAGCTGGTTGTGTGTACAAAGTATTATGTTAGTCTGATGTACGGGTACAAGTAATGGCTTTTCAAAGTTGTACATGTTAACTTTGATAAACCTTTGGTAAAATAGTGTGAAATTTGGTGTGAGGCGTTGGCACACCGATAGCTATTATTGTGGAAAATGTCATGTCTCTAGCATGTGATATTTGGGAAAAGCAAAATGGCGGAAAATCCAATATGGTGGTCCTATTGGCATAATTGTAGATGAAGGGTAGCTGTATATGTATAGAAAACATTGTGTCAATTGTACTTACGGTGTACAAGTTATGTCTTTTAAAAAGGTAGCCATTTTGGCCTTTGATTATAGTAGCTCCACAATCAGGCCGACTGGAGTGATATTTGTTAGGAGCCTGATATGGGCTTATCGTTGATATACTGGTATCAGTGTGTTACAGATATCCTGCCGGTTGATAAGACATCTTTTACAGGCCATTTTCAAAGGGATCCCTTGACCTCTCACCAGATATTTGAATAAAAATTGGCTCATTGGAACCACACAAGTCTCCTCTTCACAGCCGTGTCCCATTTATGCCCAAAACATGCTTTTTTGAATGCATTACAAATGTAATTTTTGCCTTTTTAATAAGTATATATATATATAGGTATCTGCCCCAAATTTCTGTATCGGTTGGCCTCTAATATTTGTTGTGATGTATTGGAACACAAAACAAACAACATTCTGTAAAATTGTTGGGATGGACCGACAGTGACCGACACACCGACTTACAATAGCTGAAATATATATATTTTTTAACATATTCAGTTGTACATATCTGTTGTAGAATAACTAAAGCAAATGTTATTAAATGCTGCTTTCAATTGATTGATGCTGGCTAAATATGACAAGCAATGTATATACACATACAGAAAACATAGCCCCAACTATATTGGGATTGGATGGTGTAAAGCCTTCCACTGTCCAAACACGCCCGGATCTGGACTTTGTTTACTTCTGAGAGCCAATGAGCAACAGCATACAGGTCACATCACATGTATAAGTACTGAATATCACGTCAAAAGTTCACTTTACGTTAGTGTCGTAAAACAGGTTACTTAAAGGCATATTGTGTCACATATAAATACATTCTATGACATCTCCCCTTCTTCAGGTTTTTTGTGTTCTTTCTTGTAACCAATAAATATTGCTTGAGCATTACTAAACATTCAGAACATATACAGTATGCCATTAACGTCCATTCTCTTTCCTTTTATTTTTCTCACAGATTTAACCTAATCACAGGTTTGCTCAGTCTGCCAGACCGGGTATGAGTGATTCGTTTGGGCGGTCCTATGGAGATAAAAAGCTTTGAGAGGCCCTGGTACAATCTGTCTGGCCTCAGAGGCCCTGGAACAATCTGTCTGGCCTCAGAGGCCCTGGAACAATCTGTCTGGCCTCAGAGGCCCCAAGTTCTAACCAGGGGAGCTTTCCCCTCAACATGGCTTTAAAGAGTCAGTCATTTTTACCTTTAGAAGCTGCAGTTGATCAAATGTCAAGTCTTTGACGGGCACCTCCACCAGCTCCAGAGAGTTCTTGTCTTTTTTCTGTCAGAGGGGAAGAGAAAGCGGATGTAAAGGTTCCCGTTCTGTTGTACGATTCCCAAACCATCCTACAAATCAGGTCTGAATATGTACATCATGACAGGAATGACGTGATCATGGCATCCACATTACAGCCTCCTCACGTGACCCGCCTCAGCTTTATGGAACTGATATCAATACCAAAACTAGAAGAGATGGGTATGATTTTAATACCCATTCCTCTGTGCTGTCGTCCTATAGGCCTTTTTTTATCCACTTTTTCTGTTTTTCTCCCATCCCAATTTTAGTCGTGCAAATTCCCCCCTCCCCTGTCTTGATCGTTGCTCGCATGTGCCCCCCAATGGTCGGTCGTAGGGAGGGTTGAAGAATCTATCGCATGTCCCCTCCGATTCACGCAGTCAGCCAGCCACTTCTTTTCACCTGCCAGCGCGGACTCTCATTGGCGAGGTGTAACGTGTGGGAGGCTCACACTACCCTCGACATCTCCTGTCCTTGCTGTGCAGGCGCCCTGACTGACCTGTAGGAGTCGCTGTTTACAACGACCAGATTACCACCCATCGACTTCCCTCCCGCTGACTCTGCCAATCGAGTCAGTATGACGGCCGGCCCAAGCCGGAGGCAGCGCTGACAGCTGGATTCGATACCGGTGTCTCACGCGTTGGTGACGAGCGCTTAGACCGCTGCGGCCACCCAGCCGCCTACGTCCTATAGGCCTTTTAACGTATATGACAACATAAACATTCTAAATGGGGAGAGTCGCCGCAAATGCTTTAAAGTTGTAACACGCAAGTTGTTTTCTCTCACTACTCGAGTGCCACTGTGATGTCCTCCACATTCCTGAAAACAATCAACAGGATTCCTCCACTCTGGGCAATGGTGGCTTGAAAATTGGTTTTTGCAAAAACCAAGTCAAATTCAAGGCTGGCAGCATTTAATACAATGTTGTGTTTGTATGGAGCTACAGATGGATACAGCTGTCTGTATCCATCTGTTCTACAACCGCCAGCGTAGTCTTCACACGTCATGTATGCTAGTCCTGGTCGGTAAGGAATGCCAAAGCGCGGGTGTGATTTGTTTTGTATTTTTTTTTTTTTTAATGCATCTAATCACATGTTTGGTATGAAAACATCAAAAGAGTAGCTTGACTGAAATATTGTTGATATACCATGAAGATGATTTGTTTTATGCCGTTTGTTTAAACCGTATTACAACCGTGAAAAGTATTTAACAACATTTATATAATCAAACAAGGAAAGGCTTTGAGCGCGAGGCAAGCTGCTCGGTATCACCTGTTTCAGTTGAGCCACAGCTGTTACGCTTGAATTGGACAGCGTCCATTTTCGGTTTAATTTCTCACGACTTGAAAAACTTGAAGAGGCTTATGATAGCAGACACTTGTAAGTCATTTGTCTCAAAGATATTTCCCATGTAGGTAAAACCATTTCAGAGTAAATAGTGAAAAGTGAAATATTTTACAATTGAGTCGACTCTCCCCTATTTCATATTGCAGTGTTTGCTCATATGAATAGCTGAAGTAAACCTGGGCCACAAGCGGTTCCCTAGCCACAACCTTTTCCATAGTTTACCTTTTTGGTAGATATACAGCAGGTCAGGTCGTGGTACACAATGGGAACGCAGTCCTTGGAAAGGTGAACATCAAACTCCACATAGGGAGCACCCTGGAAGTAAACACACATCATAATGAAATAAACATGGAATTACAAGGAAATAAAAGCAGCATCATTCAAATATCAATGTTGCATTTCTACGTGTATGTATATTTTGAAATCTTGCACTGTTTATGCTGTGTGTCCTGTGCATGTTGTGTGGCATTTCACCTGTATGTATATTTTTAAATCTTGCACTGTTTATGCTGTGTGTCCTGTGCATGTTGTGTGGCATTTCACCTGTATGTATATTTTGAACTCTTGCACTGTTTGTATAGACTACAGATGGAAATGAGCTTACAACTGCTAAATCTGGTGCAAACATGTTTTCATGTGACAATGATTAATGTAAATGCACATCGTCTATAAATAACTTACGTGATTGGCAGCACTCTTGAACGAGGCTACTGTGTTTTCCCTGACTTTGTGGTGCCTGTAAAAAGATACAAATCACAATCTCAAATACAACAATACAACAGAAAAGGATACAGAAATATAAACTTGGCAAAAATAAATACTATCTACGAATATGTTCCATATTGGTATGTAACCACGAGATTCCCTTGACAACATGTTTTGATGTTCTGCTCTCTAAGCACAACGTGTCCAAGCTTGCATGTGTAACTCATTCGCTTCCAAGAAGATTATCCAAGGTATGCAAGTGGCGTCTCACTCACTTGACTGCGTGTGTGCTGCCGGCTCCTCTGTGGCCCACGTCCAGAGCACTCCGCTTCGTCCAGTATTTAGTGAAGGAGGCGCTCATGTCACACTGAAGGCCCTTGATAGGCCGGATCACCAGGTAATCCACTGAAACCCGCACACAACAGGTATGATATGAGATACGATAAGAAATAAGATACGAGACAACTTTATTACTCCTAGCCGTTGGAAAGTGTGTTGGAACCGATAGTTATATAATCAAACAAGGAAAGGCGTTGAGCGCGAGGCAAGCTGCTCGTTATCATCCATTCCTACCGTCATCAGGTCATATTCCCACATACAGGTTGTTACTGCATGACGGCAGTGGGTCTTTGGTAAGAATCTGATCTGATCACATGTTTGGTATGAAATCAACATAAAAAAATAGTAGCTTTACTGAAATATTGTTGATTTGAAAATGTTTTATGCTGTTTTTTTTTAAGCCGTGTTACAGTTGAGCCACAGCCGTTACGCTTGAATTAGAACATAATTGGACAGGGTCCATTTTCGGTTCAATTTCTCACAACTTGAAAAACTTTGAAGAGGCTTTCTGTTAATTCTGTCCTAGTCCTGGTGTTGATTTTGCAGTCTGAAATGCTATCCAGGTACTGGAAAACCAGATTAGGCAACGTTTGTGAATGAATGGGCGTGCTTGTGTTACAGAATGTCGTGCCTGCTGGTGGTAACAAACACAACAATTCCGCTGTGCTTCTACAAGGCAGGGCCTGCAGCTGCCAACATTCACCACAACTAGATTAACCTGTTAAACCCGAGCCCTATTTTCAGAAAATCCGCCTAAAAATACATACCTAAGTAAATGGAAGATTGCTCCACTTCTACAAGGTCCATTTGCATGTTCTTGGTATCTAGGGACATCTATGGTTCTCAGGGAATGTATTCCCAGAAATATTGTGTCTGTTACTAGGCTTGAGTAAATTGTGATGAAACAAAAAGGAGAATATAAATTATGATTTTTATTTGCATCTTTGACAGTGAATAACACCATGCAAAAAATCAAAGGGAAGATGATTAAACAGAAGGTTTTGTAGATACAGTACTGAATTCTGCAATCCGGACACATGCTAATTTGAAATACTATTATAGAATATCAGGCCTATAAATGACCTTATTATAGCCAACTTGCACACTATTTGTACAAGTGCGTTTACTTTAGGGTGTTTGGCAGTTAGTATTTAAAATATTTTAAGGTTTGGAATTGGCCACTCCCATCAAAAACACTTGCACTAGAGGGAAGAAAGTACTAAAATTAGATGTTGTAGTACGTTGCTTTGGGGGGGGGGGAAACAAACATGTTCCATAGTCACCAGGCACATTAGTGAGATTGTTGAAAAGATAGAACTAGAGGAACGTGTGAGTTGTAGGAATACTGAACAAGAAACCACACCTCTGACTTTCCCAATGGTCTGTCTGGCGTTCCGTCCCACGATGGGGAGTGTGACCACTCCGCTGTCCTTGCCGTTCTCCACAAAGGTAGAGGAGAGGAGTAAGGCTGTGCCCGCGTGCCCTGGGTGGTGGATATCGCCCTGGACCAGAAGCTCACTCAGGTCCTCCTGCAAAGGTTACAATTTATAACATTTAGTGCCTGGGATTAGTACAAATTAAATACATTACTTTTAAATAAATATCTTAATAATATAAACAAATATACATTGTAATAATAATAAATGACTCACTAAATGTTATACGTATGTATGTATGTATGTATGTATGTATGTATGTATGTATGTATGTATGTATGTATGTATGTATGTATGTATGTATGCATATACACACATACATATAACATTTAGTGAATGGGATTAATATAATCTCTAGCATTAAGTGGATGGGATGAGTACAATTTATAACATCTACTGGTCTGGGTGGCCTTAGTACAAAATATAACATTTAGTGAATGGGATTAGTATAATTATTTAAAAAAATTAGCTGATGGGATGAGTACAATTTATAACATTTTGAGGGTCAGATTAGCAGAGTACAATTTACAACATTTAATAGTTGGGATTGTTAAAATGTTTAGTGGATGGGATTAGCCTAGTACAATTTACAACATTTAGTGGCTGCAATTATAACAATTTATAACATTTAGTGGCTGGGATTAATACCATTTATAACATTTAATAGCTGGGATTAGTACAGTTTATATCATTGAGTGGATGGAGTATTGACATTTGCTATGTGTTCTATTCATTGTCAAATATATCTCCGTCAGAGGGATTAAACTAAAAACCAGGTTACAGAAGGAAAACCTTTGATATTGACATCACCTCAAAGAAATCGAAGGTGAGCTCCAGGTTGTCTGGGTCCATGGTGTGGATGACGTACTCGTACCACTGGGAAGGATCCAGGGCGTAGCCGCAGTCTGGCTGGGAGTGACGGGACTTGTAGCTGTTCCCAGTGATCATGCTGATCTCCAGGGTAGTGGGCATCTTGTGCGAAGTTGAGGGGCTGTGTGCCTCTTCCTCGTCATCCTCCCCCTCCTCCTCCATGCCTTCCAGCATCAGCTTGATCCTACCAGGTATGGATAACAATTAAGAGACCAGAGTTTGGGGTGTTTCCCTCTTGAAAATATGAAACACTTAACGTTATTAATGTGATATCATTAACATTTCATTGATTCATTCATCTTTTGACAAGATTGCCGGGGGCACTCGAGGTGCTAATCTGTCTCGTGTTCCTTTCAACTGGAACTTTCCTTGAATGGCGTTGAATTTGATCTTGGCGTCTGTCTCACCTGAAGCGAGACTTCTTGTATTTCTTCTTGGTGATGGACACCGGAGCATTCTTAGAGTGGTGCAGACGCAGGCGAATCTCCGTCTGGCACGTCAACCACCCAGAGTCTACACACTCCACCCCGTCTGTAGGACAGGGGGACACGGAGAGTAGTGATAGACCAATTAATGCAGCAGATATCTGGCATTTTGATGTAATCAGCAACGCATCGGCATTCTTATAATTAAAATTTTTAAATCAACTTATATTGTTTGGTACATTTGTTGATTTTCTATTCTATTTTATTAACCTCTTAAGCCCTAGCCCTATTTCTAAAATACATACCTAAGTAAATGGAAGATTGCGCCCCTTCTACAAGGTCCATTTGCATGTTCTTGGTATCTAGGGACATCTATGGATCTCAGGGAATGTATTCCCAGTGTCAGAAATATTGTGTCGGTTACTAGGCTTGAGTACGTAAATTGTAATGAACCAAAAGGAGAATACGTCTTTTTTTATTTGAAAAAAAAATAAAACATTAATTCATACATTCTGTAGATGTATTTATGGCGTGATGTCATTGTCGGTCAGGTACCGGACCGCTCAGGCTTAAGAGGTTAAAATAATAAGCAAGAGTGCAGATCTACAGAATAAAAAAATTATTTTTATGCATTTGTTATTATTAAATACAAAAAATAAATAATCTCCCCCTGCTCTCTAAATATTGGTATCACTATCAGCCATTGAAACAGTCGATCACTAACAGAGTCAGATTCTCTTGAAATTCGATACACAATGGCTTCCATGTTCTCTCTAACAGCAAAATTAGCTACACTGACAATAATGGCAAAGAGACACAATGTCAGCATTTGTTCTGTGAGAAAGGGTGGCCTCAACTGCGGCAGTCCAAAAAGAGAAGTGCCTATTAAGATGTAATCTGTAAGGATATCAGAGGCACTAAGTCATGTTTAAGATACTTCCTCAATAGTATGACCATCTCATGGGGTTTTAGTTCATCTGGTACAATCTAAGGACTGCACATACTGTGTGGTAGTAATGGTTGTATAAATTCATCAACTCACTGTGAATTCCAAATTGGCCATCGTCGATATTAAGACACGACTCTGCAATAAAGGAAAAAGGCATTAGGAAAAGGGTAGGACAGCATCACCCATCCAACCACCAGAATTGAGGATATTTCACAAAAAGAGCACTTCTAAATGTACAATGATTGCCAAATGCTGCCAAATATCACTTTCTGTCCCAAGTGGCCTGTCAATTCCACCAAATTCCACATTAAATGTTTTGGTTTTTTTTTTTGTTGTTCAACGGTCAAAAATAAGATGCTCAATTTAACTTCTCAATCGTTGGCTCTGAACTTTATTCGCCTCCTCAATTTCATGGCGGTCGGTGGAATTTCTTTGGATTTCACTCATATATTTTGACTAAGAAAGCAACCTATTATAAATCTACGGCAGGGTAGTCATTCAAATAATTTTTGTACAGGCAGTAATGAAACAGTTCAGACTTTTAAGCAAACGCATTGGGAGAAGCTCTGTAATATGGTCCATGAAGGTATAACCAAATAAAATTATATTGAAGAAAAGGGCACCCTTTTCCTTTTAAGTAAGCCAAAGCACTGCACATAAACGAAAGAAATCAAGCAACACATTTTTCAGTGGGCCTTCATTTGCTAGAAGACAAAAGGGGGACGGGGTGACAAGGGTCCGGGCTGATGGAGACCGAGGTGAACGAGGCCAACACGCGGAGAAGGGAAATGGCTGCAGTGAACTTTTTTCCCCAACAAAGCGGATTGTAAATAAGCTTTGTCGGAGGCGCCTCTAACACAATGGCGTTTGAACTAGAGGGATCCACGGTATCAGGCGGCGGCATCTATCCACTACAGTGTTTTCCTCTGGAGTATTCTAGCTTTAAAGAGCAAAGTATCCCCCTCTCAACCCCACTCCTCAGAAAAGCAACTTGTGTATATATATATATATACGCTCCGTTATACTAGAGGCTCCAAAGGCTATGTGTGACAGAAAGTGTTTGGGAAGCAGAAATGGGCTTCCTTGTTTAGAGGAAACACTGAAGTCTCGAAAAAGGGGACATATTCATAAACCCCGGTTCCTACAAATGATGCTGCAAATTGTCCTGACGTACAAATTATATCCTACAGACTCAAGTAAATATCTTTGTTTGGTACAGACCCCTGCACAAATTAAAGTGTGTTTTTCAATTTTAAATAATGAGGCAAAAATGATCATCCCCTCCATCATTGTGAATCATAATTGTTCAGCCCTTGTTAATATGCAAATTGTCTTGGTTCATCTTAGTTCAAATGTTTTTTTTGTGGGCCAGCTGTTTTGAATGTCCTAGGTGAGGTTGCCCATAACAGATCTAGGATCAGATTAGCCTATCCCCCCCCCCCAAAATACCAACATTCAGTGGGGTGTGCAAAATCTGACCCTGCATCAGTAGTAAAGGGCTACCTACAGTGCAAAGGACGGGGTAAAATGGAGCTAAACAAGGGCTGTTTCTACACTTCACCAGCACCAACACAAAACAGCACCATTTTTTCCCGGTGCGCTATACCTGTGGGGATCATCGTGCGCGGCTGCTGATGGGTCTCCCACTTATTGACTATCACCTGACAGGGGCCACCTGCACTCTGCAATGCCAATATTTAGGACAGTGTTAACAACGCTTTCAAAATCAGTCAAAACAGTCAACTTGTTGTCTAGCCGGATCTCCAAGCTGTTCTTGGACCAGGGGGTGAAAAAGGAATGTGAGTTGATATAGTCACCACCAGTCCCCCCGTTAGGGCCAGTCAGCCACGGTGGCTTGAAATCTGAAAAGTGAATTTGTTAGTGAGTGCGACAAATAATGTGGAATCGTTGCTTCAATTACACATTTAGTTGCTCTTAATACATCTGTGTTAACGGAGCTTTCACTTACTGTAGCAGTAACATGCGTGTAGCTACTTCCTTGTTTAACTAATGTGACAAATACAGTGCGCAGTAACAAAGTTGAATGGTTTTGAAACTGCACACAGGAAACAGTCATCAATGCCACTCAATTCTGTTACTATGTGGGAACAGTCAATATGTTAATAATATAATATGTGTTGTAGAAGAGGTGAAGATGCTTCTTCTCAGATACAGACATAAGAGCAACATAAATGTCAAGTGTAGTCCAAAACTGTGTATATTAATTCCAATGGGGGGGGGGGGGGGGGGGGGGGGGCTTAAATTACCTTTAATCAAATGTAAAACAATGATAGTTCTGGCCCAGTTCAGGCTTAAGAGCTAGCTAGTGTCTCACTAGAAACAGAGTACTGACATCATATGATACGGGAAGGAAGTCAATTTCCCTATGTCACAAATTCAGATCCACCCACTGCAAACAAAAGACGCTCTACTTCAGACAGTCACAAGTTATTGTGTCCTCACTCAGTGAAAACACTTTCTTTCTGGGAAAACCTTAACAGCAGGAGGTCAAAAATAGAAATGCTAGCTCTATTGTGTCTTATATATTCCATATTATCAGATGTTTGTCAACATGTGATTGGTTGTTGTACATTCAGTTGAATAAAATAAAAAAGGGGCATACCAGGGATATATATACCAGCAAATAGTCGACTAGGAGCTCCCTTCGACTGCTAGTCTCACAGTCGAATCGTTGCAGTGGTGGGGGAAAAAGGGGTTATGAAACCAAGGAACATTCCATTTGGACTACGGTGGTGTTTGAATGTCAGATTTTACATAGAATTCCAAATAAATCAAGATTATTATGCTATACATATCAGGTTATTAATAATACTTTTAATAAAAAGCTGAAAATAACTTGTGTGCTTTCAATCAGTTGCCTTATTCTGTGGATAAATTACCTTGGTAGCCTAAAGTTGCGCTATCCAATTCAGTGTAGGAGACACATGTTGGCCAGGCTTTACGCTATTTTATTGTCTATTCTATCTTACTCTTTTTATTATTGTCTATTTTAAAACTGAATCAAACCATAAACAAGGTGGCCTGTTGGGATGTTAGATCCTAATGTGAAAAAAGATTTTATATGTCTGAACTTTATGTGCAAATTTTATGCCTGTCTTTTTCTGTTGTGAAGCACTTTGAGCTGCAATTATTGTATGAAAGGTGCTATACAAATAAAGTGTATTATTATTATTTATTTTGCTACCTAATAGCTCACAATATCAGCCAAGTCAAGAAAACATTAAGCAAAGCAAATGTGAGACATTTAAGGAGATCTACGCCATAGTTGATTAAAGAAAGAGGCAGAGGATTGTCAGACTGTCCTGGTAAACTGTTCTACTGCCACATGCAACAGTGTGTGGACAATGAGTTTTATGGATATTGTTTCAATGAACAATCAGAACATGGACTTAATTTACAAGTAGACCTACAAATATGTAAGTGCAAGTCATTTTAGTATGTTATTATGTTATGCAAAAGTGTGTCTGTCCTCCTAAACTGAGGGCCTGTGATGACTAATATGGTCATGCATTATGTTTTAGTACTGCCGTTTTATGTGCGTGGTTTATGCATGTGGATAGATCCGTTTTATAATCCGTCACGTTAGCCCTCTGTCTTTGCAGTACGTCTATTCCAAAAACCAGAGTAAACTAAAACGTCCTTGAAATGGTCATTCGAGTGGACTGGAATCCAGCATCGTTGTTTCAGGACCTAGGACAGCAGTCTTTCTGACATAATAAAAAATGCGTCTTTTATTGATCTTTAAATGCTAAAACATATCCCCATGATTCTGTTGCAGTTGACTATGTTAATATGGTCAGAATCATGCTGAAACTCATGGCAATTGCCAGTTAAGTAAAAAATAAAAATAAAAGATTTAAAAAAATTAAGAGATTAAATAATAATAATAATTTAAAAAAAAAAAAGTTTAATTGTCGTATTGAACAGCCAAATCTTAAAATCGACTGAGAAAATTCAGTCAGGTACAGGCCTACAACATACTAACGTGGGCAAGATTCAGCGTCTGTACATTTGGTGCATATTGCCCAGCCCTACTGCAGTGTCACATTAAATAACAGTCCTGGGCCTGCCTGTTCTGCGGCGTGTGAGGTAATGGCAGCTCTAAGGGGGTAAACAGAGACGTGGAGAAAGTGATACACATACCAGGAAAGTGATCTTTCCTGGTACGTATCTACGTATCTAAAACGTCCTTTAATGCTGCCTTTCATGTATTGGCTGATACCAGGCTTTAGAATGGAATTATTGGGAACAAAATGACTATGAAAAAAAGAGAAGTGCATCAAGTGGAACAGGTTGGCAAAATCTGTTCATCCAGTTCTTGTTGAACTGTAAAGGGATGACAAATGGCACAGAACAAGGAAACCATGACGACAAAAACACAGTGGCTTCAACAGCATCCCTCCATGATCAAATCATCATATAAACTGTCATTCATTAGCCAATGTGGATTACATCAAAACGTCCATAGTAGTAGGGTTGGGTGGTATACCGTTCATGGATCCATGCGAAGGTATTACATTTTACTATAGCGTCCTATACGATATATATATAATATATATATACATACGAATAAGAATACAGAATAAGTATCCTGCTTAGGGATGGGCACGAGTAATGTTTTCCCAGATCGAGTACTCGCATGAATTATGAGTAGTGCTTGAGTACTTGTTTAGGGAAATCTATTTTTAGAACGTATCTTAAAAAGAGAATGGCAGTACTGCAGCAATAACAATGCACAGCAATATACCTGATGCTTAATACATATTCAAAACAGTCAGTTACCATTTGTAATAATTACATTACCTCCACTCTGTAACCGGTCTCTCCGCTCATGGAACGGCAGATTGCTTGAGACAAAAGGGTTTTGGTACAGTATGTGTTCTCTTTGGCTAGCAGTAGTAGCAGTGTTTGGGTCCATGTACTGTAGCATAACTAACATTAACAGTTAGCTAGCCACAACTTCAGCATGTCCGTATCAATAGTCTATGAACGCTACACAAAGTGGGAGACATGTTATTGGCACAATTTGGAAATGCACGAACACAAACTGCTATTTTTATCTTTTAGATAACGCTAAGCTAGCTGTATTCCAACGCAACAAACTTTTCACAGTAACGTTAGCGTACTATCCATAGAATCCTCTTTAAGCTTAGTCTTCCTGCAACAACACACACCTTGCAGGATTTCAGCGAGATTTCTGTTTCAGTAGCAAAAACAAGCACTTTTGGCGGACGTACTTGGTGGTGACCAAATACTATAAAAAAAATATTTAAAAAAACGATTCCCCTCAAAAACCACAAGTTCAGTTGAAACGGCGAGTACTCAAGTGATCAATCACTCGCGCCCATCCCTTTTGGCGACAAAGCAGACAGGAGCAATGCTTTAATGGGACCCGGTGAATCAAACACAAAAACCTATTTCATAGATTTATCTTCAGTTTTGAAAAACAGTGCCGACATGCTGATGACGGCAGAGAAACCTTACTACACTCTTATAGACCGTTGACAACATAAACATTCAAAATGGATCCACGTTTATATCCAGTTGAAGTGTTGCCAATATCAATAGCTGACAGGAAATACACTTAGGTCCAAGCTGTTCCACTGAAATTGTCAAGGGGGCATTGCATTGCAAACAGGGATGAAGAAGTGTATTCGACATTTGCACCACCCCAATAACTTCTTCCCTGGTAATGGCTCCCCCATTCAAGTCAAGTGTTGCTTCATGAATCCCCTTGGAGAATGTGCCATAGCAGCATGGGGAGGGGGTACAAACAGGCTAGTCCTGCCTCAAATTCCACTTCCAGCTATGTTCATCATTATACTGACAATGGACTCTCAGCTCACCTTTGACTCCAGGAAGAAGCCTTTAAAGTAGCGATACTTTACATCTCCTCTAGGCACAGTGATGGTATTGGTCCACAAAGAGCTGTAGGAAGAGAACAGAAACATTTGGCTACCGAAAGACTATGCAGCCTGTTTTATTTACTACCAAACATATTTTCCAACAAAGAGCAACCAGTTACCGAGTTGGTCATCAGGCATGTTTAACCTACCCATCATCGCCTGTGGGGTGTAGGGGCACAGCTTCCTGGTGACACCAGCTTCCCAGGGCCTCACAGCTACCAACCACTGCAATCACCTCCCCTGAAAAAGTATAAGCAACTTATACTGTTATGCACCAATCAAGGTCAGCACAAAAACTAAATATGTCTAGCAACAATAATACGCGTCATTGCATAATTGCAAAGGTCTGGCGGGCCGCCAGGAAAAGATAACCCTGGCAGGCCCAAAAAACAGTGGCTCCAAAATACCTCATTAAAATGCATGCTTTAGCTCGATTTGAGTGTGATTCATGGGGGAAATAAAAGCAAGTATAATTAAACGTAAATGTTAATTGTCTGTTTTTTGGGGGAGGGTATGTTTAGAAGCAGCTTTGATTGATTGATTGAAAACTTGATTAACAGATTGCAGAATGGGTACAATACAGTACGGCTTAATACAAACAACTGCTAAGAGGATGCAGACCAGAAAAATACTTTTGTCTCGTTTACATCAGGGTCCTCCATTTTCAATTCATCAGGACATTTATGACATACAACTTCAAGACATACAGATGTACAGTAGGCCTACTGTGTAAGAAGAAAAAATATCATACAAAAAATATACACATCCGAAGGAGAAGTAACTGTACATTGACAATACACGACAAGAATTGTGTTAGTGTAATTCCCCCCCCCCCCAAAAAAAATCATTGTTAGCTATTTTTAAAGCCAATGTGAACGCCTCTACCAGCAGGGCTATGTCCGAAGGTCGTGTCCAAACTGTCTTACCAGGGGACGTGTCTCCCTTTACTGACACAGTCACTTCGGTGGTCTCCATGGTTGACACAGGCACAGGTTGCAGGTCCATGGTTGACAGGCACAGGTTGCAGGTTTGGCGGCGCAAATACGCTGGAAAACCAAGAAGAACGTCACTACTGAAATGCTGATGATGTTTATTACTAAGACTACAGTTGTATGGGGAGCTCCAGTAGCTCACCGCGTACCTCGAGCGCTATTTCGGGGACAACGTCACAACCGTGCTCGTCACGGATCTGGGGTTAGCGAGTTCGATTCCCGGACTGCAGCCGTATCTTTCTCAGAGTGTCTTCCCCCCATCTGTACCCATTCAAACCTGTTTCTGTCGGTCATTCTTGACCAGAAAAAATGCGATAAACGCAAAAAAGAGCCAGCGGAATGGCCAAAGTAAAAAAAAAAAAAAAGACTACAGTTGTATGATAAACAATAACCCGCCGTCACCAGCAGCTACAGGTCATTCTGGGTACTGCATCGTGGATTAGTAGTGGTGGAAGCAGAAAACGAATGCGGACTTTCCATAAATATAGTCATCATAATAACACGAGTTGTCGTCGATAGCTTAGATGGTCAGAACCAAAATGGATCTGTGGCTAACTAACGTTAGGTTATATAACAGTCATAATAACCATGTTGATGGCACAGATCCAAAAGTGCATATTAATCTGCCACGAAAACACATACAAAGTCAAGCCCAGGAAAATGTTGGGGTGGTAACTTAATAATCAACACCAGCTCTAATTGCACATGTTAGCAAGCTGATGCATTTACACGAACATTACCTTTTCACTTGTGGCGGTGATGATGATCTGTGGCTTCTTTGCTGCAGCAGGGTGCTTCTCAAGAGAAGCCGGCGTGGTTGTCCTGCAGGGAGGAGGCACCAGTCTGGAAGTAACGCAGACTAATCACTTGTCCCATGGCCATGTTGTTTCCCTGAAACAAGTAAATACATCTTCACGTTACCCTATGTTAATCTAGCTAGATCCAATCATCCAACCTTCGTCCAGCAATGTAGCTTTGTGGAGCAAACGTTAATACTATTCAATGACATTAGCCTCCTGAGATCGACGACGAAGCACACTAGCTAAGGAACGCCACGTTATGCAACTGACTGCTGCAGACAAAGAGAGAGAGGAGACTAGTAGCTGTGGCTCCGTGTTGACGCCCCCTGCTCGCCCTGCTGTCAGCCAATAGTATCCAGCTGCAGAGCCGCAGAGCCGCAGAGCGGCGCTCTCAGGTCCTCAGGACCGGCTCTGGGGCCCGCTCAGCAGCGCCACCCACCCAATGGCTGAATTGGAGTATTGCACTGTGCGGGGGCACTATGGGGGTAGATTTCTATCAAAATAAACAAACGCAAAAGTAGAATCCACAATGTAAAAACGATCCACACACACACACCTCTCAATCTGTGTTTCATAAATCATAAAAACAGGCTTGATCTGCTTAGATTTACGTACAGAATTCTAAAAACAGGCTTGATCTGCTTAGATTTACGTACCGAATTCTAAGGATACGCTTGATCTGCTTAGATTTACGTACAGAATTCTAAAAACACGCTTGATGCCTTGATCTGCTTAGATTTACGTACAGAATTCTAAGGATACGCTTGATCTGCTTGGAGTTACGTACGGAATTTTGAGATTAAATATTTCACTGTTTTCCCCGTGTGGATTCGTGTGTGAAGCTTCTTCTTCTTCGGCGATACAGAACATGGCCCGAGGTGTATTCGGCTCATGAGCACTACCAGTGGCCAAAATCGCACATTATCTTTAGCCCTAGGCATCAACATTCTATTGTGAAAATGAATGCTCAAAGCAGTGGCGGCTCTGCCACTAGGGGCGCACGGGCGCCGCCCCACCTGCTGTTAAATCAGAGAAGAAGAAAATAAAACTTTTTAGTTTTTTGTTTTATAGCCCTATAAATAATATAAACATGTTTAAAATGAATAATATTTACTCATTTTAAGTATGTTTGTATTTCCAATGCACAATATAACGTTATTATCTCAAATAAAAAACACTCGTTTTCCTGAGCAGGAAGTGACATCACGTTTTTTTAATTTTTTCGTATTTCTCGGCCCGGGCTAGACGCGATAGCGCTCTGAGTGCGCGTCACAGTTTGATCGCTGTATCCGTCACAGCCAATCAGTGCATAACGCGTTGTGCGTTGAAATATGACTATTATGTTGGAATCCGGGCGCAATTTGAAGCGGTCTAGCCAGTAGCGTCAAGAATTTCTGTAGCCGCATTTCGCGGAGACGCTCTCTGATTGGCCGACGCCAGTATTTTTTCCGTAGCAGAATTTCACAGAGACGATCTCTGATTGGCCGAATCCAATTTCTAATGTTCCAATTCTAGCTTATTCCTAGGTTGGTCCATTGGTGGTATATAGTTGTGTGGTTGTTGATGCAGGCAGCCGTTTGTCTTAGAGCGTGCCGTGACTGCAAGTTCTTTAGACTGTTAAGCTTAGGCACTCTTTCAAAGTTGGTTAAGGTTAGAGTTTGTCTTAGAGCATGGCGATAGAACGCCAGGTAGTTTGCAGTCTGTTCGAGCGGAAATGGACAAAGGAATGAAGTACTTGTGGTGTGGTGCTGCTAACTGCTAACAAGCTAACACTTGGCTAACAAGCTATATGGCGGATGCAGTCTGGACACAGTGGACAGTGGTCTGGAATACATCAACAGTGGATTATACACTACTTTATCAAGGCAAGCCCTGGACCTGCCCTGGACGTGTCAACTAAACAGTGAGTCTCTCTCTCTCTCTCTCTCTCTCACTCTCTCGCGTTTGGATTGAAAATACGTGGATTATGGCTTGTTCAATATCGTCTATGTTTGAATGAATGAATGAATGAGAACTTTATTAACAGATTGCAGAATGGGTACAATACAGTACGGCTCAATACACACAATTGTTAAGGGGATGCAGACCAGAGAAAGACGTTTGTCTTGTTTACATCAGGGTCCCAGATTTTCGATTCATATCGATAGTTTAATAGCTAGCCTTGGCTCGTTTAACAATATGCAAAATACGTGTACAGCCCTGTACTCATACTGAAGTTATTCTTGGTATATAATAGGTCTGATCGTGTAACGAATCGATTCCACGTCGCGCTGTGTGTGAGAGAGAGAAGGAGAGAGGGAGAGATCTGCCTGTGTTTGGAGACGGAGCGAGTTTTGTTTCTAACTTTTCTATTTATATATTGTGTTTCAAGTTGTGAATTAGACTATACTTTATTTGACTGGTTGTGTGTTGTTGTAGTAACAGCTGAGCGACTCGTTCATAAGAGCCGATTCATTGCCGTGAGCGTGAGTTGAATCGCTCACGTCTTGCCATGAGTCGGTTGCGTGGTACTGTACATGTTTGCAAAATGTTTGGTATAGCGCCCCTAGTGGCGAAGCATCCACGGGCCGCCACTGCCTCAAAGTAAATATATATAGTACCATTTTGAAGATAACTAGGGCTTTCAAATGATATAAAATATCTGTATGATTATCATGATTATTATTATTAATATCTTTCACATTTGATACAGAAATTATTACAAAAATCTTGTCCGGCCACCACATTTCAACAAACAACTTCATTTTAAACCACTTTACTGACAAGCTAGCAGGAAACTTAGAGGGTATGGGATATAGACAATTATGTGGGCAATATAGAACAGCCGACAGATTAGAAATATAATTTATTGTTCAAAAGTTATGATAATTAGTGATAGTAATAAAACAATTCCGTCTGAAAATTTACTTGAATGGGTTTATGATGAATATCTGTTTGTGGGTATGCTCAAAGTAATGTATTATTCATATCTTTCATATTTGATACAGAAATTATTACAAAAATCTTGTCCGGCCACATTTCAACAAACAACTGCATTCTGAATTAATTTAGCCTTGTAGTTTTCTAATCTCAACATTTGTTATATATGTATTGATTAAACATAAGTTAGTTACTGTACATGACACTGTACATGTCAAATATGCTAAGGTAATTCGCTTTAACTTATTGCTTATGGAGCATTGTGTGACCCCATTTATCCCAGAGGAGTTGATGAACACTGCAGCTGTATTATGTAAGAAATACATAAGTATATAATAATTGTATATAATAATTGTAAAGTGTTTTTTTTATGTTTTTTTTTGTTTTGGTGTAAATAAAAAGAAACTGATCAATTCAAATCAGTTTTTTAACTTTTTTGGTAATACACACTGTTCTAAGCATTTATAATGACAGTAACTGCCAGATATTGAAAGTTGAAGTAATCCTGGAAAAGGAGGTAAGACCACTCACTATAGAACAACTATTTTGACAAAACACAAAGAAAATCCAGATGGAATTTGTATTTAGTTTTCCCACTAATCACTATAATGGTCATAACTTCTGTCACCTGTTCTATATTGCCCACATAATTGTCTATAAAATAAGATAAGACATTCCTTTATTGATCCCCTTGGGGAAATGCAGGCATCATAGCAGCATGGGGGAGGGGAGGTATAAGGGATAGTAAAAAAGCAGTGTAAACAATATAACAAATCAATATAATTTAACTCTGGACATGTGCATATGGGCAACAAGGTGCGAGATGAGGGTATGTATGCCCTCTCAGTAATATTTGCCCTACAATAAAGTTACACTATATAATATAATATAATCTAATAATCAAAATCTAAAAATGCTAAATGAATATGCAATATATATGATCTAATAATCCAATAATTTAAATCTAATATAATATATAATCTATAAATGCTAAATGCTATATGATCTGATAAAGTATACAGTATTCACATAAGGTGCTATAGGTTCCTAGTTGGAGGTCTGGCAGCAGTCCCTGCCCACTGTTGTGGAGTCTGATGGCCGCTGGTATGAAGGACTGGCCGAGGCGGTTAGTTGAGTGTGGGGGGGGGGGGGGGGGGGGGGGGTTCTCATCTTGACTAGCTCGTCATAGAGGGGGTGGGAGGGATTCTCCAGAATAGCAGCCAGCTTCCTTCTCATCCCCCTCTCTGCCTTTAGATTGGCAAGAGTATAGGTTTTAGGATGAGGTGGAGGTGGTGGAGTCATATAAGTTCCTTGGGGTACACCTGAACAATAAACGGGACTGGTCGGACAACACAGAGGCCCTCTACAGGAAGGGACAGAGCAGGCTGTTCTTCCTGAGGAGACTCAGGTCCTTTAATGTTTGCAATAGACTCCTGCAGTCATTCTACCAGTCTGTAGTGGCCAGCGTCCTCTTCTATGCTGGGGCATGCTGGGGGGCTACATCAAATCGAGGGACACCAACAAACTGAACAAGCTGGTGAGGAAGGCTAGCTCCATTTCAAATCAAATCAAATCAAATTTATTTGTAAGGCCCGACAACACACGTTAATGTCCCCATGGGCCGGACACGTCTTCTTTAAACAAGTCAAGAAGAAACATAACAATAAGTCAAGAATAAAACAAGAACACCATAAGGTCCAACAAATTTAAAATAAATGCAAAAAAATCCATTTAAATTTAGTCATTTAGCTGACGCTTTTATCCAAAGCGACTTACAAGTTCTGTACGACAAGTCATCAGGAAGGGCACAACTCTATCAGCTGAGTAACAATGTTCATCAAAGTGTTCAGTGCTACAGTGTAGGTTAGTTTATTAGGACAAGTGCATGACAGTAAGGTTAGTTAGGGTTAGATATATATATATATATATATATATATATATATATATCCCACGACTCCGTGGTGGGAGTCGAGCTGGTCAGACTAGAGGTGGTGGCAGAGAGGGGGATGAGAAGGAAGCTGGCTGCAGGGCATCAGGGAGTGAGGAAAACGTATGCCCGTGCACTGAGACACTGTTTTTGACCCCGTTTAAAACGTGATGTTTCCGCTTACATCATGTCACACTTGTCAGTTAACAGGGAAGCCGAGTCAGACAATCAAACCGGCCCCACTCTCTCCTAGAGTATGTCATGTGAACCTCCTATAAAACCCTACTCTTGCCAATCTAAAGGGGAACATATAGCAAAGTTTAATTGTCCCCTCACAGGTTTTTCCTTTCTCCGTAGGAATAGTTCAAACAGCACATCATGGAGAGGTTGCAAGAACGCCTTTCACACGTGCTCCAGCACCCACCACTGGATATCGATATCTTGAGTTTGTGTGCAGTCAGAAAAGGTTTTTATTGATCAAATTGATTTATTTGATTGATTATTTTTATTTACACCAAAACAAACAAAAAAAACATGAAAAAACACTTTACAATTATTATATACAATTATTATATACTGCATATGTATTTCTTACATAATACAGCTGCAGTGTTCATCAACTCTGGGATAAATGGGGTCACACAATGCTCCATAAGCAATAAGTTAAAGCTAATTACCTTAGCATATTTGACATGTACAGTGTCATGTACAGTAACTGACTTATGTTTAATCAATACAAATATAACAAATAAACGATGGGATTAGAAAACTACAAGGCTAAATTAATTCAGAATGCAGTGGTTTGTTGAAATGTGGTGGCCGGACAAGATTTTTGTAATAATTTCTGTATCAAATATGAAAGATATGAATAATATATTTCTTTGAGCTTACCCACAAACAGATATTCATCATAAACCCATTCAAGTAAATTTTCAGACGGAATTGTTTTATTACTATCACTATAATTATCATAACTTTTGAACAATAAATTATATTTCTAATCTGTCAGCTGTTCTATATTGCCCACATAATTGTCTATATCCCATACCCTCTAAGTTTCCTGCTAGCTTGTCAGTAAAGTGGTTGAAAATGCAGTTGTTTGTTGAAATGTGGTGGCCGGACAAGATTTTTGTAATAATTTCTGTATCAAATATGAAAGATATTAATAATAATAATAATAATAATCATGATAATCATACAGATATTTTATATCATTTGAAAGCCCTAGTTGTTATCTTCAAAATGGTACTATATATATTTACTTTGAGCATTCATTTTCATAATGGAATGTTGATGCCTAGGGCTAAAGATAATGTGCGATTTTGGCCACTGGTAGCGCTCATGACTCATGAGCCGAATACACCTCGGGCCATGTTCGGTAGCGCAGAAGAAGAAGCTTCACACACGAATCCAGACGGGGAAAACCGCGTCTCTACATTTCATAGCCGCATTTCTGCAGACCCCTCTCTGATTGGTTGAACTCCATTTCTGCAGACCCCTCTCTGATTGGTTTAGCTCGTCACGCAGTAAAAGGCGGATGTAATGTTATCATATCAATCGCGTATAACGTTCTTTCGTGTCAGAAACTGTACATTGTAACGTTATGTTATTTCGCGGCCTGCCCATTTGATGTTCCCAAATCATATTCAGAAAGTATCACAGAGACTTCTATTGACCAAGGAATTAGTTATTATTAGTAAGACACAACATTTCCGTAGCAATTGACCACCAGACTCTTTCTCTTAAGGCATTAACTGGGTTAATTAATATAAATGTTATATTGTAACTGTCTAGTTACACATTGGTTCCGAAACATGTATGTTCCAGGCTGCAATTAAAACTTTGAATCTGAGAGAGCTCTGGTCAGCGAAACACGTCACCCTATAGTTCACCGGCAGCAGTTCTAAGCAGAGTAGTAGAATTTTCGCAGACGCGTCTAGCGAGTCGCGCTACGGCAGCAGTTTTCGAGGAAGTAGTAGAATTTCGCAGAACACCGGCGAGCGATTATTATTGGTTTTTAATGACAAACCAATTACATAAGCCTATCCAACATATGTGTAAAGGCACACACAACATATTCCAGTTAACAGTATATTTTTTTAATGATTCGTTATGGCGTAATCAATACTTCCATGCGTATAAATTGCGTTCGCGACCTCTATGTTTTGGGGCTATTCATCAGAAAACTCGGATCCGGGATTCGGCTCCCATCCGTCGGGCAAGAACTGTGGGTTTTCAGCCTCTCTCTCTGGAGCTTAACAGAGTTTTGACTCCTGGCTAGAGGAGCTTGTCGCGGCTCATGCGCGCGCTCGGCCAATCAGAGAGGGGTCTGCAGAAATGGGCTCAACCAATCAGAGAGGGGTCTGCAGAAATGCGGCTACGAAATGTAGAGACGCGGGAAAACCATAGATATATATGTTGAATGAATGAATGAATGAAAACTTTATTTAACAGATTGCAGAATGGGTACAATACAGTACGGCTCAATACATACAATTGTTAAGGGGATGCAGACCTGAGAAAGACGTTTGTCTTGTTTCCATCAGGGTCCCCCATTTTCAATTCATATAGACATTTATGACATACACAACATACATGACATTTATGGCATAGGGACATATAGGTATTTAGTACTGATACATTTGTGACAAACGGTATTCAAATATACAGTACTGTTACCCCTAGATCCTGACAGAGTATATACATATGATGGGGAGGAGACTGTACATTAGGAGGGGGTGGGTGGGTGGGAGAGAAATATACATACGGCGGGGAGGGAATATATACATGCGGTGGGGAGGAGACTGTCTATTAGGAGGTGGTGGGGGTTTTGGGAATTTACGGTGGCCAGTTTCGAATTGCAGCCTCCCTTAGGTGCTATTTAAGAGCAGTTTTGAATGTGGGTAGGGATTCACATTCCTTTACAGCTTTGGGTAGCGCATTCCACATTGTTGTGGCATAATTGCGAAACGTGTTTAGTCCCTTGTTTGAGCCGAATCTGGGTTTAACATGATTTGTTGAGCTTCCTCTGGTGTCGTGGTTGTGGTATTCACTGACCTTTGGGAAGTATTTTGACATGTACATGGGCACCCCGGTCGTATAGTGTATCTTCGTATGTTCTATATATATCTATGGGGAAAACAGCAAGTCGGACAACATTCTAACCGTCATGCAACGCGCTTGGCGAGGCTGTAGTAAAACCTGCACAGATCTGCGTCCGCCTAGCCAATCTCGAACACGCCTGTCTCAAAATTCCGTACATAACTCCAAGCAGATCAAGCGTGTCCTTAGGCTTGTTCGAGATGGGATAGGCGGACGCAGATCTGCGCAGGTTTCACTACTGCCTCGCCAAGCGCGTTGCATGACGGTTAGAATGTTGTCCGACTTGCTCTGAAAATCTGACGAGGCGAGGCGTGGAACTCCTGCGGGAGCGAGCCACAAGCAGCCTTCAGAGCGAGGCGCCACAGTACCTCTCACTCGGCTGCTCCCGGCTGGGAAGCGACTTGCTATGGTCGGGCAAAGCGCCTATTGGCTCAGAAAGGTTGTCAGTCACCAGCCACATGACAGCCAGGGAGTTATGAGACGTTTGATGGATTGATTGAAAACTTTATTATGTTATGCGTTATCATCATATCATCATGATAAACTTCAAGCTGTCAGACACACACACACACATGCGTCGTCTGTTTTGCCTCAATACTGTATATATAATTCTGTTTTGCCTCAATATACACAGTATACATATATATATTGATGCAAAACAGAATTATTCAGCAGTGTGTTGTGTGTGCGTGCGGCCAGGAGCGCGCAACAAGATGGTATACATTATGGTATATGAATAGTATATTCCACTATAGCAGTATATGGTGTGCTGTACATTTGAATCTGATCTAATTTTGCACACGGCTATCGCATTATAATAAGCTGGACAGGTGTGTAATGTGTGTGGTGGCGTGAAAGCGTATCTGCCATGCGAGACTAGGCGAGAGGCTCTTGTGAAATCGGCAGTGTCCGCCTTTTTAACTCCTCCCCCGGCTTCACTCGGCTACTCTCGTCTACTAGTCGAGGCAAACCGAAATCCATCTCGAACAAGCCTCTTAGAATTCCGTACGTAAATCTAAGCAGATTGATTGATTGATTGAAAACTTTATTAACAGATTGCAGAATGGGTACAATACAGTACAGCTCAATACACACAATTGTTAAGGGGATGCAGACCAGAGAAAGACTTTCGTCTTGTTTACATCAGGGTCCCCCATTTTCAATTCATCAGGACATATATGACATACATGACATACAGATAGTCAGTACTGCTACATCTATACATTTATGACATACCAGATTTGCAAATACAGTACTGTTTGTGATACAGAAGGAGTCAAGAAAAGGGAGTATATACATTTGACGTAGAAACTGTACATTGGAGGAGGTTGGGTGGGGGGGGGTTGGGTACACTGGGATATTGACAACCATACTGGGTAATCTACATTGGAGGTGGTTGGGGGGGGGGGCACACTGTATAAACAAGCAAAACTGTACATTGAGGGGGGGGGGGGGGGGGGGGAGACACTGTACAAACAAACAAAATTGTACATTGGACTATTGACAAAACCATACTAGGTAAATGACTGTACATTGGAGGGGGTTGGGTTAGGATATTTACAGGGGCCAGTGTTGAATTGCAGTCTCCCGTAGGTGTCCCTTGAGAGAGGTTTTGAAAGTGGGTAGTGATCCACATTCCTTTACAGCTTTGGGTAGGGCGTTCCACATTGATGTGGCATAATTGCGAAACGTGTTTAGTCCCTGATTTGAGCAGAATCTGGGTTTAACATGATTTGTGGAGCTCCCTCTGGTGTTGTGATCGTGGTATTCACTGACCTTTGGGAAGTATTTTGACATGTACATGGGTACCTTGGTCGTGTAGTGTATCTTGTAGACCAGGCCCATTGCAAGTTGCTGTACTCTGTCGTCTACTCTAAGCCATCCTAGGTTGTCAAAGTGGGCAGGGGTGAGGTGGGTTCTAGGAGTAAGGTCAAGCAGTAGTCTGACCAGTTTGTTTTGAGATGTTTGTAATTTTGTTTTTAGCGCCTTTGAGGTGCTTTGGTACCATGAGGTGCAAGCATAGTCGTAGTACCCCTGAATGAGTGCTCCTGCCAGAGTCTTCAGGGTATTCTTGTTTACCAGAGAGGAGATCCGGTACAAGAATCGAGTTCGTTGGTTGACTTTTTTTATTACATTGGATGCCATTTTGTCACAGGAGAGATTAGCCTCTAGGATGGAACCCAGGTAGGTAATTTCATCTTTCCTTGTGACAATATTGTCACCCACTGTAACTGAGAAGCCGTCGGTCTTGCTGAGTTTGTTATTTGAACCGAAGAGAATGGACTCTGTTTTGCCCATGTGTAATGATAGTTTGTTATCAGCGAGCCATATGCAGATTCTGCCTAGTTCCGAGCTGAGGGTTTTTTCAACCTGTAACTTGTTCTTGTCAGAGACCAGCAGGGCTGAGTCGTCCGCAAACAGGAACAAGTTGCAGTCACAAGCTGACGACATGTCATTTGCATAAATTAGGAACAGTAGCGGTCCTAGTATGCTTCCTTGTGGAACACCACAGCTCACTGTGAGGGGGGGGATAGGGTACCGTTTACCTCCACCATCTGTTCCCTCCCCTCAAGGTAGGATTGCATCCAGCTCACTGATAGACTATCAAAACCAATTGCTTTTAGCTTGTCAATCAGAATGGAGTGATTGACCGTGTCAAAGGCCTTTTGTAGGTCCAGCATGACCACCTCTTGTTTGATGTGGTCATTCAAATAGAGAAGGCATGTGTCAGTGGAGTGGGATGTTCTGAAGCCAGATTGGAATTCGTAGATTAGATTTTTTTCCGCTAGGTACTTTTCGACCTGTAAAGATCAAGCGTGTTTTTAGAATTCCGTACGTAAATCTAAGCAGATCAAGCGTGTTTTATGATTTATGAAACACAGATTGAGAGGTGTGTGTGTGGATCATTTTTACGATTGTGGATTCTACTTTTGCGTTTGTTTATTTTTTATAGAAATCTACCCCCATAGGCACAGCTGTGAGATCCGAGCGAGCGCCGCTCTGCGGCTCTGCAGCTGCATGCTTCTCGCTGTCAGCCACCCACAACACAGCTGACCCGAGCGACTAGCTACTAGCGACACCAAGCTAAGGCTAAACTCACACGCCACTACGTTTATTACCGATGTAAACTTGCGGTATATATAAGCGAGGATACATACTAATATGGTGATGACGATAATAATAATAACGACAACAAGCACGAATTTACCTCAATTATCCAAGTTGTGTTGGTTGGTAACGGAATCGGATCACCAGATGAAATACGAGGGCGGCTCCAACTACCGAGGGGAGGGACGGAATGTCGTTGACGTCACGGAGATAAGACTGTCACGTTACACACGTTTGGGCTCAGCCTATAGTGCAGGGATTGATTGATTGATTGATTGATTGATTGATTGATTGATTGATTGATTGATTGATTGAAAAGTTTATTAACAGATTGCAGAATGGGTACAGTACAGTACAGCTCAATACATACAATTGTTAAGGGGATGCAGACCAGAGAAAGACTTTCGTCTTGTTTACATCAGGGTCCCCCATTTTCAATTCATCATAACATATATGACATACATGACATACAGATAGACAGTACTGCTACATCTATACATTTATGACATATCAGATTTGCAAATACAGTACTGTTTGTGATACAAAAGTGTCCAGAAAAGGAGTGTATATACATTTGGCGTAGAAACTGTACATTGGAGGAGGTTGGTTGGGTGGGGTGGGGTTGGGTGGGTTGGGTGAGGGCTGTACATTGGAGGTGGGGGGGGGGGGGGGGGGTTGGGTAGGGGACACACACATTTTACACTGTACATTGGAATATTGACAAAGCCTTACTTGGTCATTTACTGTACAACTAGGTTAGGACATTTGTAGGGGCCAGTTTCGAATTGCAGTCTCACGTAGGTGTTTTTTGAGAGTGTTTTTGAAAGTGGGTAGTGATTCACATTCCTTTACAGCTTTAGGCAGGGCGTTCCACATTGATGTGGCATAATTGCGAAACGTGTTTAGTCCCTTGTTTGAGCCGAATCTGGGTTTTACATGATTTGTGGAGCTCCCTCTGGTGTTGTGATCGTGGTATTCACTGACCTTTGGGAAGTATTTTGACATGTACATGGGTACCTTGGTCGCGTAGTGTATCTTGTAGACCAGGCCCATTGCAAGTTGCTGTACTCTGTCGTCTACTCTAAGCCATCCTAGGTTGTCAAAGTGGGCAGGGGTGAGGTGGGTTCTAGGAGTCAGGTCAAGTAGTAGTCTGACTAGCTTGTTTTGAGATGTTTGTAATTTGTTTTTTAGTGCCTTTGAGGTGCTTTGGTACCATGAGGTGCAAGCATAGTCGTAGTACCCTTGAATGAGTGCTCCTGCTAGAGTCTTCAGGGTATTCTTGTTTACCAGAGAGGAGATCCGGTACAAGAATCGCGTTCGTTGGTTGACTTTTTTTATTACATTGGATGCCATTTTGTCACAGGAAAGATTAGCCTCTAGGATGGAACCCAGGTAGGTAATTTCATCTTTCCTTGTGATAATATTGTCACCCACTGTAACCGAGAAGCCGTCGGTCTTGCTGAGTTTGTTATTTGAACCGAAGAGAATGGACTCTGTTTTGCCCATGTGTAATGATAGTTTGTTGTCGGCGAGCCATATGCAGATTTTGCCTAGTTCCGAGCTGAGGGCTTTTTCAACCTGTAACTTGTTCTTGTCAGAGACCAGCAGGGCTGAGTCGTCCGCAAACAGGAACAAGTTGCAGTCACAAGCTGACGACATGTCATTTGCATAAATTAGGAATAGTAGCGGTCCTAGGGGTTCTCAACCTTTCTGCTGCCAAGGCACCCCTGTGTCCGGCAATAACATATTCAGGGGCACCCCTACATACGATAAAGACTTTTCCAGTCCTGTCTTTTTTCTACAATGATGACAAAAGTGCTTGCTTTCAAAATAACGTTTATTTAACCCATTGAAACCGGGAAAACACATTTGTGTGTATATGCAGGCTATAATTATAATGCATTATTAGCAGGCGTTTCAGGTCTAAATGGCGTATTACTGTTGACATTACACTGCTTGTAGTAGTAAATCAAATAGCATTTTTTTTTTAATTTTTATAAAAATACAGAAAAGGACCACTAAAGTGCTATCTGTTGCAGCTGCACTGTTTCCATAAAAATTGCATATTTGGATAAGTGTGACCATTTATCAAAAACAGAAAATCATGTATTTTAAAATACAGAAAAGGATCACCAAGTTACCATTTTTCAAAAAATATAAATAAATACAGAAAATAAGCACTTGTTCACTCAGTGGACATTGCGAGGTCTGCTGCTGCTGCTGGCTAATAATACGGTCAATACGTGGGGAGATCTTTGACAAGGCAACACGCATGTCATCCTCAAGGCTCAACTTGGCCCTATATTTTGTTTTCAGAGCTGTCATGGATGAAAAGCCAGCTTCACACAGATATGTGGTGCTGAATGGTATCAACACCTTAACTGCTGCATCATGAGATACTTGGTACTCAGCACCACACTCAGACCAACATGTTCCCAGGGGCACTTCACTGAAACAAGCTCTCCAGGTGGTATCAGATGAGATTTCAATGAGTTCTTCCAAGAGTTTGGATGGAGATGTGTCAGGAAGCTTTGTCTCAATGTTGTCTGTAAAGGGGTTCTTTATCCAGAGTAACTTGGTGATCCTTTTCTGTGTTTTATTAAATAATGGTTTTCAGTTTTTGAGAAATGGTCAAACTTATCCAAATATGGTATTTTCATGGAAAACAGTGCAGCTGCAACAGATAGCACTTTAGTGATAATTTTCTGTAATCCTATTAAGAAAAGAATATATATATTTTTTATTTCTTTTGAGAAATCTCAAGGCACCCCTGGCAGCTCTCTGAGGCACCCAAGTGTGCATAGGCACCCCTGTTGAGAGCCGCTGCCCTATTGGACAATAATAATAATAATAATAAATTAAATTTGTACCGCACTTTATATGATGATGGCAGAGAAACCGTACTATTCTTGACAACATAAACATTCAAAATGGACCCACGTTTATTTCCAGTTGAAGTGTTGCCAATATAAATAGCTGACAGGAAATACACTTAGGTCCAAGGCTGTTACCTACAGTAGCAACACAGTTCCTGAAATTGTCTATAGGGGGCATCGCATTGCAAACAGGGATGAAGAAGTGTATTCGACATTTGCAGTGCACCACCCCAATAACTTCTTCCCTGGTAATGGCTCCCCCATTCAAGTCAAGTCAAGTGTTGCTTCATGAATCCCCTTGGAGAATGTGCCATAGCAGCATGGGGAGGGGGTACAAACAGGCTAGTCCTGCCTCAAATTCCACTTCCAGCTACGTTCATCATTATACTGACAATGGACTCTCAGCTCACCTTTGACTCAAGAAGCCTTTAAAGTAGCGATACTTTACATTGCCTCTAGGCAGTGATGGTATTGGTCCACAAAGAGCTGTAGGAAGAGAACAGAAACATTTGGCTACCAAAAGTATGCAGCCTGTTTATACCAAACATATTTTCCAACAAAGAGCAACCAGTTACTGAGTTGGTCATCAGGCATGTTTAACCTACCCATCCTCGCCTGTGGGGTGTAGGTAGGGGCATAGCTTCCTGGTGACACCAGCTTCCCAGGGCCTCACAGCTACTAACCACTGCAATCACCTCCACTGAAAAAGTATAAGCAACTTATACTGTTATGCACCAATCAAGGTCAGCACAAAAACTAAATATGCAACAATAATACGCGTCATTGCATAATTGCACAGGCCTGGCGAGCCGCCAGGAAAAGATAACCCTGCCAGGCCCAAAAAACATTGGCTCCAAAATACCTCATTAAAATGCATGCTTTAGCTCGATTTGAGTGTGATTCATGGGGGAAATAAAAGCAAGTATACTTAAACGTAAATGTTGAATTGTGTTTTTTGGGGGAGGGTATATGTTTAGAAGCAGCTTTGATTGATTGATTGATTGACAATAATAATAATAATAAATTCAATTTGTACCGCACTTTATATTTGTGAAAATCTCAAAGTGCTACAGGAGATAAAGATAAAGTTAAATGAATAAAAACAATTAAAATGAATAAAACAACCAATGAAATGGAAGAATTAAAAAATATATAATAATAATAATAATAATAAAAATGAATATAAGTAAAATTAAAAGTAAAAGAATAATTCAGGCATGTTAAATGTAAGTAATAATATGATTGAATATAACTGCACTTTAACTGTTCCACAAGAGGGTGCTATAGGCGTAAGGAGACGCAGCTATAGCAGCTGACATCAGGTAGCAGGTATAAGAGGGAATGTTCCCTCCCCCTCTGTCTCTCTCACTCTAGCTCTCAAGGAGAGCAGGTATCGTGGTGGAAATGTACATATGAAATAAACCACGCCAGTTAAGGCTAAAGAGGACCTCGTTGTCATGACCAGTTAGTTATATTTCGTATCTGGCTTATCGCGTCCCGCTCTTAAGCCTATTGAGATACCCCTTATCTCCTGTACCTACTGTACTCCACCACGAAAACAACTTGTACACCCACACCTGACCGGGTCCCGCCTCTATGGAGGCGTAGCCTATAAGACCATGGCCATGGTCACCAACACACTCTTCCTCTATTTTCGTTCCATCATATTGGATGCAGTGCACCTTATGTAACTAGTAGTATGAAAAAGATTGGAGGAATTGCGTAATGTTGAAAGCTTACCGGAGGTTTGCGTGCCCCTGGCATCTTCGAAGCATGTTTCAGCGACACGACGGGCCTATGTTGATGTTTCCTCGTCTGACGACAGCAGATCGAGGGGCAGCGTACATGGTTTGGCTATCGGGCCGGCTTGTACAACGGTGAGCCCTGTGTCATCAGGCACGGGTATTAGTGTTAGTAATGCTGGGTTGTTTGTTACACAACCATGTTGTGTGTCGGCGCCAGGGGGGGATGGGTTGGTGAACGTTCACTGCGGTGAACGGGTTCCAAACGGTCCTGCAAGCGTGCTGTTAAACAACTAATGCTAGCTACATGCTAATACTAATGCTACATGCTGAACTCTACTGCTACGCTGTTCTAATGTCTCCGCCGTGAGATGTTGTCACTTCTCCCTCCTCTTGCCCGGTTCATCAATGAAGGTCAGTCGGTAGCTGTTGTGGGGGTTTTGCTGAGTCCTATTTACCTTTTTACAGGTAAATGGGTTGACAACAGGGTAGGCTGTGGCTAGGTAGCCTAGCCAGGTACGTTACCTTTGTGTTCCGGCGGGGTCTGTTGAACGGTGTCCCCATCTGGGAGCCGATGCGTGAGCTCGGCGGTGTAGCAGTAGAGCTATACTACTGCAGGATGGGACTTAGCGGCGGGTTAGGGCTCAGCTGGCTAGTTCCTATCCACATTGGCGTCGGGTAGTGGGGCTATGGGTCCAGCCTACATTGTAAACATGTTGCGTGTTTGTGCGCAGGCAGTTGTTGATCTGGGTTCCACATCGCCTCACGCTAGGCTGTAGTAGTGTAGTGGGCTACTGTTTTGTTCCGTCACTCTGCTATGAGAAGGTCTGTCTATGCTACAGCTTTCTCTCCTCTCAACCATTCATGCTGACGGTCAATCGGTGTCTATTGGGGGAGTATGCGGGGGGGGCTTTGTTTACCTTTTTTGGTAAATGGGCTAAGCTAGGGCTGGTGTGCTGTTGTGAATATTTTGAATGAAGGCGGGACTAGTTCGCTCTGGTCCGCCTCCCCTTAACGTTGTGTATATGGGTTTGCTCATTCTACAGTATTTTGTGGTTTAGTTCTTTTATTCATTTAACCCTTTCATGGTGCACACCACAGTGGAGGTTGCTGTTTGCAACCACCAATGGTGCTCCGTGTTAACATCAGTCCTTTGCTTTTGACATATTGAAACAGTGCCCCGCCCGGCCGACACCATGGGTGCGTCGGCCTGGCGAGTGGATGGTGGGCTGCTAAAGCCTGTACCGCCACGGTATGGAATTGGCAGCGATTAGAACTGTGTTCGAAGTGCTGTTTTTTCTATAAAAAAAATGGTGTCTGGTGGCGGGGCCTTGAGGGCCAGCCGACGTCGACACATTGCGCGAGGTTGTTGACGTTATTAGCTTTGACCTAGCCGCAAGCTATAACCGCTCAGGGTTCCCCTCTCCGCAGGGGATTTTGGTCTTCTGCTGGAGCGCAGGCGGTATTGTTCTAGGCCCCACACCGCCTCACACCGCGCAGCCAGAAGAAGAGAGAGCACGGCCTCGTCAGCGGCGATGACGAGGCCCTCGACAGGCGGCCATGTTTTCCCCCGCCAGAGGTATCCTGGGCGTTGAATCGACAGGTGTCCACAAGGCCGACAGCCTTGGCGGCCGAGGGATCGGCCATGTTGGATGGGTTCGGCTTGAACAACAAGCCGTCACCGTCCTGCCGCGAGCAGCCCGCTCTCCGAGCACTCCCTTCCCCAACACCAGCGGAAAAAGTGGGCTCTGATTGTTTCCTTTGGCTGCGGGCCGTGTGCCTTCGTTGAAGCGCGGGCGGCCCCACTTTTCGCTTCTCATGGGGACAGGGGCTGACACCCAGTTGATGGCTGAGCCTGGGTCTGTCCGTGAGAATGTTGTGCTGTCAAGCGGCTCCCACACCATAAGCTGTGTTGGTTGAGCCTGGTGTTACGTCTGTCAACTATAAGTGTTGTCAGCAGGGGGGCTCGAAACCTTTTGAGGCACACAGTGCGGGCTTCCCCGGCCTCGCCTTCGCCAGGAGAGGTATCATGTTGGTGCCTCCCACTCCTGAAAGATTGGCAGTGGTCTCGCAGGCACGCGTGATTTGGGTGGTAGTAATATCACTGCAGGGCTACGGTGTGTAGGAACCCATGGGGTCCTTACACCTTGCATGTCCGGCTGCAGGACAACTCCTCAGCATGTTCTGGAGGGGTGTTCAGTGGGGGGGCTTTTTTCACCTAGAAAGCCCCCCGTATCAAACCGGCCCTTTCTGTCGGGGTCCCCCCTTGGGTGCGATTGCCTCATGGGTGGTGTCAGGGTCAGATGTCCCGACACGGAACGCTCTGCTCGCACGGTTCCAGGGTTGGCTACGCACAGCGGGTGGGACCGGGCCAACTATCTACAGTTCCTGGCGGACCTGCGCCACATGGCGGCGGGTGCGTTGGGAGTGTCATCACATATGACTACGGCAGTACCATATGTCGAGGTGGATGGAGAGAACGCTGAGGCGGGGACTTGTGTTTACACAACCCCACCCGTTTTCGGGTTTGGTACAGACCCTATTGTCAGGGTCTCCAGCAGTGACAGGGCAAAGTAGAGTACTCCTCTTCCCAGTCAACGGTTGGAGGGCTATGGGCATCCCTCTCAGAGCGTGTTGTCAACACGCTCGGGAGGTTCCGTCCTAGGACGGTTACGGCGCTGTCTCACGTCACGTTTTTCACCGACGCCTCCCTCGCTGGTGACGTGTCGGGCCAACGCAGTAGGGGGCAGCTGGCAAACCATGCTGCCCGGTCTGCGCTACGTTCAATGTGTTGGTATTGAAAGCGGTCCTTCTGGTCCTCAAACGGTGTTGATCAGGACGGACAATGCGACGTCAGTGTCGTATATCGACAGACAGGGAGGAGTACGCTCCCCCTGTCTGCACCAGGCGGCGGGCGGCTGGCTATGGGCGTCCTCCATCTGCGCGGCCTGAGGGCTCCCCACATCCCCGGCAGGGAGAATGTGGGTACAGGTGTACTGTCGCGGGGCGGTCCTCATCCTGACGGGTGGGGATTACGTCCGGACATAGCCAGGCAGGTCTGGGACGATGCCGTGCCGCCTGGGATTCTTCCCCATACATCTGTTAGGTCAGTTGTTGGGACGGGTACGTTGAGGGGCGCAGGTTCTTGATCCTGATGGTGTTACCATCCGGAATGCGCATGCTCCCTCCACTGTCGCGCTTTACGCGGGCAGATGACGTATGTTCCAAGTGTGGTGTAAGGCGGGGGGCCGGGACCCAGTCTCCTGCCCCCTGGATGCTGTCCTTAGTTACCTCCAGTCTCTCCTTGATAGACTGTCGGCTTCGACGGTGAGGGTATATGCAGCAGCTATATCCTCCTATCATGAGGGATTTGAGGGGATGTCTTGTTCAGCCACCCTCTTGTGAAGCGTTTCCTGCTTGGCGCTCGACGCGCTAAGCCGGTGCAACGCTCCTTGGCTCCGACTTGGGATCTTCAATTGGTCCTCGGTCGGTTGTCCTTGGCCCCGTTTGAGCCGCTCGAGCAGGCGCCGTTGGAACAGCTGTCGTTCAAGACCGCGTTCTTGCTGGCCGTCACCTCCGCTGAACGCGTGGGTGTGCTTTGTGCTCTCTCGGTACGTCCAGAGTGCCTGTCTTTCGTCCGATTGCGGTGCCACTCTGCGGCCTAATCCTGCCTTCGTGCCTGTAAATATCCGGAGTTCTTCCGCTTCAGGGATATTGTGGTTCAGGCCGTTTCATCCGCCTCCTCACGGTAGTGAGTTAGATGCGGGCCTTCACCTGTCATGTCCGGTCCGTGCTTTGGGAATTACCTCAGCCGTACTCAGGACCTCGGGGTCACCGTTCAGCTTTTTGTCTGTCACGGTGGTTCTCATGCCGGTAAGGCACTATTGAACAACGCCTGTCCCATTGGTTGTGCGAGGGCATTGCCCTCTGCTACACGTTGGCTGGGCAGGATCCCCCTGGGGGCGTCAGGGCGCACTCCACTCGTGGGGTGGCTGCCTCTGCCGCTCTCCTGGGTGGGGCTTCGGTGGAGGATCATGGTCCTCCCCGGGCCCCTTTGTAAGGTTTTACCTCATGGACATGACCGGGGGTTGTCTCCCAGGCGGTTCTGGGGTCTGTGGCCTTTCCTGCTTCCCGTCCTTTGGTAGGGTAGCAGGAGTGTGTGGGTATGGGCCACAGTGTGTTAGGTCACACGTGGTTCCGCCTGTGCTGTGTGTTCAAGGGGTTCTAGTTCCCTCTTGCTCACACTCAGGTGGAGTTGACTGCGCCCCCCCTTCATTAGGAAGGATGGGGTGACAGGGCTCCCCGAACCCCTTGATGTGGGCTTACGGGTCCTCAGGGGGTACATCTGTCGGGTCTCGCGTCCGCTCTAACCCATATCTCAATAGGCTTAAGAGCGGGACGCGATAAGCCAGATACGAAATATAACGATAGGTTATGTATATTGTATTGGCTGAGCGTCCCGCTCTTAAGCGGCCCTGAGTTCCCTTTTGAGGGATCTTTTACTGGAACGGGATTTTGGCGAGGAAGGGTGTGTTGGTGACCATGGCCATGGTCTTATAGGCTACGCCTCCATAGAGGCGGGACCCGGTCAGGTGTGGGTGTACAAGTTGTTTTCGTGGTGGAGTACAGTAGGTACAGGAGATAAGGGGTATCTCAATCGGCTTAAGAGCGGGACGCTCAGCCAATACTCATATAACTAGGTTATATACATAACCTATCGTTTGCTCCCCAGGTGACTGTCAACAAGGCAAATGCCTTGTTAAAAAGAAATGTTTTTAGGCCCCTTTTAAAAACCTCAACGGACTGTGGTGCTCTCAGATGGTCGGGGAGGGCATTCCACAGCAGAGGAGCAGCTGAGCATAAGGCCCGGTCACCCATGGTGCAAAGGTGTGTCCTGTGTATGGGTTGGAGTGTGTTTGAGTGTCCAGAGCGGAGGGAGCGGGTGGAGGTCGGGGGAGCAATGAGCTCCTTTAGATAGGAGGGGGCATTGCTGTGGATGCACTGATGGGTGAGGAGGGAGACCTTGTATTCAAACCTGGAGGAGACAGGGAGCCAGTGTAGGGAATGGAGTATGGGTGTGATGTGATCATATTTCCGGACACTCACCTTTCCACGGCTAAACGGTAAACAATAAACAATATCTTCTGAGAGAATTGTTGAATAGATCACACAAATGTTCTAGATTATGTTCTATTATGACATCATACTATGACATCACATGACATCATACTGTGACATCACAACATGACATCATACTGTGACATCACAAATGTTCTAGAATGGTCTATTATGACATCATACTGTGACATCACAACGTTTACTTGAGTCAGATTTTGAGACGGTACCCATACTTTCACTTAAGTATAATTTCTGGGTACTTTTTACACCCCTGCGGAATGGCACCCGTTTGATCACATGTTTCAAGTGTGTCTTTATTTGTCACGTGTTTAAGGCACATGTACATTAATTTACAGTGAAATGCTTGGTTCTGTATGAGCCCCTGAGAATGTGCTTCATACAGTAAAAAAGTAAGTAAAAGAGGAATAACACTATACAAATACAATACAATATACAAACTAAAGTACAATCTAAGTACAATGAAGTAAAAATGCAGACAATGAGGTACAAATGCAGACAGTGAGGTACAAACACTTTTTAAGGCAAGGTGCAAATGCAAATGAGTTATGAATGTAGTGCAAATCTCTTTAATAAATAGATACATATAATGTAGTGTTAAAGTGTCTAAAGTGAGTGTTAAGGTGAGTGTTTGTTTAAAGTAAGTGTGTGCATGTGATGTGTGTGCAAAGCAATGAGTGTAGATGGATGAGTTGATGATGTTACATAGTCATCATCATAGAGTCATCTGTTATATTTTAGCATTGGCCGAAGGGCTGAACCATGATTAAAACCAGTGTTGGAAAGTAGCTTTACTCAAGTGCTGTACTTAGTACAATTCTGAGGTACTTTACTTGAGTATTTTCATTCTAGGGAACTTTGTACTTTTAGTCTACATTCAAAGGAAATATTGTACTTTTTACTCTACATGTGAACCCATCAGTTACTAGTTACTTTGAAGAAAAATATTAGAAAACATGGCAAAAATTGTCATACAAAATGGTTGTACTTTCACATTTGAAGCCTGCCAACTTCGAGATGACATAATTAAAGCCACCATAACAGGATCAAAGAGGCTGGATATAGAAAGAGGGAAGACAGGCAGCAGGAAAGTGAATATGAAGTTTACCGATGTAAACTTGCGGTATATACTATGGTGATGATAATAATAATAACGACAAGCACGAATTTACCTCAATTATCCAAGTTGTTGGTTGGTAACAGAATCGGATCACCAGATGAAATACGAGGGCGGCTCCAACTACCTAGGGGAGGGACGGAATGTCGTTGACGTCACGGAGATAAAACTGGGAATGAGGTTAACGTCGACGTCACGTAACGTTTGGGCTCAGCCCTAACGTTAGTGGACAGTCACCTTTCCACAGCTAAACGGTAAATGATATCTTCTGAGAGAATTGTTGAATAAATACACAAATGTTCTAGAATATTCTATTATGACATCATACTGTGACATCACAACATGACATAAACAAAATTTGCCCCCCACACCCCCTCAAACTGATATTGGTTTGTGTCTTCAAAGATACACTGTGCAGTAAGGGTAGTAAAACACCAAGGTTTTCTATAACAAGTTTTATTAATAAAATACATAGAACATCATGTGAATATAAAAAAAAATCAATTTCCAATAACAAAATTTACCATATAATACCATGTAGTACCCTGTACTACCATATAGTACCCTGTACTACCATATAATACCCTGTAGTAACCTGTACTACCATATAATACCATGTAGTACCCTGTACTACCATATAATACCATGTAGTAACCTGTACTACCATATAATACCCTGTAGTACCCTGTACTACTATATAATACCATGTAGTACCCTGTACTACCATATAATACCCTGTAGTGCCATGTACTACCATATAATACCCTGTAGTGCCATGTACTACCATATAATACCCTGTAGTACCCTGTACTACCATATAATACCATGTAGTAACCTGTACTACCATATAATACCATGTAGTAACATGTGTACTACCATATAATACCATGTAGTAACCTGTACTACCATATAATACCATGTAGTACCATGTACTACTGTGCTGGAGCTTAAAGGACTGTATATAAATTTCACCTTAGGGGGGTTGGTCGGATGCCTCAACTGCCGAACTAATGATACCAAATTACACAACTGAGTAAACTAAATTAAATGGAGTCACCTAGACTAGAAAGAGCGAGGAAACTGATGAATTATAATGCCATTTTATATAAACAAGGGGAACAAAGTGCTAGCGGCTGCTGAGCTAGCAAATTACTGGTTGTGTGCCTCTGTACAGAGTCCCTTCGGCACAGAACCTAGCGAAATGTCCTCCGGTCTGTGCTATATCATCCGATATGTCCAGTGCAGAGCAGCTAGCAACGCATGTGCAACGGGCTACGTTAGCTATTAGCTCCGAGCTAGCTAGCTTCTGCTAACTGCTATCAATAACTGGAAATACGATAGTTAGCTGTAGTCCGCTAATCACTGATGTTTCCTAAACGCTTGAAGCCTTTTTACAACGCATCCGCGTTTCCGGGTTCCCGTTTTGCGCTCTGATTGGCCAGGTCATGTGACATGAGCGCCAATCGTGGGACGGCAAGTTTCTACACTGGTTAAGCTTAGGCACTCTTCGAAGTTGGTTAAGGTTAGAGTTTGTCTTAGAGCGTGACGGCAAGTTCTTTCGCCGGTTAAGCTTAGGCACTCTTTCGAAGTTGGTTAAGGTTAGAGTTTGTCTGGGGGTATGGCCGTTGGCGCCTAGGGGTCGCTGTCCAATAGGAGAACGAGTATTATGGTCTGGTTTGTACCTAGGTAAAGGGATATTCCGTGTATATATACAAAGAATATACAAGGGATATCAAACGATATACAAATAGTATACATGGGATCTCAAGCAATAAATATATATATTCGGTTTAATCTGACCCTTTGTAACAGTAATCTTGATACACTGAACTGGAAATAACTCATGTGAATGTAAGCTTTGTGGGTTTACTCTGGCACAAACAAGTAATGTTTTATGTTGACATGTGGTTCCTTGAGAGAAGTACATTAATATGTATGTATCATGTTTAGCTAAATTAATAGTGACTGTAAGGGCAGCCTAACAAGAAAAGATGCCAGTGAGGGAATACTGGTTGAAGCTCTTTCCAACGCGTGATGCTTGTTGATAATAAAAAGATGTCTTCTCCTTGAGTACTGTTGAGAGTTTTTATTCTTAATTGCAGTGTGGACAAATATAAGCGTACTGTAAACTCTGTGTTTAAACTGGACTTTTAAACACAGGATAGTTGCTACAAAGTAAACCCAAAAAGTGACTCAATATAACTGAAAACAAAACAAACGAGCACGGTAAAAAGATAGTGTGGCTTCCCTGTGATAATTACCCAAATTCCCTGCCGCTGCACACCTGTGAACACATACATATAGACTGCACCTAAGCGCACATGAGCCCCGCCTCCTGTGCCCACTGCCTGCTAATTGGTCAACACTTTCATGATGACACGGTGCCTTCATACAATAATATAACGGCAGAAAATCATTAAATTGGCTACAACAGTGACAATGACTTTAGCCTTAACATGATTTGGAAAGAAATGCTGTTTTCAGCCGAGCCGTTAGTGGTAAGCCACGCCTACATTTTCAAACTCAAAATAGCTGTTTGGGGATTGGAGGAAAACCGGTTGTGATGTCACTTTCTGTGAGGTCATCACCGGGACCAAGGCCTGCTATAAATACAGGGCCACGAGACACTGGGAGATCAGATGAATGAGAAAGCAGAGAGAAGACTTGGACACACCTCATCGATCAAGGATGATTCATACACGCTGTTAACAGAGATCACGGAAGACAGTGTTGATAATACCAGTGGACATTTTTGTTAGAATATTCTGGATGCCGTTCCAGAGTATGACCTTCTGTATACATCAAGTGTTTTTGAGATACATCAAGTGTTTTTGAGAGCAACTATTGATTGATTTTGTGGTCAATAAATATCCAATCAGAAGACCTTGAGCGAATGTTTGGACTCAGTTTTTAACAGAATACTACATCTGGTTTGAAACAACAACAACGAGAGTACTATATGCTGTAGACAGAGTATCATCAGACAAGATACGATACTACCATATAATACCATGTAGTGTCATGTAGTACCCTGTACTACCATATAATACCATGTAGTACCCTGTACTACCATATAATACCATGAAGTAACCTGTAGTACCATATAATACCATGTAGTACCCTGTACTACCATATAATACCATGTAGTAACCTGTACTACCATATTATACCATGTAGTGTCATGTAGTACCCTGTACTACCATCTAATACCCTGTAGTACCCTGTACTACCATATAATACCATGTAGTACCCTGTACTACTATATAATACCCTGTAGTGTCATGTAGTACCCTGTACTACCATATAATACCATGTACTACCATAATAATACCATGTAGTAACCTGTACTACCATATAATACCATGAAGTAACCTGTAGTACCATATAATACCCTGTAGTACCCTGTACTACCATATAATACCATGTAGTGTCATGTAGTACCCTGTACTACCATAATAAATACCCTGTAGTACCCTGTACTACCACATAATATCATGTAGTACCCTGTACTACCATAATAAATACCCTGTAGTACCCTGTACTACCACATAATATCATGTAGTACCTGCACCCTAACAGTCTGCTTTCTTCCATAAAACGTTCTTGTGTCCTGTTCTGCAAGTATCGATGGATTGTAAAGGAAAAACATTGACTATTGCATCACTTATTATCAGGTAAGTAACAAATACTATAGGCTAATAATACCTCAGTTATAACAGTACTATCATAGTAATAATGATTACTTAGCATGTGTGTGTTTGTATGCAGAAATGACATATTGCTAACAACACACTCATCATTCATGCAACCAAACACACACATGCTTATTGCTACAGCACATACTGTAGTGTCCACACACACACACAGCCTAATTGGGAACCAAATTGGGCTAACTGCATGGTGTGTCTTTGAAGACACAAACCAAAATTAACAGTTTTACTCTATATATAAAAGCAAAATACGTATCTAAACTATAATATATGCTTATTTACATGTTCATAGTCATGCACATCTTTTTTTTCTGCAGTTACTCCATTTTAAACAAGTGATATTCATCTTACCTACTAGAGGTGAGCTGCTCCAGGTGGTGCTGCTTCATGAAAAGAGGGACCCCTCCCCCAAAATAAATGACACACTCACTTTGACTCATCATTTCATTGGTCAGATTGTCTGGTACCATTATTTGAAAAAATACATATGATTTCTCTTAAAGGGTCAGTGTAGGGTCTCCAAATGTGGTTTGTGTCTTCAAAGACACACTATGCAGTAAAGGGTTAATGTCCGCCTTGTTTCAAACTGGTTATGCTTAGGCCCTCGTTCGAAGTCGGTTATGCTTAGAGTTTATCTTTAGAGCAGGGTGATAGACCACCAGCCCTGACATAATTAAAACCACCATAACAGGATCAAAGAGGCTGGATATAGAAAGAGGGAAGACAGGCAGCAGGAATGAATGAAGTGAATATGAAGCGATGAAAACTCAACACACTTGATGTCAAAACTAGCCAAGTTGTTAGCTTAACTTACCCTTGCTGTTTGTGAATCGTCAAAAAAGGTGAAATATGTCCTCAGAATGGACCCAAAAACAAAAGTCACTTTAAAAAAAAGATCCACTGAATGACATTCAGAGTTTAAAATGTCAATATGTATTTAAAACCCTAAACGTGGCAAATATGTCCCTCAATCAAATAAGCTTCCTCTACTTTTATAAGCAATTTTATGTCTCACTCCATTCATTTAGAGTCCCTTCTCTGCTTATTTCCCCAGAGCAGGAGACAGAAGTAGCTAGGGAGCTCCATGCTCCTTCTCATCTCTGACAGGACCACGTACCACTTTAACCGAACCTTTAGAGGTCATTGGTTTGAGGATTGAATGCTCCCAAGCACTGGAATACACACACATCATGTAGAATGCATACTTTTACTTTTGATACTTAATCAGTGGTAGAAGAAGTATGCAGTTTGTTGTGAAGGATCAGATTAAAGCGAATATGTATATTTATTTATATATATATATTTAATTGTATTTGTATATCGTTTGATATCCCCTGTATATTCCTTGTACAATATGCATTGAATATCCCCGTTTCTACTAAACAGCCCATAATAGTTTCATTCTACCATTGGACTAGAACCTGGCGCCAGGTTGCCATACCCCTAGGTTCAAGTTCAATCGTGCCGCCTAACATGTCGAGGCAGCCCCCGGTTCCGCGCAGTAATATGCCGGGCGAAATACGTGTGGTACTATTTGTTCATAGCGCATATATATATGACGCTCGTAAAGTAGAACTTCCTTTTAGTCCAGTTCTTTACCCTCCAACAGAGTGACAGACGCAAAAGCCTCCCCACGAAGCACGTGCGGTGTAGTAGGGCCTACTTGGCCCAGAATAGGCATTGAGATATCGTGTAGATTAATAGTTGAATGGTCATAGTTTGGCACCATACCGTCGAGTTGGACGTATTCTATTAAGCTAATAATAGTTTATTTATGTATGGTGCATCGTTCGGTTCGAGTTCTACAGTTATCAGTACCCCCATCGTTCCTGACGTTATCTGGACGCTTATCCAGGCTGGTCAGACCCCTAGTGGTGATTGCATCCGAGGAGCTCCGGGTCAAGAGCGACTGGACCTGTATATTGGATTACTCTACCCGACGACGGCGAGCCTTCCACGGCTCTTGGATTATGCTTTATGTGCTTTGATTATTCCATGGATAAAGGCCAACACTGTCGAGTGTTGGAATTACCCCCCGGAGAGGACTACAGGTGAGGCGGCGCTCTACACGTGAGGTCGCACCACGTCTCTCCGTTGTGGACCGGCAGATACCGTTCCACAGAGGGTCCAGCTGTGTTCGTCTACGGCCCGAGGTTCTGTGGGCACTGGGTCTAAGACTTTGGATTCTCCCAAGACACCGTCGGCCAGATGGGATACCGCCAGCGACTTCTCTAACCCCCCCTCCTCCTACTGTCTTACAACCAGCGGGACCCCCCCCCCCCCCCCTTAGTGTATCCAGCTATAATTATCTAAGTACTATCGCTATCGTTTCCTAAATATTCCAGGTTGTATACTTACTCCCTGCGCAACCAGAGATTGGACATTCAATGTTGATTTACCTACGAATACTCATTTGCCATAAAAGTGCATACTTAACATTTCAAATCATAAATGTAATTAAGTGAATATTGTGTACACCCTTTGCTTTATTAAATATTCGATTTGGTCCATTTGTGTTGGTTCGTTTCATCAGGTGGGAAAGTGTTCATCATACTTATATCTTGTACTGGGTGGCCAGAAGTTAAAGTACATGAGGTAGTGGTATTAAATATCATATCTAATAATACAGTCAGGGAATTGTACCCCTCAGCTACAATTGGTCCTTCGAGCCGGAGGGTAACTAGTGTAATATTAATATAGTGTTATTAATATCGAAATGGCCTATGATGAACACTCCACGAAACGATCCTCCTAACCTAGAACGCCCGCGGCGCAGACGACAGACACCTCAGTACTTAGAGGCTTACACTGTCAGTCAACTACCTAGCCTTCGACAAACGGTAAACGTGGTAAAAGTAGAAAGTAAAATTATGTCTGACCTTAACGACCAGGTTTCCCCGACCACAGAGGCCCTAGTAGGTCCTAATGTAACTGACCAAGCCCACGGTGGAGACCAGGAGGGAATTGACATGCCTTTACCCCCCGCCACTACTAAAGAAGTAGTCCCCGACACGCCCCGGGAGGAAGACAACCCTACAGAGAGAGAACTCTGCACGGAAGAAGAAGAGGAGAGCGCCGAGGAACTAGAGCTCCAGGACTCCCCAACGAGTACCCCCAGGAGCGGTTCACGCAGGAGCGGCTCACCTCCACTACCGCCTTCCCCCAGCGAAGCGGAGAGGATACTACAACAGGCGTTCCTCGTCAGCCTGACAGCCTCTACCGAACGCGATCGGCTCCAAGCACAGACGCTTAGCGAGCGCGAACGTCTCCAAGCCCAGGCGACCAGCGAGCGCGAACACCTCCAAGCACAGCAACGGAGCGAAGAACAGCGCACAAGTCTGGAGATGAGACGCTTCCAGATGGAAGAGAATATGGCAAGAGACCGCGCCGACGCCCAGCGCACCGCTGCCGGTGCCCAAAGAGACGCAGAGCGCGACAGACTACAAGCGCAACTGATAGAGCAGCTGATCAAAAGGACAACTCCCTCTCCCTCCGCCAGGGGCTCAAGGAACTCGTCGAGACAGCAGTCAAGAGCAGCGTCACCGCAACGAGCCAGCGACCCTGAACTTGACCAACAGACCGAGTCTAGACCCCCCGCAGACCCCCTTCCCATACCGGTCCAAGCGAGACCCAGCTACAAGGAAGGAGCGGCCTACACTGCGGAGAAGCTAAATAAACGATTACAAGATCTGGAAGATTTGATAGAAGAAGAAGAGGGAGAAGAGGAGAACCAAGCCCGACGACAGCACAGTACTCCACCGGACCAGGAGGTCCCATACAGTCCAGGCTATACCCCCGCGGCGCTGCGCTACAGACCCCCGACTCTATTTACGGGTGAGCACGACGCACGACCAGCCCCGAGGAACAGTACCTGGACCAGCGGGCCATGGTACCCTGCCAGTACCGGCCCACAGCGAGGCGCAAGAGGGGACTCGCCCAGGAGGTCTCTCCCCCAACGCTCGCCGATGTATTCGCCATCCACGGCGTCATACAACGCCACGCCGTCAATCCCAGACTTCGCCTATGAGAGTCGAGCACAGTACACGGAGCTCCGGATGTGCTTAGAGACAATGCTGGTGGATGTCATTGATGAACGCCACAAGTATGCAATATTATTGAAGCACCTGAAAGTACCGCGAGCACACAATATAGCGCTAGCCTATGCTACCTCCTCGACCCCATACACAGCGGCCCTTGCAGCGCTGGATCAAAGATATGGACGTATATGGGATTACGTAATCCAGGAGATAAGGCATATTGACCGCCTACCCCCAGCCACAGACAATCGCTCACTAGATGACCTGTCAATCAAAGTGCAGTCCCTGGTGGGGATGCTGGGAGCTCAACGGGAGAAGGGCAGGCATGAGCTGTACGCCAACTCTAACGTTGAGAGGATTTTGGAGAAGCTGCCACCCGCAAGACAGGAGCGCTTTCGGCGGCAGAGGGACTACCGAGATCCCGACGGCCCCGAGCCATCCCTCCTTGATCTGGCCGACTTCCTGGCGAGAGAGGTCAGCAGCTTACGACTGGACACCTTCGGGCGGAGCACGCCAAGCTCCAGAGAGGGACCCAGGAGAATAAATTATGGAAGAAGATCGGTGACTGTCATGCACCAATCAGAGTCAGTACCGAGCAGTAAGAGTCACAGCACCCCCTCGAGGAAGGAGAAGTGGAAGATAGCGTGTCCCTACTGTGAGAAAGAACACTGGCTGTCACAATGTGACACATTCACAAAGATGAATGCAGAAGAAGTGAGCCAATGGATAAAATCCAACCGGCGCTGTTATCGATGTGCGCGGCCCCACATGACAGCCGAATGCCGCCTAAAGAAAAGGTGCAGCCGGTGCGATGGAGCCCATCTAGATATACTACACGATAGTAACGGAAGACGGCCTACACCTGCACCACGGAGCGGCACCAAGGCAAGTGTCATGTACATTGACCCCGCCAGCAGCAACGGAGCTCAAGTGCTCTTAAAAGTAGTGCGTGTGACATTGAGCTACCAGGATAAAGTCATGGACACTTACGCCGTCCTTGATGACGGGTCAGAGAAGACCCTTCTGCTCGCCTCCGCTGCGACTCAACTGGGACTGCGGGGGAGCAAGAACGAAATGACGATTCGGACAATAAGAAGAGATTTAAAGACGATAAAGGGCGAGAATGTCTCCTTCACTATCGCAGCCAACGGGCAGCCAGAGCGACGGTACAAGATCACAAATGCTTTCACCAGCCAAGAAATAGGACTCTCGCAGTACACCTACCCTGTCACCAAGTTGATGGATAAATATGTGCACCTGCGCCAATTACCTATCCCGCTCATAAACGGCGCTACCCCGACCCTGTTGATAGGCTCCGACCATGCAGAACTCATAGTCCCGATTGACCGGGTCCATACCGGTCCCCGAGGCTGTCCTGCAGCCGTCGAGACCCGCCTAGGATGGACATTACAAGGCCCCCTCGCTAAATCTCTCAACCGAACCGCAGCCACTAGCTGCTTCCACTCCCGAACGACAGAAGAAGACACCACTCTCCTGCAGCATGTCGAGAGGCTATGGACCCTAGAGACAATGCCCTTTAAGAACGAAAAGAAAGACATTCGCTCTAAAGAAGACATTTACGCCATCCACCTACTCGAGCAGGGGACAAAGAGAGTCACAGTCGGCGGAGTGATGAGATACGCAACCCCACTCCTGAGGAGAGAGGGAATGCCCCCCTTTCACGCAAAGAAAGACGCCACGGAGCGCTATCTACTGAACACAGAGCGGCGCCTAGCCAAAGACCCCGCTCAACAGAGTGTGTACCGAGCTGAGATTGAGAAGCTAATCACAGCGGGACACGTAACAAAGATTGACATTAAAGAGGCCGATCAGACGACCGAATCATGGTACGTGCCGCATCACAAGGTCCATCACAATGGCAAGGATCGCATTGTGTTTAACTGCAGCTACCAGATCGGATCCCAAAATCTGAATAAAGAGCTCTTGCCCGGCCCCACACTCGGCCCCTCCCTACTAGGCGTGCTACTGCGCTTCCGCCAGGACAAGGTGGCTATAAGCGGGGATATCAAAGGGATGTTCTTGCAAGTGAGACTAGTAGAGGAGGACAAGCCTCTGCTACGGTTCCTATGGAGAGAGAAGATCGGAGATGAGAACCCATCCATCTACCAGTGGGAAGTACTCCCCTTCGGAACCACATGCAGCCCGTGCTGTGCTACATTTGCACTACAGAAACACGTCACAGAGGACCCAGCAGCAGATGAAGAGGTCCAACACAGTGTGAAGAACAGTTTCTACGTAGACAACTGTCTACAAAGCGTCTCAACTCAAGAAGAAGCCGAGGCTCTCCTAATCAAGCTACGCGCCTCCCTGATCAAAGGCGGCTTTGATCTCAGGCAGTGGGCCAGCAGTGACCCGCACGTATTGCGCAGCCTCTCCTCCGCAGACAAGGCTGCCAGCAGCGAGACCTGGATGGCGACAATCCCAGGAGAAGCCCAAGAAATGACACTAGGATTAGTCTGGCGCTTCAAAACAGACTCGCTCCACTATAGACACAAACCCTTGGCTCCAGAGCAAGGAAGGTCGGCGGCGATACCGACCACCAGACGGAGTGTGTACAGAACACTCGCCAGACAATATGACCCGTTGGGATGTATTCTACCTTACACCACCAGGGCAAAGATGATTGTACGAGCACTATGGGACAAGGACCAGGGCTGGGACGACCCAATACCCGCACACCTTGCCTCAACATGGAGAGAGTGGGAGACGGAACTCCGCTCACTCCCAGGTGTCAACATACGCCGCAGCTACTTCCCATCCACAGTGAGGCCAGAGACATGCGAGATTGAGCTACACGTCTTCAGCGATGCCTCCGAAGTAGCCTACGGATCGGTTGCTTATTTGCGTGCCCAAGAGATGGGAGGAGAGATACACACTGCTTTCATACTGGCCCGCTCAAGGATAGCCCCACGTAAGCAACAATCTATCCCACGTCTAGAGCTCTGCGCAGCCCTCGCAGGAGCGCATCTAGCCACGTTAATCCAACGTGAACTCACCATTCCGGTGCATAGAACAATCTTGTGGTCAGATTCCACGACAGTACTCACATGGATTAAGTCTGATTCATGCAGATACAAAGTCTTCGTGGGAGTCAGAGTCACCGAGATTCAGGAACTAACAGAAGAAGCAAGTTGGAGATATGTGGATACCAAACACAACCCAGCTGACGTCATCACCCGGGGAATGTCCCTGGATGACCTAACCCGTCGCAACATCTACAGTGACGGACCAGCATTCCTCCAGCTCCCGGAAGGAGATTGGCCTACGCCCACCCCGAGGGAAGCAAGTAGCGAGGAGGCTGAGAACAAGAAGCCTATGTTCTGTGGACTGAGCACTGTCGCCTCCACAGACCCGAACATAGATGACTGCATTACCCTAGAGAGTGCGCAACAAAGGACATTCCTGCGGCACCACCCAGAGATTCAGTCCACCACTGACATGTCAGCAGCTGACTACGAAGAAGCAGAACTTCTTCTACTACAACGAGCCCAGAGAGACTCGTTCCCCGATGAGCTAGACTGTCTACAGGGAGGAAACCCCGTCCCATCAGACAGCAGACTGATTCACCTGGCACCAGAGAGTGACGCACATAATCTCATCAGAGTGGGTGGTCGCCTGCGGAGAGCCCCCGATCTACCAGATGACATTAAGCACCCGATCGTCTTGAACAGCCGACACAAGGTCACAGAGCTGATCATAAAGAAATACGACGAGGATGTGCACCACGCCGGAGCAGAGAGAGTCTTCGCGGAGATCAGACGTCGTTATTGGATATTACAAGGGAGAGAAGCAGTACGGCGCTTCCAGCGAACCTGTCTAGACTGCCGTAAGTGGCGCGCGCAGCCCAGCATACCACGGATGGCTGACCTACCCCCCTGTCGCCTCCGAATCGGAGACAAGCCATTCCACTCCACAGGCATGGACTGTTTTGGCCCGTTGTATATAAAAAGAGGAAGAGGCACCGAGAAGCGGTGGGGTATTGTATTCAAATGCATGACCACCAGAGCGATACATATCGAGCTCCTTCCGACCATGAGCACAGACTCATTCCTTATGGCCTTCCGGAGATTCATATCACGGAAAGGACAACCGTCTACATTGTTGTCTGATCACGGGACCAACTTCAAAGGCGGAGAAAGAGAGCTGAGAGAGAGCTTCCAAGCTATGGGCCCAGAACTTAAGACCCACCTCGCTCCAGCCCAGGTTGACTTCCAGTTTAATCCCCCGAACGCACCCCACTTCAGTGGAACCTGGGAACGAGAAGTACGTTCTATAAAGACAGCCCTGTATGCCGTACTCGGAGCCCAGACTGTGGCAGAGGAAGTCCTAATGACAGTCCTCACGGAGATCGAGGGAGTATTGAACTCCAAACCCCTCGGTTACGTCTCCAGTGATGTAGCAGATGTCGACCCAGTCACCCCCAACACACTCCTAATGGGGCGGCTGGACCCCGCGCTACCCCAGACAATGTACAGGCCCGAAGAAGCGAACGGCCGAAGAATGTGGAGGTACAGCCAAGTACTAGCTGACAAGTTTTGGAGCAGCTTCCTACTTCACTACCTACCGTCTCTACAGACCCGCCAGAAGTGGGTAAAAGAGAGAGACAATTTGACAGAAGGAACAGTCGTCATGATAGTTGACCAGTCACTCCCCAGAGCTATGTGGCCGGCTGGCCGCGTAAGCAAAGTGATCACCGGTGCCGATGGCAAGGTCCGAGCAGCTGAAGTACTCGTCCAAGGGCGCACCTACACACGGCCCGTGGCGAGGCTCATAGAACTGCCCCGACTCCCAGATACTATCGATGATGACCATGACCCTATGACTTTGTGAGTTGACTGACCTTACGGCGGACCTTGAGTGGAGGACAGTGCGGTTAATCTGTCTCTGCTTAGCTAATTAGGTGGGACTAATTAGGGGGCGGCTGTTGTGAAGGATCAGATTAAACCGAATATGTATATTTATTTATATATATATATTTAATTGTATTTGTATATCGTTTGATATCCCCTGTATATTCCTTGTACAATATGCATTGAATATCCCCGTTTCTACTAAACAGCCCATAATAGTTTCATTCTACCATTGGACTAGAACCTGGCGCCAGGTTGCCATACCCCTAGGTTCAAGTTCAATCGTGCCGCCTAACATGTCGAGGCAGCCCCCGGTTCCGCGCAGTAATATGCCGGGCGAAATACGTGTGGTACTATTTGTTCATAGCGCATATATATATGACGCTCGTAAAGTAGAACTTCCTTTTAGTCCAGTTCTTTACCCTCCAACAGAGTGACAGACGCAAAAGCCTCCCCACGAAGCACGTGCGGTGTAGTAGGGCCTACTTGGCCCAGAATAGGCATTGAGATATCGTGTAGATTAATAGTTGAATGGTCATAGTTTGGCACCATACCGTCGAGTTGGACGTATTCTATTAAGCTAATAATAGTTTATTTATGTATGGTGCATCGTTCGGTTCGAGTTCTACAGTTATCAGTACCCCCATCGTTCCTGACGTTATCTGGACGCTTATCCAGGCTGGTCAGACCCCTAGTGGTGATTGCATCCGAGGAGCTCCGGGTCAAGAGCGACTGGACCTGTATATTGGATTACTCTACCCGACGACGGCGAGCCTTCCACGGCTCTTGGATTATGCTTTATGTGCTTTGATTATTCCATGGATAAAGGCCAACACTGTCGAGTGTTGGAATTACCCCCCGGAGAGGACTACAGGTGAGGCGGCGCTCTACACGTGAGGTCGCACCACGTCTCTCCGTTGTGGACCGGCAGATACCGTTCCACAGAGGGTCCAGCTGTGTTCGTCTACGGCCCGAGGTTCTGTGGGCACTGGGTCTAAGACTTTGGATTCTCCCAAGACACCGTCGGCCAGATGGGATACCGCCAGCGACTTCTCTAACCCCCCCTCCTCCTACTGTCTTACAACCAGCGGGACCCCCCCCCCCCCCTTAGTGTATCCAGCTATAATTATCTAAGTACTATCGCTATCGTTTCCTAAATATTCCAGGTTGTATACTTACTCCCTGCGCAACCAGAGATTGGACATTCAATGTTGATTTACCTACGAATACTCATTTGCCATAAAAGTGCATACTTAACATTTCAAATCATAAATGTAATTAAGTGAATATTGTGTACACCCTTTGCTGTATTAAATATTCGATTTGGTCCATTTGTGTTGGTTCGTTTCATCAGGTGGGAAAGTGTTCATCATACTTATATCTTGTACTGGGTGGCCAGAAGTTAAAGTACATGAGGTAGTGGTATTAAATATCATATCTAATAATACAGTCAGGGAATTGTACCCCTCAGCTACACAGTTCCTTTACTTAAGTAAAAGTAGAAATACCCAGATAAAATAGTACTCTGGTAAAATTAAACATCCTCCATTCAAAATGATACTTAAGTAAAAGTAGAGAAGTATTTGATATTGAATGTACTTAAAACCACATTTGGGTGTAAGAGCTCACACAAACAGTTCATGGCCTCATGAAGTCAAAGCCCCATTCATTGTCTATGGAGAAGCCCCAGACTTTACATCCCAATTGCATCGGAGATTGAGATTGAGAGTGGCGTTCACAAATATTGATTGAACTGTCCTGGGACACAGGAAGAACATTATGCGAATTCTTAGAATAGATGGCATTCCCCTTTAAACCCGATGATGTCTATGATGTGCCAAAATTCACCATCAAATTATATATATGGGATTAATATATGCGACATGTACCATTATGCATTATCTAGATCACTCAGTTTCATTTACACAATATTATGTTAAGGCGTTTCAAGTCTTGTGGATAAATTAAATAGGTTTTCCCATCTATGTTGCTATAGAACAAAGGATAGCTTGAACCAAGACAGTGAGGGGATATTTAAGACCACACTATGGATTAACATCCATGTTGCTAGATAACAGAGGATGGCTTGAACCAAGACAGTGAGGGGATATTTAAGACCACACTATGGATTAACATCCATGTTGCTAGATAACAGAGGGTGGCTTGAACCAAGACAGTGAGGGGTATTCTGTCATCACATGTACCACTACATTCTGTAGTATTCTGTATTTTTGTATGACAACTAATAAAGAAACTTGAACTTGAACTTGAACACTATAAGTCTGTTATAGCCTTATATTAGCTATATATAGCTAATATTCCCACACACCACGATTCCCCAACCCCACCCCACACTGGTGAAAGTGTGTTTGGTTTCAAAAGAAGGAGGGATCAGGTGCCATGGGCCAAGATCAGGTAACCTGCTATCATGTCCTCCCTCGTGTTCACTTCAAAACACTATCCTGTTGCCATTCAGCAGACTGGAGGTGAGTAAGTTGTCACCGACAATCATTAGTAGCCTAAAAGACTCATACAATGAAAAGTGTGTTTTTTTGGGTCCGTCTGATCACGGTCAAATTCACATCTCCATATCAGAGCTTTTGGGAGTCATGTAAAAGTAACATTCTTCAGTTTTAGGGCACAAATAGTAGGCTACTCATTAATGTCCTTTTATGAGAGGGCATTGAGGCATAGCAAGTGAATATGCAATGAGTTTATGAGGGAGTGTTTGTGCTGGCAGATTGGCAGTGGTTCCCAGAAATGTATTGACATTGTTGAATTACATAACTTCTCTAACCATGGCTCTGTGAGTCTGTCTGGACAGTGTGAACCAATGTTGGAGACCAGGGGAGAGGTTGCGTGGCAAACTCTCTGGGGGTGAACAGGGTTGCAATGAAATCTTACACCATTGCATGAGAGATATAGAGAGGAGAGAGAGAGAGAGGGAGAGAGAGAGAGAGAGAGAGAGAGAGAGAGAGAGAGAGAGAGAGAGAGAGAGAGAGAGAGAGAGAGAGAGAGAGAGAGAGAGAGGGGCTTGAACCGTTTTTCATTATTGGCAAAAGGAAAAAGGAGTAACTGTACTACCACTACTTATATCAACAACGGTAACCGTCTCAAATACAACTGTACCACTGATAAAAGCCAAAGCAAATCTTTACTTGGTACAGCTAAATGTCAGCCTGTAGCCCCCTCCAGTGTTGAAATGAAACATTGCACCATGGATGGAGGAGAGGAAAGGAGATAGACAGTCTTCCAGACAGTCAGGATATCAGGTTCATGAGACATATTCATTGGGAACACAATCCCTCTTCTGAATCTGCTGTAGGCCCAATGTCACGAAACAATCTACGGGCTACAGCAAATACTTTTCTGCCAAACATGGGCAATTCGTTTAGAGAACCTCCTCTGTGAGGTATTTGTATTTTGCACAAGGCAGACACCTCAGAGAGAGAGAAAGATAGGAGGGGAGGAGGGAGGTAGAGCAACATAGCAAGACCATGATAAGAGCTGGCTGCAGCATAATACATAGTTAAGGCTATCTCTCTCAGAGTTGAGAGACATCTTTCCTCCCTGTAGCTCTGTGATGTCTCTTCCAAAGGCAAACTCACTGCTTAAAAATTTGTTGTCGTATAGATATTCTCTATCAAATATATTAGTGTGTATTCTGCACAACCTGCATAATAATAATACCTTAGATTTATATAGCGCCTTTCAGGAGACCCAATGCGCTTAACAGGAGGGGGCAGCTAAGGAAGGGGATCAGGGAACAACGTAACAACAAAAACAAAAGGAAAGAAAAGAAAAGAGGGAAATCAGGCAGAGTCATTTACAAATTTGGTGAAGAGGTGGATGCAGATGTTGCCAAGCAATTTAATCTACACCGGAGCTTGATGCATCTTCTCTGCTATCCTGTTAACTCATTGCCAGTTATACTTATCTGCGCACAAAGTCAACATCAAGCAAAGTAATTATGGTTTCTGTATGTAGACACCTGAATATGTCTCACAATAATTCAATGTGTCTAACGTTAATTCCTTGCATTCTCTGTGTTCGCGAGGACGTTGTGTAACTGGCTGACCGCTCTTGCTCCTCCCTATCCTAACATTGACACTTAATAGTGGGACAGGATACAGGTACCGCCAGGGGGAGCTGGTGGCGACGTTGGGCAGGGAGACACAGGTAAAGAAGGATGGGCTCAGGGCGCGGCGCAGACGGAGGAACTTTCTCGTCATCGTTTTTCAGAGAGGGAAGAGGTCGCACGGAGCTGGAGCTCCGGACATCAAGCATGCGAGATATAAACCCAGTTACGAAGCGGGTTAGTAATGAGTATGCAATAGCTTAGCTTTTAGTTAATGAGGAAGAGGCATTGTGAACGAAGAAGCAGATGAGCTACTGCCGAAGAGTGTGGTAGATATTGCCCACATTGCGTTTTAGCTGAAGTATAGGCGTCATGACCCACAGCTTAGCTTCAGTTAGGCTAGCACCACAGTTTAGCCCGCGTGTCGCCCCACCCCTTTAGCCCAGCAGCGGACGTCACTACACTGCACACTCCTCCAGCCCCTCCGAGCCGTTACCCCAGCAGTCACCTGCCCAACGTCTACCCAGCCCCGCTGCCTGCTATCACGGGACCTCTCGACGGCCATCTCACACGGACGGTTGGTGGTGGGAGCAGGCCCGCCACTTGGTTAAGTACACTCAAGCCGGTTACAGTGAGCGCTCCAAGTGATGAAACTCTATCGGTAGACATTCTCTCTGTGCGGCGCGGGCTCTTTAAGGGCGAAGAGAAGCAGTGCTTTGAACTGACGCTGGTAACAGTGTTTAGGGGCACCTTATTTTGGGGAAAGCCGGCTATAGATAGGACTTTTATTTGCAACGTGGGCCCACTGTCATTTTGGTTGAATGTGATAATAATGTGTGTTCTTTTACAAAAATCCCATTGAATGACTCCTTTATCCCTCTCCCTCTTCCTCTCCTCTCTCCCCACCTACGGAGAAGCAAAGCAGTAGATAAACCCTTAAAGGGAAGAGGTTATTACTGTGTCTAGCCCAGCGTGGGAAGAACTTTAGTCTGTATTGTAGAGCGAGAGCACTAGGTGCCCAGTGCGGGAATAACTTTCATCCATGTGTAAATCATTGTAAAGTAAACCAGACTTTCAGTAAAAGAGAGTTCAATGGGACCACTGTGTGCGTGTCTGTTAATGTGCATTTTATCTAACCCTTTCCTTTCCGGGTAATGCTCATTACAATTTAACCCTTTCCCCACCCCCTGCCTATAGTTCATTGGGAAAGGTCTCTACTCGTCAATCAGGAAGGGTAGTGCTTTGGGGAGCGAATATATTATCCATCCTTACTGCCATAGGAGGGCCCAGGAAGTATTGGGGGAAGTGTGGGTGTGTGGGGAGCTACTGCTGATCGCCCTGGAGGGCAAGAAGGACCAGCGTACCATCCCTAGGTTAGTGAATCCTAGGCCCCATCCACTCCCGCTGCTCAAGTTTCAAGTTTCAAGTTTCTTTAATAGTTGTCATACAGAAGTACAGAATACTTTTATACAAAATGCTTCTTACTGTTATGCTTCAGAGACCTCCACTTCAACTCTCCTGGCCTACAGTCGGGGACTCAGCCGGACCCAGCTCTGCTGCATTCTCACTACCAGGTGGCCGTGTACAGCCACTCCCATAAAGCAGGGATAATCCACCCTGCTACATGTAGATTTGCCAAACATCTGAGGAGATCCCAAGCAGTGAGTTCACTATTGACTCCCAGGCAGCGGGAGGATCAGAGGCCTTCAGCTCTAGAGGTCTTCAACCAAGACGGACCATCCCATGTCAGCAGCCATGTCAGTCAGGAATTAACCTCTCCTCCATCTCTCTTAACTTCTCCTTCCTTCCTTCCTTCCTTCTTCCTTCCTTCCTTCCTTCCTTCCTTCCTTCCTTCCTTCCTTCCTTCCTTCCTTCCTTCCTTCCTTCCTTCCTTCCTTCCTTCCTTCCTTCCCTTGTCTCTTTAAGGTACATCCTGGAAGAAGATGAGCTATAGTGAGGAAAGGAGTCTTGGGGATATCAATTTAACTGATTACTGAAAATTTCACATTATGACAGCACTTTTGTTTCCAATTATTCTTGTTTTTCCAAATTACAGAGACACTAGGGCTTTTCGAATATGTCCCACTACATGTCCATTTGTCTCTTGACCCCCCCCCCCCCCAACTCCACATGAGGATGGTAAAAATGAGATGCCATGAGAAGTCCTGAGAATTTCTAAGCCAATCAGTGGTTGCTTGTTGGTCTTGTTTTGTTTTTCCTTCTGGCCCTTCAATAATAAAATGTTCCTTCTTTCCACAGCCCTTCACAGTGCATTTCTTTCTGTAATACATTCCAAGCTGTTCTGCTCACGCGACATGCCAGGAAGTCCACTTATGAATGGAAATGGAATGTGGAAACCTTCCTCCTACAGTGCATGTCTTCTGTGAAAGTTAAACCAAGAGTTGAGAAAGGTAAGGGGAATGGGAACCGGTTTACTCTCTTGAGACAAATGAGTAAACCTGCACTATCAGGTCTATCACTACTTGTACCACAAGTCCTGTTCCAGTACTGATAAAAAGCATGTAGGTTCAGCCAATGTCATTCTGTAACGCCCTCTAGTCACGTGTTCAAATGAAAAAAGTGCACAATGCAGCAGACCATACTGTAAGAAACACAATTCCTCCTCTGGATGCTCAAAAAGGAACATGTGATGAACTGGGGTTTAGAGAACCCCTCCGATGTATGGTTTGCATGAAGCAGACACGTCAGAGCCTTATTGAGGGCTCCAGTGGACTCTTTGTATACTCGCCTGCACTCTATAACAAACTCCAGTGAGACACTATGTGACTGAGGCACTGTGCGATCCTGGGAAAGAGGTTCAGAAAATGTATGTGCCCCAGCCAGCAGTGTGCTCAACTGCAACATATAAAGAAAATCCCTTCCGGTTAAGCTACAACATGTAGCACACGCATTTTGCAATTGCTCCGCTCCCACTAATGCTAATTTCGTTTAAAAACATTATTTGGACAGTAAAGAAAGAGAATAGACCACATCGTATGTATTGTTAAGACCCTCTACTAACCATATCAAAAGACAATATGGTTAAAGGTGGAAAGAAGGCAGAGAAAATAACTACGGCAACTTCAACGGCGCAGGACGTAAAAAAACGAGAAAGACGCGTCCTAACCGTCGCTGGTTCTGAGCCGACGGCGACAAGCTCCGAGGAGGAGAAGGAAGAGGACAACTTACCGGGATCATCGATTACGGTCCCCGAAAGAGAGTCAATAGAGACCAACATAAAAGAAGGTACAGATTCAAGCTCCGTGAAAGGGAGAGCAGCCAGATTTATGGATTCCAACGTCACTGCATCTATCTACCATATGCCGCCAACTGAAGAAAGCAGAAATCCACCCGATTTCAACACACTGTCTAACCTGATGGTAGAACAGTCTAACCTGATGAAAGAACAGATGGTAGAACAGTCTAACCTGCAGATTACACACATCAAGGCGCTCGAGGCAAACGTCGATGCTAAATTCGATCGCATCGAGGCTAAATTCGATCGCATCGATGAGAAATTAGAAGAAGTCAAGAAAGCGATCGATGCACAGTCAAAGCGAATCACGACAGTGGAGATTTCGGTGACAGAAAACACAAAAGCAGTCAAGGCGAACGAAGGTAGCATGACAGAGATGGGAGAAGAGATGGAAAAAGTGAAAGATGAATACCGGAGGGAAATAAAATTGCTTAAAAACGAAGTGATGGAGAGGCAACTAGAAACCCATCGTTACCACAGGCGGAATAACATCCGCATTGTGGGGCTTGATGAATCAGTGAACTGCGATGACATCAACTTTCCAAAAGAGTTATCAACGATTTTGGAAAACTCCGATCCAAACAAAGTGCCAGAAGTGGAACAAGTTTACAGAATTGGTTCCCAGGGGCAAAATATCAACGGGCCGAGAGTCATCATTGTCACTCTGCGGAAAACTACAACAAGGGATGAAATCATCAAATATGCTCGCAACCAACGTGGGAAGCTGAAGTATGGTGATAAACCAATATTTATCTACGAAGATTTGAGCAGAGAGGCCATCATCCGACGTCAACCATACAAAGATGTGATGCAAAAGCTGTACATAGCCGGCTACAAGCCAAGGCTAGCATATCCGGCGCTGTTATCATTCTTGGGCAATAACGGCCGCAGGTCAGGTCCATTTACACCCTTTGAAGCTGAGGATTTCCTGAATCAAAATGCAGCAAATAACCCAAAGCATGACGAAAATGCCGGAATCAGTTAAGCCTCTCTCTAAATATATACCAGTGTTGGAATGACTTTATTGTGTTCATCAATGAGGTCATTCCACCAGTGTTGGAATGACATTGTTGTGTTCATCAAAGTAGCAAACGATATGCAAGTCGTCTATAACAAAGTGTACTGTGTATAATACGATTCATAATACATTATAATTTCAGTCTCTGGTCTCTGAGGGGACAAATAAATATCAATGCAAAAAGATCTATCTGGAATATTCTGGGTTTATCGCTCAAATGCCCTGGGTCTCTTAGATCATTCGGGAATGTAAAATAGTCTAGGCACTAGTATATTCTACAACCTTCTAGAATATAAGGCACCATGACAACGAAGCATACAACTCTAACAATAACATTCGGTGTGCATACACATAGCAGATAATAAATTAAATGAAGTGCAATCAGCCCTTAATAATACTTTAAAATTATCCACACATAAACGTATGAGCACAGCAAGGTTATTCTAACAATTTAAGTAATCACTCCATTAAAGGCACATTGAAGCGCTAAAAGGCGCTGCTTTTCCATCTTATCTAATCAGTTAAATCGGTTCTAGTGGCTTCTCCACGTTGATAATTATTTATCTCTTATTCCTTATCTATATCTTTCCATTGATTTTTATTTTATTTAATTTTTTCTTCTCATTACTCTATATTTTTTAAATATAATTTAACTTACATTGTTCTTTTCCAATGTTCTTCACATTAAGGTGTCAATATTACTATATATTTTTTAAATATATTTTAACTTACATTATTCTTTTCCAATGTTCTTCACATTAAGGTGTCAATATTGATCTACAATCTTTTCCTTTTTTTTTCCCCCCACACGTTGGTGGAGGGTTCAAAGGAATATGTCGATAAAGGTTTATTCTCTTTTTATTTTATTTTTATTTTTATCTTTAGGTTATTTATCACAATACTTCATTACAGTAAGGGAAGGTGCAAGACCAAAAGCGACATTCTATTGCAATAGAATGGAAATGTTAGATCCTATGGCAATGAGCATAGGAAAATTAGGATTACAATGCTCAGGTTGGGCAATCCGGTGGACCATGGGAGAAAGTCAATCGCGGAGGATGTGTTCTTGGAACACAGGCATGTTCGACTTTCTGGGAGAGGGGAAAATAGGGGATTTTTATTTGTATATATATATGTTTTTAAGCTCAGCTCTCAACGGGACCTCATTAATTGGATGTGCATCTATTGTAGCTTCATACTCCAGAAACATTACCAAAAACTACACGAAAACATGCATAGACTATGGCTAGTTTGAATATAATGGTATGGAACACCGGTGGGATAAACAAACAACACAAGCGCAAAAGCGTGCTTACACTGATGAAAAAAGAACATGTGGACGTGGCTCTATTAAGCGAAACGCACATTTTAGAGGGAGACATAAATACGTTAGCGGATAACATATACCATAATATTGGTCACTCTTCTTTTGCTACGAGAACTAGAGGGGTAGCCATAGTCGTCAGACGCAAATTAAATATCGAATTGAAAGGGGTATGGTCGGATGCTGAGGGGCGCATAACTATAGCTAGGATTATACACAATAACAGGAAAATTGCATTGGCAGCGGTATATGCCCCGAATTTGTACGAAGTGGGTTTCTTCACTTCACTAACAGGAGAAATGTTAAACCATCCCGAGTACTCATATATAATAGGTGCGGATTTTAATGCCATTTGGAACCCAAGGATGGACAAAACTTACCTTTCCTTCTCCAGCGAACAAAAGAATTCATCTAAAGCATTAAAAGATTGGTCGAAATCAACAGGAGTAACTGATTTATGGCGTTCACTTAACCCCATGACCCGCAAGTACTCCTGTCGTTCGGCGAGACACAACACACTATCCAGAATTGATTACGTCTTTGCATCCCCGAGAATATTTGATAAATACGAAGTGGAAATGACACCCAATGCGCTATCAGATCACTGCTACTTAATCCTGAAAGCAACATTTGGTACACTATCTACCCGGGCCCCAAGATGGCGTTTTAATTCGATGCTGCTTAACAACAAGGAATTCATTACACAAATTAAAGAAGCTCTCACAGTATTCCTACAAGATAATGCTAACTCGGTGCAAGATCCCAGAATATTATGGATGTCGGTAAAGAATATGATCAAGGATTTCTCGGATAGATTTACCTCCATATTGCGCAAAAATCAAAACACAAAACTGTCTGAAATGGAAACGCTTTACTCAACGCTTTTTAATTCTTTAAAATACAACAACTCTACTAGACTAGATAACCAAGTTAACATTCTAAAGACAGAGATCAAAGCAATGTACAGACAAAAATCGGAATTGCAAATACGCAGCACTAGACAACAGCAGTACTTCCAAGGTTCTAAACCTAGTCACCTATTAGCCATGCGACTAAGAATTAATGCAAAATTTGCAGATATAACTGCCATTAGGAAACAACAAGCTCTAGTAACAGAACCCAAAATAATAAACGATACATTCAAAGAATTCTACTCCGATTTATATAACTCAGAAACGACCTTTGATCAAGACAAATTAGACACATATCTTAATCAAATTACTCTCCCTAAACTTACGGATGAAGACGCTAAACAGTTAGAAGTACCGATCACATTAGAAGAACTCAAGAAGGCCATATCCGGAATGAAAAACGGCAAAGCTCCGGGAATTGACGGTATCCCATCAGAAATGTACATTTCTTGCTGGGACATATTTGGACCCTTATTACTAAATATGATCTTATACTCAGTCAAAGAGGGAAGCTTCATTGAACACCAAAATACCGCACTCATTTCAGTTCTTCACAAAAAAGACAAAGACCCCACTGAATGCGGTAGTTACCGTCCTTTAAGCCTCCTCGGAACCGATGTCAAACTGTACTCTAAGATATTAGCCATCAGATTGCAAAAGCATATGACGTCTTTAGTTCATACGGACCAAACAGGCTTCATAAAAGGTCGCCTGATCAATGATAACATAAGGCGAATACTGCACGTACTAGATACAGACAAAGAGGACATCACACCTAAGGCGATACTATCCCTGGATGCTATGAAAGCATTTGACAGGTTGGAATGGTCGTTTCTATGGGCAGTATTGGAAAGGATGGGGTTAGGAAAAGGTTTCATTGATATGATTAAAGTACTATACAAGGACCCATCGGCCAGGATTACAACAGGCACATTCATCTCCGATATCTTTCCGGTATCGCGCTCAGCCAGACAAGGTTGCCCTCTTAGTCCCGGACTATTCGATCTATCATTAGAACCTTTAGCACAATTTATAAGACAATCCCAACACATAGAACCAATAGTAATCAAGGGCACACATCATAAAATTAGTTTATATGCGGACGACGTAATATTGTTCATGCAAAACCCCAACAACACATTGCCGCTTATACTCAAGTTGATAGAGAACTTTGGTGATTTATCGGGATTTAAAATAAATTGGCCTAAGTCGGCTTTTCTTCCTCTTAACACCAGTGCAAAAAAAGAGACAACCCTCCCAGGTGCGATACCCATGGTCAAACATTTCAGATGCTTGGGTGTGGAAATATTTCCCACCATAAGACAAACGGTGAAGCACAATTACACAAAAATACAGAACAAAATCAAGGACGACCTGGACAGGTGGGCAAAACTTAAAAACTCAGTACAGGCAAGGGTATCAATAGTTAAGATGGATGTATTACCAAGAATCAATTTCTTCAGCTCAATGCTTCCGTTACCTCCTCCAGAGGGCTACTGGAAAAGATTACAAACCTCCACATACAAATTTATTTGGAATAACAAACCACCTCGCATAAAAAGATCCACCGCACAGAGAAGTAAAGCAGACGGTGGCATGGCAGTCCCAGATTTTTTACAATATTTTAATGCCTTCACATTAAGACCATTGAAGAAGATATGGTTTGACCCCGAGGCTTTGGTATCTTGGAGAAAATTAGAAGAAAACATAGTAGCCCCACAGAGATTGAAAGACATAGCATACACTAAACTTTCAATCAAGCATTGTGAGCGAGAATTTGGCCCAATAATAACCCATGCAATCAGGACATGGCGGGAAACACAAAGGAAATTTCCTAACCATCAAGTATGGCATAATCACACTCCCATATTCAATAACAATGCTCTCTTAATGGGAAAACGACCTATAAGATTCCCTGTATGGGAAGAAAGAGGCATACACTCATTAGGGGATATTTTTAATAACAAGGGCCTCTGTAGTTATGTCGAAATATGCATAAAGTTTAACCTCACCGAGTCCACATGGCTTTTTTACATACAGTTACGACTTTGTATGAGATCTCACGGTGTTCCATTACACATACCAATTGAACACCACAGATACCACAAATTTGTCTATGAAAGAGATACATTGGGAGGTTTTGTATCAGGTTTTTATTATCAATTACTAACGTCCTCATACGAAACCCTTCAACTAGACAATGTCTGGAGGAGGGATATACCAGACCTGGAAAATGACTTTGATTGGCAAGGAGCCTGGGCAAATGTCCGACTTACATCAAGGAACCCGGATCATCAACAAATCAATCTGAACTATATTCACAGGACATACTTGACTCCTATAAGGCTGTGCAAAATGGGGCTTATACAAGACTCCAAATGCTCCCAATGTACAAATGGGGACGAAGGAACATTTATGCACATGTATTGGGACTGCCCACCAGTTAAGGCATTCTGGAAAGATGTGTCCCAACAATTATCAATACTCGTATTTTGGAATATACCTGTACACCCCGCGGTATTGCTATTGAATGATGTTTTTGAGTTTGCAGTGAACCCACAACTAAAAAGATTGGTTTTATCGGGTATCACAGTAGCTAAAAAACTGATTGCATCACGTTGGTTTCAACCGGAAAAAATGTGCCGGAAAGTGTGGTTTCTTACATATCTCGATGTGATATATCAAGAAATATCAACAGCAAGAATTCTGGGGCTCAATGAATCCAAAATGTTAATGTGGTTAGAAGTGGTGGAGAGAATAAAAGCTAGCCTATAATGGTGATGTCTGGTTAGGAGTGAGGGATAATGGAGGTACTATCCAAGAGGGGGTCCGGGAGGGGGGGGTTTGAGCTGGAGCATATGTGTGTAGGGTTTTAGAAAATAGGTATTAGGGGTATATTATATACTAACATTTATATAATTGTAACTTCGCTGGATATACACGGTATACGGTTAAAATGTTATTATTGACTATTTTTGTTTTATCCTGTTTCTGTACTTGCATATATTTTAACCACCTTTACTGAAAGTTTCATTATACATTGTGTGTTGAGTACTGACTTTTAATAAGTTTTGTTTTGCAATAATAAAAAAAAAAAAAAAAAAAAAAAAAAAAAAAATCCCCATTGTGGGTTGTGGAGTTGAATGCAGATTTTGGGGGAGCTGAGTGTGGAGCTGCAAAAGCAGACATACTGTATGGGTCTATAACACTGGATCCATGTCTGGCTGTGCCAGCAGGGAACCGAGACAGGGAGAGAGAAGAGGGAGGGAGGGAGGGAGGGAGAGAGAGAGAGAGAGAGAGAGAGAGAGAGAGAGAGAGAGCTGAAACCAAGATGAGTGCAGGCTGCAGCATAATGAATATTTAAGGCAGTCTGTCTCTCTGAGCAGAGAAACACCCCCCCCCCCCCTCCCAAGGCTTTCTTATGTTTCTTCCCCCATCGCAAATAGACTCAGGCTTGATCATAATAGTCTAAGTATATTTTAAGTGTAAATATATTCAGTATCTGTCATTTTAGTCTGGGGTGCAGTCTCTTTGCAGTTATTACCCAACTGGAATTTGATGGCCCTTGCTTTTGCTGTCCCGTTAAGTCATTGCCCATTACACGGTTACTATCTGATCAAAAGACCAAGCAAAGTAGTTTCCTCGTCCATTGATTCCAAATCATTTAAATTTTCAACATTTGCCAGAATATTCTCAAATAATGTTCTATGCAGTACTTTTACTGCATCTATGCGTCAATGGAGATACAGCAGCAGAAAGCTCTCTGCGTCAGGCTCTTCTGGTCTTATGTAACTTCTGAAAGTGACGAAGGAAGTTGTTTATGTCTGAAAAATATAAGCCGAATAAGCCTATGTCACGACTCACAAGCCAGGTTTATTAATGACAAAGAGACCATTTGAAGTATTCATTATACATGTGACTCACCAGGGTGTCTGGCTGTTTTTATCTTTGTCTTCCAAACTGTGACACGGTATGTAATAGCCTCCATTTTGGTCAGAGAGGTTGTCACCAGAGATCCAGCAGCCATCTCTTGGCTAAGGACACAGAACACAGCGCTTTGTCTGTGGGGGTCTGGATAGTAGTGTCCAACTCTGTTGTCTGGGGTCGAGGCTGAGGATGGAGCCCCCAGCTCTTTCCTTTTAACAGGAGCTGAGACCATGGATGCAGCACCCATGTCTTTGATTGGAGTCAAGGATGAGGATGGAAAACCCAGTTCTTTGTCTCAGGGGGGCAGGTCAGGGTAGCAACATCCAGCTCTGTGACTGGGACGAGGCTCGTGGAGACAACATCCAGCTCTCCAGTGGTTGTAGCAAAGGTCATTCCTTTTAGGATTCCAAATGTGACCCTGCCAAGAGCTGAAAACAAAATGGACTCATTACCTTGTGTTTACAATACAATATATCTATTTGGGTACTAAGGGTGTTGTTGTGTTCTGTAATGCATGTTGAAGATGTACTTCCCAAGAGTCTCCACTATGGGGCGTAGTTGATACAATGCCCTGTTATGCCTACAGCTGAAGTGTGCAGAAGAAGTGTACACGCAGAAGGAGAATAGGACAGAATGTACCCTGCTGTAACCTACCATGCTAACCTGCTTGACTAAAAGGCTAAAAGAGTAACCTGCTTCCTGAGTCTTATTACTACACCTACCTACATACAAAATACTACGTACGTACTACATAACAATTGGCGACGAGTGAAGTTGAACGGGGGAATTTTTTTACGGACGTTTTTACTGCAGGAGAAATGGCTAATCTACATGTAGCTTCTCCAACGTTGTTTTTACCCTTCCCTGGGGAACCTACTATGCCGTTTAAGACTTGGCACCAGATGTTCACGAATTACATGCTGGTAATAAATGCGACTGGAAATGGTTGGTCCGAGGCTCGGAAGAGAGCTACCCTTCTACATTGTCTTGGTACCGAGGGTCAGCGGATTTTCTACACATTGCCAAATACAGGTGATTCCGTGGCTGACGCGGTGGCAGTGTTGGATGCACATTTTACTCCAAGAATCAACGTAGTAGTCGAGCGACACACGTTCAGAAAGTGTGCACAAGCACCGCATGAAAGCATTGCACAATACGTTGTTGCTTTGCGTGACCTAGCCACCAGATGTGACTTTGATAATAAAACTGAGGAAAATCTCCGGGATGTAGCTAGCCCACAGATAAGGGAACGTCTGCTGCTTGAACCAGGTTTGATGCTGGACAATGCTATAAATCTAGCTACGCAGTTTGAAGCGGCTGTACTCCATGCTAAAGCTATCAGTACCGAGCGTGCTGCTCCAGTACAGGCCGTGACGCAGCGGTCTCAGACTACTTTCAAGAAACGGGACTGGCAGCGCTCCCGTCCAGCTAAGCCTGCTGCTGCTACTAATTCTGCTTCCACTCGCTCTTGCTACCGATGTGGCTCGGGGAACCACCTGGCGAACTCTTCACAATGTCCAGCGGTAAAAGAGACTTGCAAATTATGCCAGAAAACAGGACATTTTGCTCGTGTCTGCCGTGCTAAAACACAGTCGGTGAGTACAGTGGAAATTCCTGAAACTACAGTGCTATGCTTGGGAGCTTCTGACATTACAAAAAGGATTGTATGCAATGTGCATGTACACACACCTACTACCCAGGCTCAGGAATTGAGACTGGTTGTGGACACAGGCTCAGCAGTATCCATAATGCCACTGTCTACTTATGAGAAATACTTCAGTGAAACTACCCTATCTGCACTGTTCGGCTGGTGTCATACACCAAGGCTAGCATACCTGTCATGGGGTGCCTACAGGCTCAGGTGAGGAGAGACAATGTCACGGTCCCTGCTACATTTTACGTTGTGGATAAAGGAACTCCTCTGCTGGGAATGGACCTGTTGACTGCACTCCACTTCTGCATTAGTGGAACTACTGTCCTCCCCTACTCCGCTCCTGCGCCGTCTACACCTGCCCCTGTGATGGCTACTACTGTCACAGCTCCTACGGCATTTGGCTGTGCAAAAGGTTTTGTGCATTGTGTAAAAATGTACCCTACTGTTAAGCCAGTCCACCAGAAGTTACGCCGCTTGCCTTTCGCGGTCAGAGACGCCGTCTCTACTGATACTACTACTGCTACTACGGATACTACTACTACTACTGCTACTACTGCTGCTGCGGATACTACTACTACTACTGCTACTACTACTGCTGCTACTACTACTGCTGCTACTATTACTGCTTCTACTGACTCTGCTATGGATGTGGAGCCCAAGATGTCGGTGACTGAGTTTGGGGCTGCTTGCTCTACCTGCCCTGAAGTGACTGCACTGTGTGGTCAGATTAACAGGGGTTGGCCTCACTCAGCGAAATCAGTGAGCCAAGATCTGATCGCATACTTCAAGATCAGAGAGGAACTGTCAGTCAAGGACAATTACGTCCTCAGAGGCAACCGCCTCATTGCACCAGTGTCCTTACGCCATACATTGCTCACACTGGCACACGAGAGCCACCAGGGGGTCGTACGCACTAAGCAGCGTCTGCAGGATCTCTATTGGTGGCCGAAGATGGACTCTCAGGTTCAGGCCGACATATCCAAATGTATCTCTTGTCAGTCTAATGACAAGACGGCCAAGATTTATTTTGAACCTTTACAGCCAGTTCCACTGCCAGACGGCCCGTGGAAGAAGCTAGGCCTCGACATAGTCGGGCCCTTCGAGTCAGCTGTGCCAGCCTGCCGTTACGCGATCACACTGACGGACTACTATTCTAAGTGACCAGAGGTAGCCTTTTCTCACAACGCTACAACTACGGATGTAACCAAATTCCTAAGCTCTGTGTTCGGTCGCCATGGTAACCCAGATAGCGTCGTCACAGACAATGGACCTCAATTCACATCAGCAGCCTTCGCCGAGTACCTCAAGGAAAGAGACATTGCTCACAATCGGATTTCAGTTTACTATCCGGCGGCTAATGGTGCTGTCGAACGCTTCCATCGTGTTCTGAGGAGTTGCATTCAGACAGCGATCCAGCAGTCTCAACCGTGGAAAGAGTCTGTGTTGGGTTGTCTGCAAATATACAGAGCCACTCCCCACGCCACCACTGGCGTTTCACCACATGAACTGCTTTACGGTCGTAAAATGCGCACCAAACTGGACGTACTGCCCTTGCAGCCTACTGTGAGGTCACAGGACAAGACTGTGAGAGAAAAGGTCCAAAACAAGCAAGCCAAAATGAAGCGCTACACAGATGCTAAGCATGGCGCTCGTGCACCTGTTTTTCGGGAGGGGGAGAGAGTCAGGATTAGAACACCACATCACGTCCCCAAAGCACACTCGAGATACAGTGCACCAATGACAGTGAAAAAGAAGATTGGCAAAAGCACCTTTATGCTCAGCGATGGAAAGAAATGGAATGCATCCCGTCTGGCTCACACTTCGAACACTCCAGATGAGCAGGACTTAGGGATCCGCCCTGCCCTGACAGCGCTCAGCGGTCACACTCCAGCACAGTCACGGGCAAGAAACAAACCTAGTTGGCATCAGGACTTTGTTGCACACTGAGTGAGAACTAAGAGTAAAATTGGTTGAGCATATATAATTATATCTTGATAATGATTGAATAACCTGTGCTCCCTTTGTTTAATGATTACATTGAGTTACCCGTTTTATGATACTGACTGTTGGTTCAGTTTACTTAAGAAAGTGGAAAAAGCAAAAGTTCTAAATTTGCATAATGCTGAGTAGCAAGTAACATTCTATTACAGGGAGATGTTGTGTTCTGTAATGCATGTTGAAGATGTACTTCCCAAGAGTCTCCACTATGGGGCGTAGTTGATACAATGCCCTCTTATGCCTACAGCTGAAGTGTGCAGAAGAAGTGTACACGCAGAAGGAGAATAGGACAGAATGTACCCTGCTGTAACCTACCATGCTAACTTGCTTGACTAAAAGGCTAAAAGAGTAACCTGCTTCCTGAGTCTTATTACTACACCTACCTACATACAAAATACTACGTACGTACTACATAACAGGTGTAATGGATCAATATGAATGTAGAAATCCAGCTGCAATGGGCTGGTCTGTAAAACTGATAATCTAACGAATAACCTGGTATGAGGGTTTAATTGCATATATTCAGTTATTACTGATAATAACATGCCTTTGCCTATGGCCATGTCACTAAGGTATAGACAGTACTCTGTGTCTTGCAGTGGGGGGGGGGGGGGGGGGGGGGGGGGTAGGTTCTATATATTGTTTTATATATCACATGTTGATCTTGTAATATGTAAAACTCAATAAAGAGATGTTTAAAAACAAACTCAACAATGTCATGTAGAAATGATCACAGGTAAAATGGAACCTCTCTGTTGTATCCAAGACCCCCCAGGTCCTTTAGAGCCTCCTGCACAAGGTCTCTCATTTCTGGGACGTTGATTCAGGTCCCAGGTCTGATACTGAAAATATATGGTAGATAGATTAGTTTCCTTGGAAATGATCAACCATCACAGCCAATCATGGACATGTAACTGAAATTCAGTAATGATAATTCTCTTACCAGTTCAGAGAGAATGTCCTCCACCAGCCCAAGCTTCCAAATCCTTGAGCTTAAACAAAATGCATTTGTCATACAGTATATTACAGGGCGTATCTGAATTATTGTGTGGAGGTATGGTGAAACACCTACAGAAGCACCCTACAAACAATATGCACACTTAAAAAAAAGCAGTAAGGATAGTATTTAAGGTTATCGTGAGCACACTAATGCACTGTTTCTAAAGTCATATGCTCTGAAATTCATGGATTGGTTGGTTGTAACAGTAAAACAGCGCAAATAATGTACAAAGCAAGAAACTATTTACTTCCTCGCAACATTCAGAAAATGTTCTTGGATAGACTACGATTTAAAAGGGAAATCTTATTTAAAACAACCATGTGTTCGCACTACTCTTAAAAGCAGGTGTTTTTCTGTTTGTGTGGTAACTCTCTGGAATGGAAAGTTCCATACAGGATAAGCATCTTGCTTCATCCTATTCCTTTTTGGACAAAATGCCGTTTTGTTTATCATTTTATCTTACTTTATTAATATTTCTCTTTTAACAGCAAATTAATGAATATTACATTTATTTTTTGTACATTGTTATTTCTTGGTTGATTATATTTATGGTTTGACCATTGTACTCACAGTCTAGCCTTGAATTAAGGTCCTGAATAGTCTAGAGCCCTGCTCAAAATGCAGTAAAATATAATATTTACTAAATAGGAGGGAGAGAATCTGAAATATCACTCATATTAAGTTGATTCAACTTACTAAAACAACTGGATGGAAATCAATGTGAATAGAATTGTCTGATATTACATAAATGGTGACCTAATAACAATACAGCCAGAATATGTGTCTGTTGAAACTGTACAACCAATCACATCCCTCCTTGCATATACATTATTGTACATAATTGGCAATATCCATTGATTTAAATGAACTTCAATTAAATTCAGTGCAAACTGTCATTGTACAAAGCACAAGATTAGGTACAAAGAAAAATGGACTTGGGGGCTAAACTCCCAAGAGTACTGTGTAAACATGTATCAAGTAATACCCTCTCTAGAGGCCATCTCATGAAGCCTTGATGACTGAGAGACTGGGTGCCTGACCCGACGATGCCATCTGTTGTCCTCAGCTGCACTGTGTCCTTGTTGTGTGGAGCCTCTCCGAGTCTCTTATCAATACTACCAACAATATTGTCCTCGTTTGTTTTCTTCCTCATTATCTCTGGCCGCAACTATACCAGGAAACAAGGGACACGGATTCTCAAAACATTAAGTTATAAAACTCACCGTTCACTTGATGTGAATGTGAATTTCTAGGACATTTAAAGTTCTCACTGTGTGAGGGGGAGGAATAATTCCGTTCAGCAAGTAAAAAATTATCTTCAAACTATGCTGTCAGGTTCTTCACTGGGTTCATCATTGCCGAATTTCCCTCGGGATTATTAAAGGATTTCTATTCTACTCTATTCTATCTCTGAGTTATGCTCACCAGAGCTAAATCCTGTGTGATCCTCAAATGAATGTACTGAGAGTGTGCATACCATCCAATAAAGGTAGTCCAGCTTGCAAGGAACCTACATTATTATAAGTTACCACATTTTATAGGGAAATAGTCAAGATCAAGACAGCGGCAGCATATTCATAATATAAACAAATCATAATAATAACTTTGTATAGCGGCTGGGTGGCGCAGCGGTCTGAGCGCTTGTCACCAACGCGAGAGACACCGGTATCGAAACCAGCTGTCAGCGCTGCCTCCGGCTTGGGCCGGCCGTCATACTGACTCAATTGGCAGAGTCAGCGGGAGGGAAGTTGATGGGTGGTAATCTGGTCGTTGTAAACAGCGACTCCTACAGGCGCCTGCACAGCAAGGACAGGAGATGGCGAGGGTAGTATGAGCCTCCCACACGTTACACCTCGCCAATGAGAGTCCGTGCTGGCAGGTGAAAAGATGTGGCTGGCTGACTACGCATGTATCGGAGGGGACATGCGATAGATTCTTCAACCCTCCCTATGACCGACCAGTGGGAGGCACATGCGAGCAACGATCAAGACAGGGGAGGGGGGAATTGGCATGACTAAATTGGGATGGGAGAAAAACAGAAAAAGAAGGAGAAAAAGTGGATACAAAATAATAATAACTTTGTATTTGTATAGCACCTTTCTTTTAATTTTCTTTTATTCAATATTTTGCATTTTATTGCTTTATTGGACAGACCCGGTAGAGAGGAAGGATAGGAGAAGATATGGGGGGAGGACATTCGGCAAAGGTCACCGGGTCCAGGAGTCGAACCCGGGACGGCCGCGTTGCATTGCAGTGCGTTACGTGGTGCGCCACTCTGGCACCCCTTGTATAGCACCTTTCATACAGGGGATTGCAGTTCAAAGTGCTTTACATCAGTAAGAAATAAGACATAAGCAGCAAGAGCAAAGCATTTTGCTTTGATATATGATATACATGAATCAGAATTATATAAGAACCTCACGTTCCAATAGGCTTCTTGAATTTCTGTAATCTGTTACAAAACATGATAACGGTCATAGTAGCCTATGCACCCAGCGGATAGTGGGACATAGAATTCTTAATTTTTTTATAAGTAAAATAATAGCAAGGGTAAAATGAGCACAAAGTGCAGACATATAAAATCAAATTTTTTCACATTAGGATCTAACATCCCAACAGGCCACATTGTTTATGGTTTGATTCAGTTTTAGTAGAATAGAATAGACATGAAATGAGCACACGTGCAGACATATAAAATCAATTTATTTTACAGTGCAATAAAATAGTTCTGGATTACTGTTTAAAAAGGGAATAAAAACATGGGAAATAAAACATAGAGAAATTGTGTAATATAAAATAGTGCAATCACAGAGAAATAGTGCAGTATAATAGTGTAAAGGTCAGTCAAATGCTTTGGTAAACACCTTTAAGCTGCCTTTTAAAAATGTCTAATGTATTGGCTTCCCTAATATTGTTGGGTAACTGCATCTGATGATCGCAGTGTTCTGGCGGGTGTGTAGTTTATTAGAGAGTCAGCAATGTAGCTGGGTCCTTGTCCATTTAGAGCTTTGTATGTGAGGAGACAATTTAAATCAATTCTAAAAGTAAAAGTTACAGGAAGCCAGTGTAGAGCAGGCGACACATTGTCAGAAAAGGAACAGTCATTCTCAGCTAAAGAAATTAGATATTCTCAGAAACTCTCTCCATGTTTTTGGTTGTGTTTGAGTCACCAGAGTTCACAGAGTTCTCTTGTGGTTTAATGTCTACAGCCACATCCCCATCTAGTGGTCATAGCTCTCTTTTGTTCATTATCTCTTTGAGACTCTTTCTCTCTCTCTTTCTCTCTCTCTCTCTCTCTCTCTCTCTCTCTCTCTCTCTCTCTCTCTCTCTCTCTCTCTCTCTCTCTCTCTCTCTCTCTCTCTCTCTCTCTCTCTCTCTCTCTCTCTCTCTCTCTCTCTCTCTCATGCACGCTTTCTCGCTCTCTTAACCCTTCTGTCTCAAGAGCTACCCTTGAGAGCCATCCTAATTCATGTCATAAAGCAAAGCCTGACATTTCTAACATTTCAAGGACTTTCTGGGAGCTTAAAGGTACCTGGAACTGTTAAGGGGACAAAGTACTACATCATTTAGTATTTGGAAAGCGGAAAATAAAAGCAATGCCATCAAGGCTGACGTTTTCAACTGTCCCTGATGAGCTGCAAAGGCTGATTTATCAGTCAGGCTGTTACATAAGAACCTTTGGAGAACCAGTGAGCAAGAATCTCTTTCCAAAACACACACATTAACACAATAAGACAAGACATCAAAAGAAAATGCTTTTTTTTAAAGAGGAAATTACCCATAGTAGCCCTATATAGCCTGACATCTGTGGTCGAAAGGGGCCTCTATGGGGGCCTATACATAACTCCACAGATCAAAGCATTACTTAATATCCCACCTGCCTATCAAAGGTGCAGATAGATAGCCAGAGAGAATGGATACAGAGAGATAGTGATGGAGGGTGGATGTGATGTTCCTAACAGCCTCTGCAAAACAAGCCCTCACCGGGAAGGCTGGAGTGATTCAGAAATGTTTGATGCAGTTATTACACACACACACACACACACACACACACACACACACACACACACACACACACACACACACACACACACACACACACACACACACACACACACACACACACACACACACACACACACATACACACACGCACACACACACACACACACACGCGCGCGTGCACACACACGCATGAAAGATGCACGTACGACAACTTTATGACAGACACACAAATGGCATGCATGCACGGTGAACACACATATACACACACACACACATACACACATACATGCACAAACACAAACCTAATAGTTCATGCTGCTACACTGAGTTTTTTTTAGCAGATGTCTGGGTTGTTGTGGAGATACTGTTGTGTGATGATAAATTCATCCACTAGGTTCTGGTGAATGTCCTTTGAAAGAGGAGTGTGGAGAGATCACCATCATCGCCTGCAGCCTGCTGCGACTCACAGTAATGTTTCTGATAAACGTCAGAACAGCCCTTGAGACCTTTTCATCATACTCTCTGTTTTAAAAAGCATTGATGTGAAACAATAAATCTCTGTTTTTCTTTCCTTTTAAAAATGTTCGTACAATCAGAACTCTCTCAGTGCAGACTTGCCTGGTGAAATGCTATGAACCCGTATCAATGTGTAAACCGAAGGCTACGGATTTTTAGATATAGAAGAAGACATTATAGATATCAGTGTTCTTAAATAAACCCAACATACTAGATCTACAAGAGCGCAGAAACACAACAAACACACAATCATTTTACAAAGTATAAGTAACTTGAACAAGAAGGAGGGCTGCAGCGTTCTTGTAGTGTGCATCCAGTGTTTAGAAGGTGCTCTTTGGATATTTGGGGAGCCAGTAGAAAAAACAAAGAAGTTCCAGGCACTCTTCATATATAGAAAAAGCTATAATAAATTGCTTAGTTCATATTAGAACAATAAAAAAAACGACAGACAGTTTTGCATATGCAATTATGACAGCTAGACCTCAGGCTGACTAAATGCTCACACCTGAGCTTGATTGAGTAATTAGCATCAGCCTCCTTTAGAATATGGCTCAGAGTTCATTCATTTGTTTGTATGCCCTGAAGAAGGCTGACAGCTAGGCCGAAACATGTTTTATTTTATTTTTATTGTTCTAATATGAACTAAGCAATTTATTAAAGCCTTTTTATATATGAAGAGTGCCTGGAACTTCTTTGTTTTTTTTCTATACGTATAAGTAATTCCCTGGTAAAAAAAAAAAAAGGTCCATGTAGAAAAATAGGAATCAAACTTGGGGCAGGCAGTACAAAATGACATGTGCAGAAGACCCTCACTGAGGTCAGTGGGTTAAACAGGAGCCGGTGCTCAGAGCTCCCAGTGCTCTACGTCCTGCACGACCTGCTGCACATGAGTATCCTCTTCAGACGCGCCTCGGGACCTGGGTCCGTTCCAACGGCAGAAAGGCATGTAGCGAACACAGGAGTAGGTGGAGAGGCGCGAGCTGATGCCGAACGGGAGGTCGTAGACCTCTTCGCTGTCCAGGGAGCCGCCTAGATGAGGCTTGTTCCAAGTCAGGAGCCCACGTTCGTGCTTCGTGCCTGGACAGCCCGAACAGAGAACACTGAACAGTTACTTCCACCGGGCAAACAGACTACTGACGGAAAGGCTCTAGTCTAAATCATCACATGAGCATACACACAAAAGCACCTTAAGTGACTTGCACACCACACAAACACACTTATTACACACACACACACACACACACACACACACACACACACACACACACACACACACACACACACACACACACACACACACACACACACACACACACACACACACACACAATGCTGTTACACTGTATAATAATTTATATATATTTTATTCCGTTTTTATTTACCTTGTATTGTATAGATCGTTCTATAAACTATTATGGTTGAGGAGCAGGGAAAAACAAGCATCTCACGTTTTTCTGAATGTATGTACATTTAAAAAAGCTGACAATATAATAATCTGAATCTGAATCTGAATCAGAACAGCGGTGTTAACTGGGAGAGGACACTGTTAAGTGTTTGTGTTAAAATAACTGATATAGCTGAAATAGCTGTCCTTAACTAAACACATAGATGTGTTGAAAATGTGTTAAAAAAATTACACACGTTGTGTTGCTATTAACAAATGTGTATATTGCTTTTCAACACACCAGTAACAGTATTGGTCTAGACCAGGGGTTCCCAACCTTTTTTCCCCCAGGGACCCCCAAACATCTCTGATGAAATTCCTGGACCCCCCTCCTAATAAAATACCATAAAATACTATTTTTTTGTCATTTTAATACTTTTTTTTGTCATTTTAATAACAAACTGCTTATACACAGGCATATGCATCATAATTAGACCCACTATGCTTCTTTGACTTGTGCCTTCAATCAACAAATCTCATCTTGCACCATATGTATTTCAAAATGTTGGCCAATATTCAAATCCTGTATTCATCCTCTCAAATCAGGCCCTAATGGTGAACGGTTTGCATTTATGTTGAATGAAGTAAGAATCCACTGCAGTAAAAATATCCTCACCTCGAGTGGTGGTAGTAAGGTTGACTGACATGAGAATGTCCTGCTTCAGATCCTCATTTTCGATATACTGCACATAAACGATGAGCACAGCCTCATCTGCGACAGTTGTAGTTTCATCAAGTTGTATGGCAAATGGACCCTTTCTAAGCTTTTCTGACAGCTGCTGCTTGCAATCACTTGACATCTTATCAATTCGGTCTTTCACTACATTGTTCGAGAATGGTACTGATTTTAGTTTATCCGCCACCTGTGGGCCGCACAGTTTCTAAACCATTTTGATGCAGGCTGGTTTGATGAGCTGCTCGCCAATATTGTGCAGTTTCTTTGCTTTTGCAATTAAAAGCGAACACTCAAAGGAGGCTTCGGTAGCCTTCTGTAAATCACTGCCACCCCTGCTCCACGCTACTCTAACATCAACGGGCTTGTTCGCCTTGAGAGACTGTTCTTTCCTCCGAAAAAAGTCCGGATCCTTCCCAACGGTTTCTGGGTGCTTAGACGCCTGATATCTCTTCAGCTTGCTGGGCTTCAGGCTTGAGTTTGCCAACTTTTCTCCACAAATCACACACTCAGGTTGTTTGTCTGGTCCCTCAGTGAAGCCCATGGTGATGTAATTTTCGCGATTGCTGTAGGTCCTAACTTTTTTTGCAGATGAGCTGCCGTCATCTCCTTTTCGTTTGTCACACATTTTCGCCTCTGGCGGCTGACTGCAGACGAGCCGAGAAAGTTAACTAGCGTGCTAGGCTAGCTACGGAAAGTGATACAGTCAACTGATTCGCGTTTTAGCGGCTACCCGGTAGCCTACTGTTAACGTTCAAAAATCATGTCTAGATGTTTATTTATTTATCTTTATTTTTTATTGTAGTGGAGAGACTATTCATGCTTCTGATGATAAAAATATGCTAATTAAATATGTCACTGAAAAAAAAAAAAAAAAAATACCTCAAATCATCTGTGGTCTGGCGGACCCCCTGCGCCCCCTGGCGGACACCCAGGGGGTCCGCGAACCCCAGGTTGGGAATCACTGGTCTAGACTGTAGTTAAAGGGGCACTTCACCAGAAACACTTCACCGATTTATTTTGCACATGTAATCTCACGCATATCCCAAGGCTCTAGTCTAAACTGTTTTGCACACATTAATTTAGTTTGACTAAAACAAGTTTTAATATCTTCATCAGAGGACATAGAATCCTTGTGTTATGTTAATTACGGCTCAATGAAATGATGTAGATAATTTCATAGAAATAAGGATTGCAATAGGGATTGCTATTTTTTCATCTACGTCATTTCATTGAGCTGCAATTAACATGGCACAATGATTCAGTGTCCTCTGAAGGGCCCCTTCAAGGACAATATTTCCTGTACGGTGGGGCAAGATCCCAGAAAGAAACTGTATACAAGCTCATCATTCTGCAACATCTTTCCATTTCAAGATGTTGTTGAAGCTTACCAGGAACTGTGTTGTCCAGGAAGAAGCCAAGGAATCCACCTACAAACATGCTGGTGGTCAACAAGACACGCAACACCTGGTCCAGCTCCACCACACCTGGGGGACGCACCACAAGGGATCATACAGTAAGTCTCACTGCTATAGGACCGAGCACAGGCATTTAGTTTGTATTATTATTATTATTATTATTATTATTATTATTATTATTATTATTATTATTATTATTATTATTATTATTATTATTATTATTATTATTATTATTATTATTATTATTATTATTATTATTATTTCTTTTTAAAGAGATTAAAGCTAGAGTACACACTTCTCATCTACACAGTATAGCCAGCGCATCCCCACAGCAATCAGAGGCCAATTCAGAAAACTCAAGGAAGACAAATCACTACAGTGGTAGTTGGAACGTTCAATTTTTTTTGATGAGAGTGATGGGGATCACTAACCGCATTACAGACACTTTACACACAAGAACAGTCAATGTCCCCTACACATGTTGTAGAAGATCATGATCTTGACTCAAATGGTGTCGGGCCACGAGGAAAAGGAACAAAATCTGCTCTATACATCTCTGACAATCTTAAATAAGATGATGCTAAGCAACATCTATAATGCAAAATATATATATACACCAGTAAACACTTTCTAAGTGGGCAACTTCTATATGCTACGGCCAAGGGGCATGGGATGGACCCTCTACTCCAGCTAGCCTACATGCCCCCCCCCCCCTCTCTCTCTGATTGCAGAAGTGGAGTCAGGTGTGCGGGAGTCAGGCTAACAGCTGTTTGTCATCTTCTCAACATAAAGGCCCGGTCCAGACTTCACCACGCTGCCAGATCATAGACTCTGAAACCCAGTCAGTCGTGTCTCTAGCCTATTCACTTTTGATTGCTGTTCCATCATGATTCACTCTTGTGCCAGTTTTCTGGCCTGACTCCTGACTCCAGCTCCTGACTCCAGCTCCTGACTCCAGCTCCTGACTCCTGACTCCAGCTCCTGACTCCTGACTCCTGACTCCTGACTCCTGACTCCAGCTCCTGACTCCTGACTCCTGACTCTAGCTCCTGACTCCTGACTCCAGCTCCTGACTCCTGACTCCAGCTCCTGACTCCTGACTCCTAACTCCAGCTCCTGACTCCAGCTCCTGACTCCTGACTCCAGCTCCTGACTCCTGACTCCTGACTCCAGCTCCTGACTCCTGACTCCAGCTCCTGACTCCTGACTCCTGACTCCAGCTCCTGACTCCTGACTCCTGACTCCAGCTCCTGACTCCTGACTCTTGACTCCTGACTCCAGCTCCTGACTCCTGACTCCAGCTCTTGACTCCAGCTCCTGACTCCTGACTCCAGCTCCTGACTCCTGACTCCAGCTCCTGACTCCTGACTCCTGACTCCAGCTCCTGACTCCAGCTCCTGACTCCAGCTCCTGACTCCAGCTCCTGACTCCTGACTCCTGACTCCAGCTCCTGACTCCTGACTCCAGCTCCTGACTCCTGACTCCAGCTCCTGACTCCTGACTCCAGCTCCTGACTCCTGACTCCAGCTCCTGACTCCAGCTCCTGACTCCTGATTCCAGCTCCTGACTCCTGACTCCAGATCCTGACTCCTGACTCTAGCTCCTGACTCCTGACTCCAGACTCCTGCTCCTGACTCCTGACTCCAAGGAGCAATCAGTAATAAGTAACGAATTACAATTCCTGAGTAACTTGCTCAACACTGTATATACCTGTAGCTAAGAAATCTGGGTTCTTATTGATCCAGTTAGGAATGACCATTGCAGAGAACATGGAGAAGCCGAAGACAAAGAGGTTCCTGGAGGAATTCATGTCTACAAACTGTAAAAGAAATAAGGGAGATTTGTGTCAACTTTCCAGTCAACAGTTTAGGGGCACAAATAATGGTTAAGTACCTAGGAACTAACAAAGTGTAGGAAATTAATAAACATAATTTAACTGATGGTTAACTTTTAGAATTACAGGTAAGCAGGTAGAACATGGGGAACGGATAGGTCTTTACTATGTGTCTGTGGGAAGTGAAGAAGAAGCCAGTCTGTTGGCTTCCCCAAAGTCAAGTGTTGTGAAGAAATGTCCAGACAAATACCACACAGTATATCTATCCTGAAACTTGTGAGACGACCTTCCCTAGAAGAACGGTTTACCTGCAGATTTGAAATGCCAGCCGCAGTTATCATCCCAAACATGACCAAGAACATCCCGCCCATCACAGGGGTGGGGATGGTGGTGAAGACGGCTCCTATCTTTCCCAGCACACCCATCAGGATCATCAAGATTCCACTGACGATGATCACCATGCGGCTGCCGACCTGCAAGCACACAGAAATCACACGTCCCGAGTATTCAAGACCAGGCTATAGCTTCTCGAGCTTCCGGCGGTCGCATTTAAAAAATTTAACAACTTCAGAGAATTGGTTATTCTTCAGATTGTTAGACGACAACATACGCATGTGTTCTAATGTGGCACCAGTGCTCATGGCCTAAACCGGACCCTGTGGCCTCTTGCGACCACCCTCTTTGTTGGCTATTAATAGATCCTTTTCAATGAAAAAATGCTGTTATGTAAAACGGTCATCTAAAATACATTAGTAAACGCATAAATGTGTCAAATGTAAACCACCAATCTTAGCCACTTTTGTTGTTGTTGCTGTATCCATTGTACGCGTCCCGTTTTTTAATATATTTAATGCATTAGTGCTGCACTAGTGGTCCACTAGACTGTCATACACTACTACTGCAGGATAGAATGGGGCACTTCTACACTGTGTTTATCTCACCTTGGTGATACCCAGCGCTCCCACATTTTCACTGAATGAGGTGGTGCCGTTGCCTGTGCCCCAAGCCCCGGCCAGCAGACTTCCTATCCCCTCGATGGCGATCCCTCTGTTGATGGCGTGCATGGGCGGGGGAGGGGCCCCTGACAGTCTGGCACAGGCGTAGTAGTCTCCCACAGATTCTATCATGGAGGATAAGATGCCAGCCATGATGCCAAACACTGCTGCAACGCTCACAGTCGGTACACCCCACTGACCTGAATTTGAAGACAAAATATACAGGACTTCCTCCTAATGCTGTCGACAACGTTGATTCTGACCCTTAAAACCAGGTTTAGATTATATTGATAATGATTTCAAAGGAACACCTGAAACACATTTTGAGTTTTAGTTTTCTTTACTTAAAGACAAACTAGATCTGACTCCTTTTGGACATCCATCTTGTCACTTTTGACCTCAAATAAGCTGGGGCTGGAGATCGTGAGATCCTCAGGCAGGGACTTCTTGACTGTACCAAAGTCAAAGCTGAGTGGCCTGCCTGAGGGGCTCAGACTAGCCAATCAGTATTATAATTTCTTTTAGCTGTGACCAGCAGCTCTCTAGCTCAGGTCGGTTGTTTGGTTTGTTGGTTGGTCCACAAGTGTCCCAACCCTCTAGCAGCCACCATTTTATAATAGCTCGCAGCAACATATTGAAAAAAAGAACTATAAAACTATAAACTAGTTATTTTTTGAAATCATGAACTTTAGTTAAAAAAAAGTTTATTATTAACTATGAACTGAACTAGTTCATTTAAGGCGAGACACTGCAGGTGAATAGTCAAATATACTTTTTTTGTTGATTTTGAGATTTTGTTATATTTTGCTTCCTAAACATGTCTTCTATGAAACTAGTGACAATAAAACGTCAATAACACACATTTAGTTGTTTATTTTACATCATTTTGCCTTATTGCATCCATAAATGTGCACATATTTAATGGGGAAGTGCCTCATTTGCATATATAAACATAAATTTAAGAAAACTTGCAATATATTTTTTCTTAGTTTATATGTACATAACAAATTGGGAAAGTTTCATAGTGATATCTATTCAAATATTTTTTGCCTATTAGGGGGTACTACACTGTACTACACTGTTTGTAGCCTGTGTGTAGTTCTGTTCAGTTCAATAACATCATTATTATTATTATTCAGTTATCAGGCATGTGTTTAGGTTGTCTATTACTAATGGTTTGATTAGGTATTGTGTTTGTAAATATCTGTTTAAAAAAAAAGTATGGCATTTTACAATACAGAACTTTGAAGGCGTTTTCCCGAAAATGAGTTTTAAGAGTTTTTCCTCATACTCTGAGCCAGAAATCTCCACTTCAGTAGCACTCACATACACCAAACCTTCCAGTTCTATTCATATCTATGTTCTGAAGGTATTTACAGAAGGGTTTGTTGATATCGCATTCATACCCTGATTTATATCACATTTTATTCCTAAAAACATGGCGAAATATGGAATTTTACCATAAAAATTGACTGAATGGAGTATTTTCTGATTTATGGAGTGATAAAAAGAGATATCCAAAATCCCCTCTGTAATAACCTTTGGCTCTAATATGTCAACAAAATGAAACTATAATTTTGAAAATGGCTTTATCCAATGTTCAGATTTCTGTCCTGGAATTATATGCAAATTAGTGCATATTTAAGTAGATCATGCCTCATTTGCATATTTAAACATACAATTTCAGAAAACTTGTAATACAAAAAAGTCTTGTCTTAATATAAGTAATCAACTGGGGAAGTTTCATTGTGATATCTATTAGTTAATTTGTTTACCCTATTCACCTGCAGTGTCTCCCCTTAAAAATGTGTGAACTGGGCGCCCTCGTGGCGCACTGCATAGTGCCTCGCACACCCACGCGGCCGTCCCGGGTTCGCCTCCCGCTCCCGGTGACATTTGTCGCATGTCTTCCCCGCCTCTTCTCCCGTTCATCCTCTCCTCCTCTGTCGGCCATGTCTGACCATGAAAAGCAATAAATGCTAAAAATGTATCTAAAAAAATATAAATGATGTGTGAACTGAACTATTTCATGTAGAAAGTGAACTTCCCCAACGCTGCCCGTTCAGAGGACGACACACACTGATGACAGCTTGCTTTACTTCCACCTAAATCCTCCGCTTTCCGATGCAATGCGCAGAGATTTTTATAAGCTCATATTTCACTAATAACACTTAAAATAATTGGTAAAAAAAACGTAGTGCTGAAAATATACACTTTGACTGCTGTTTTGATAGGGTTAGGGTCTTTACTCTTGGCCACAAAAAGAAACATAACATTAATTAATACGTTCTGTATTCATCTATTTATGGCGTGATATCAATCTCGTACCGGTCCACTCGGGCTTAAGGGGTTAAGTGTTATTAGCAAAATATGAGTTTATAAAAATCTCAGCGCATTGCATCGGAAACCGGATGATTTAGACACGAGGAAATTATGCCGTCATGGAATCGTTGTAGTCCTAAGACAGAGGACACCCAGGGCTTTCGATCGACATTGAGATTTCATAAAACTACACTACCCAGCTCACACCAGCCACTGTCAAAACTAGGGCTGGCTGTTGTGAAAAATAAATATTGCCGTGATTTTCCTGATTATATCTCACAGGTCGAACAAACCTATTGCCATAAAATACAATGTATATTGTTTCTTTACCTTTCTGTGAACGTCTACAATTTTTTTCCCCGCAATCTGGTGAAAAATGCCGGAGCTATGGACATTATACAAAAGTAACTGTACTTACAGTAGATTTCATTCACAGTCTTTGCTGCCTGTAACGGGTGCCTGGTGGTACTAAATCCAGATTTAACTCTACCATTGGAAAGAGGCGATTTGGCCCGATTCATAGATGTATGACTTGGCTTCTTCCATTAATAGCGGCTTTCCAAATATATCCTGATGTAACAAGTAGAAACAAACTAAAATGACTATAATAATATTTGGTTATTATTTTGAAATGGAAAAATAGGTGTCATAGACCAACTCATGAGAGCAGCTTCCCCTCTAAGGAGTAAAACATTTATGTACAGTACTTGTTATAATATGTCATCGGTATGATCTGAACACACATAATTAATTCATGTTAAACTTCGGAGTCCCGGGTAATTCCCGATTGCCTGCCAAAAAATGAAGACGTTTTAAATCCTTGCTTTGATATGATCTTACCCGGGTAAGGAAAGGTGAACCAGGAGGCCCGTCCCACCACATCTCCCTTTAGGTCTGTCCGGGCCAGGTGGCCGTACTGGTCTGGGTCAGAGGGCAGGACATCGTAGATGGTCAGGAGGTAGCAGACCAGCCACGACACAGCAATACCCAGCAGAACCTAGTCAACGTCTAATATTGTCAGTGTCAGGGAAACTCGGGGAAAATCCAAAAGACAAGTTACATTTTAACTTAACACTCCAAAAATGTAGTCTGTAACTACTTGTCAATAGTTTAACTAAATGGTTAAACTACAATCATCAATAATTAAAGTCTGGAATGTCAAATAGATGCAAGGTCCAACAGCTGAACGGACACAGAATAAAGTGTGTGTGGATTTGATTTACAGTAGTTGCCAACAGCAACACCTCACTCGCACATGCCTGAGGGCCTGTGTGTTGTGGTGGAATCAGGGGCGAGATGATGGAAATAAACCATGATGCTAAAGTTTTCCAACATTATGGGAAATGTGCTTACTGTCTTCTCCAGAGTCAGACAAGAATGTAGATGCCAATTTCTTGTGCGTTCAGTAGAAAGCTATCCGGCTGCAAGCTAGCCTAGCCTTGCAGAAATTAATGGCAGCGGATATGGACCAGCTAGCCTAGCTGTTGCACAAAAACACCTCTGGACTTTTAAGCTAGGCTAGTGGTCCATATCCACTTCCATTAATTTCTGCTAAGCTAGGCTAGCTTGCAGCCAGATAGTTTTCTACTGAATGCTCAGTGAGGAAATTGGTATCTATCTTCTTACTTAAGGTAAGCACAATTCCCATAATGTTGGCGTGTTCCTTTAAGGGAAGAAGGGTATTGCCGTAAAATCCCCTCCCCAGTAGACGCACTGGTATTATCTGGAAGATGTAGATCTTTGAGAAGTGCAGTTTCTTGGCCTTGCTGTACGTGGGGACAGGGACTGGGATCTGGCGGATGTACTGGGAGAACACCACGATCAGCACCGTGGTCCTGTGGTGGAACAGTTACAGGAGAAATTAACACCACATTTAAACTGTGGCTGGTTTGTCTGCTTCACCTGCTAGAGCGCTATCACTTTCAGTCTGAAGGCTTTCTGTTCTAAACACCCATTTAGCTTGTATAATGATAGGGTCTAATCTAACGCATTTTAGAACCCATGGAATCAATGAATTTTTTTTGTGACTCTTCATAAGTAGGCTATCATGTTCATGTGGTAAATTCAGATGGCTAATCTCACCCTCAGTAAAATAAAATAAAGCATTTATCTTATTTTCTACTAGCGGCTAGCCCTATATACTAATACATACCTAATGTTGTAGCAATTTAGCTGTGTTCTATACCATATCTGGTAGACTTGCTACATTCCTGTTGTTTGCCTGACTGTTTATACGGCAGAGATCTCTCCCTTTTACACGTGTAAAGGCCCACCACTGTGACCCGGAGAGTCCACCCACATGGCAGAGATGCCCCAGTGTGCGCCAGCCTTGATGCCGGCGGTGTCATAGATGGACAGGGCGATGAGAGAGATGGTGGGGGCGATGGTGAGCGGGCCAATGAAGCGCATCAGGAAGCCTATAAGGCCAGTGAGACCAACCACGATCTGGAAGACAGAGGCCACCATGATGGAGCCCTGCAGCTGTTGGACAATAACATACACAGCATATTAAAGGCCCAATCTATGATCCAAATATAGACTAAAAAGTAGCCCCAACACTTCATCATAAAAATAAATAGGAATGTAGACTTTTTTCCATTCTCTTGTTGATAGACTGAGCTTTTGGTACAAGGACTGGCACTAGCCACTAACAGGCAAATAGCTTTTAGTTGTATTTTCTGTATTCTTATATACATACATACATACATACATACATACATACATACATACATACATACATACATACATACATACATATATTCTGATTCACAGTGAATTAAGGAAGTTTCAAAAAGCATACTTACTATCTACAAATAAAGCTCTTCAACAATGCAAATATGGTAAAAACAAATCTCAGATTGGAACGTTAACCAATGTCACAAGCATGTGTGTGTGTGTGTGTGTGTGTGTGTGTGTGTGTGTGTGTGTGTGTGTGTGTGTGTGTGTGCTGTTTGGTGGTGACTCACTGTTCTCATGCGTGTCTGCCACACCTCTATGAAGACAGGTGAGGAGGTGTTGACCAGGGTGGCATTCTGGGTCCAGGCCGGACACGTCCACTCTGGCATTGACAGGATGGACATGGCTGGAGCCAGCAAGGAAAATGTACCACCTTGGAGGATGGGCAGCCTATAGTGGAAGAGAGGAGAAAGAGAGAGAGAGAGAGCCTGTTAGTGGCTAGTGCCAGTCCTTGTACCAAAAGCTCAGTCTATCAACAAGAGAATGGAAAAAAGTCTACATTCCTATTTATTTTTATGATGAAGTGTTGGGGCTACTTTTTAGTCTATATTTGGATCATAGATTGGGCCTTTAATATGCTGTGTATGTTATTGTCCAACAGCTGCAGGGCTCCATCATGGTGGCCTCTGTCTTCCAGATATTGACACACACACACACACACACACACACACACACACACACACACACACACACACACACACACACACACACACACACACACACACACACACACACACACACACACACACACACACACACACACACACACACACACACACACACACACACACACACTATTACTATTTCCATGTGAGGATACATTTAATCGGGGAGGCAGGAGGTGAAGAGGCCGACCAGTAACCAAAAGGTTGCTGGTTCAATCCCCGGCATTGACGGGATGGTGTGTTCCAGCTGTGAGCTGGTAACTGAAGGGTTTGATTGATTGATTGAACATTTTATTAACAGATTGCAGAATGGGTACAATACAGTACGACTCAATACACACAATTGTTAAGGGGATGCAGACCAGAGAAAGACTTTCGTCTTGTTTACATCAGGGTCCCCCATTTTCAATTCATCATAATGGCTGGTGGCTGGTATTACATCTATGGTGCCCAACCATCTCTGCCTACGTGCCCTTAAGCAAGGCACTGAACCCCCAAACTACTCCAGGGACACTGCACTGTGGGTGACCCTGCGCTCTGACCTCTTTGATGAAATAATGTTTGGGGGACTGTGTGTATGTGTAACTAGGAGGGATATGAGGACTGTGTGTATGTGTAACTAGGAGGGATATGAGGACTGTGTGTATGTGTAACTAGGAGGGATATGAGGACTGTGTGTATGTGTAACTAGGAGGGATATGAGGACTGTGTGTATGTGTAACTAGGAGGGATATGAGGACTGTGTATGTGTAACTAGGAGGGATATGAGGACTGTGTGTATGTGTAACTAGGAGGGATATGAGGACTGTGTGTATGTGTAACTAGGAGGGATATGAGGACTGTGTGTATGTGTAACTAGGAGGGATATGAGGACTGTGTGTATGTGTAACTAGGAGGGATATGAGGACTGTGTATGTATAACTAGGAGGGATATGAGGACTGTGTGTATGTGTAACTAGGATGGATATGAGGATTGTGTATATGTGTAACTAGGAGGGATATGAGGACTGTGTGTCTGTGTAACTAGGAGGGATATGAGTGAGTGAATGAATGAATGAATGAATGAATGAATGAATGAATGAATGAATGAAAACATTATTTAACAGATTGTAGAATGGGTACAATACAGTACGGCTCAATACACACAATTGTTAAGGGGATGCAGACCAGAGAAAGACGTTTGTCTTGTTTATATCAGGGTCCCCCATTTTCAATTCATAGTGCGGACTGTGTGTATGTGTAACGTAAGGTTATCCTATAACCCTAGTTATATGAGTATAGCGAGCGCTCTGCTCTTTATGGAACTATCCCTTTATCCACTCTAATAATGAATAACTTTCTCCACATGCACACCCCCTTCCGCCTGGCCACACCCACATCCGCTCCTCTATATAAGCGGGGTCGTGGCCACACCATCAGCTCCTTCCCAAGTCTTTCACCACCGAAGGCGAAGACCACGGGGTCCTCAGTGAGTCAGAGCAGAGCGCTCGCTATACTCATATAACTAGGGTTATAGGATAACCTTACGTTATAGATCGTATAGCTTTAGGCTCTGCTCTTTATGGAACACAGGAACTGAGCAGAGCGAAAAGCTCGACAGATGTAGCCGCTGAGGCCCCCCACAACCATCAGAACCGGGGATGACCCGAGCCCCCTGGACCCCCCAAGTGGAGGACGGGAGGGAATCGGATCCGACTGTGCGAAGAGGGCTTAGCACCTCAAACGCACAGGGTGAGCAGACCGTGGGACTTACCTTCATTCAGAAGGACCCGCGACCACTCAGGCGTGCATCCCACATGCCACCAGGGAACGGACGGGAAGCAAGACACCTCCTTCACATCCCCCAACATCACAGGGTCGAAGGTCAAGAACCCAACCCCGTGGCAAGGCCGTAGCAGCGGAGCGAGGAGGAGGTCCCAGCCCTAGGACAACCTGAGGGCCAGGACCCCCCGAAAAAAGGGGGCCTGGTGAGGCCAACGAGGCCGTAGCATCGGGACCCCACCAGACGGTCACTGGTGACACCACCCCCCACATCGCCAGCGTATCGGACAGGGCCCAAATCAAAAGCAGGCCCTTCCCCCCTCGGCACGCCGCTCTGAAGCACTCTACAAGAGGCTACTCCCCCACAACACTGTGGGGCCAGTCGGCGTGCCGGGGAGACAACCCCCAAGGAGGTTGATCCCTCAATCCAGGCAACAGGCCCCAAGAGCATAACTCGACCTGTGCCCAGAGCACTGCGGACTAGACAGGCGCCTAAGGGGTCTACTGTGAGAACAGTATCCCAGCGGAAGGGGTGTTCGGTATGCTGTGCACCATGTCATAACCTCCACAAACCCGACCCCCCAATCCAGCGGGGTCGAGGTTCAAAGAAGAGGCTGACACAATGGGTAGACGTCATGAAAGATGCAGGGGCATACTCTCTGGCAGACGGGGTCAAGCCCGGCCTCAACCCGAGAGTCGACTCTGCTACCAACACACCGGAGAACCAACCACCCCCCTATGTTTAGTTTAACAGGAGGCGGTTGTTCCCTTAACCCACAAAGAAAACTCAGAAACATAACTGCATGTATACACAGGCTATACAAGCAGCACAAGTGTTTCAGTTTTCAAAGGGTTAACCCAGGCCAACAGGTCGACGAGAACACAGTATGGACCAAGCACGTCACTGTTAAGGGCAACCCGTGGTGGCATACATATGACACACATCCACGACATCAATCCCCGCGACGCCCGGTCCGACCCGGCATTTCCCCCCCGGAAAAGCACAAAGTCCTTCGGGGTACCAGAACAGCAGATCTGCGCCCCGGCGGACAACGGGTTATCTTACCTGGTCCAGCGCGACCAGAACCAGTCCCACGTCCTAGTCACGCCGCCATCCCCAGTCCTAAGAGGGGGGTAGGTACGCGTGTCGATCCAAAACATCACAGAGGACGCCACCAAGATGGTCAGTACGCGAATGCACTGCTCCTGGTGGCCCACCTCATGGGCGTGAGACCCCTCCACCAATGTTTTGATCTACTCCGTCATCTCCCCCCGGAGATGCACGTGAGCCATCGAGTCTAACCTAGTGCACTGGCGCTCGGTAGAGATTCAATCTCCTTCCCAGCCGCCCGCATAGAAAACGCCGTTTCTACGCCCTCCGCCAATTGGGCCACCAAGGCGCGCCAGCCATAAAGTGGTTCCACATGGAAAGCGCTATATGCACATCGAGAACCCGAAACATATCGATGGCGAATTCTAATAAGAAACACCAGACAACGTTTCCTCCAAGCTGTCTGGGACGAGCAGCAGGATGCCGGCCTATAAGACACAGACACGGGTCTCATATGACGCGTCTGAGGGTAAAACCCTGTCAATTCTGCTCTTTACATAAGAGGGGAAGACAGAAGTTCCCCCAGAGAGACCTCTACATGAGTAACAATTGAAAAAGATACATGTAATAATAATTGGGCCAAGTGACCAACGGCCCAATACACACTTTAATAGAGAGCAGAGCAGAAAACGAACAGTTCTCGAATGCATCGCATCATCCAACTTTGACAATGACAGCGGTCTGGAGCACAGACCTGAAAACTCACAGATGTCTCATGGCCAATAGGAAAAACGCGCCCAGTGATGTATTCCATGGCCGGGGGGAAATCCTGTGACCCACCCATCCTAACATGGAGTGGAACCAGGGAACGCCCCCCCCCCTCCCCCTCCCTGTGACGCGCTGACCCCTCAGCCGACAGGGAGACTGACAGGCAGAAGGTCCCACCTCCCGGCCAATCAGTAAAGGGGGGAGGGGTTATTAGTCCACCCCTTATGACCCCTCACCCCTGATACGATGCAACAACAAAGCACAGCCATGATACCAGTCGTAGCACGCTACATGAAAACGCATTATACCTGTTATGGTAACAGCTTCACATTCTGCACGCCAGCCACAGAGGATAACCTTGTTTGTGCAAAAAACTGGCTTTATACACGGCTTCAGGCTCATGTGTGAACTTGCCACCTGAATTTTTACACCTTTACCCTAAAGTAAGAAAAACACAGACCAAAGAGAGGGGCCAAAGGCTATTGTGGTAACATTGACTGTGTATTTCATAACTAATATGTGTGAATATTAGAAAGCCATAATGCAAAAGGAGGTGTACCTTTTTAACAGCAGAATGGATTTTCAGGGCTCCGCAAAAGGTGATATTATTGGTGTTACAGAGACAGACATTCCAAACCCCCCACTCAAGTAGATGTACTCAACTAGAACAAAAGGAACTGGAAAGTCACACCCACAGAAGGAACAGTCACTTACCCCACTCTAAACAAGATGTATTCTTGTTAGCAGATTTCAGCAGAGACCAGCCTAGACTGGCTAACAAGAAGAATGTGCTTACAGAATGATAAAACAAGATCATATTAATTAAACCATATTAGATAAAAGGTATTTGAATATCATTCAGAATGTCAAACTGGTTATGAAGGTAATAGAGTGTCAGTTCACTCTTGTTGTAAACCATAAATATAGAAAAGGTTCTAGTGTTAAAAACTTAACTCATCAAGGCGCCACAGCCCAAAAGGAGGGGGCCATCTGAAGACCCCCCCTCTGTTTACTGAAGGACAACACCCGATGAGATCATCGGTGGGGGGCAGCCAGCCCCCACACAGGAGATCGATTGGGGACCGCCTCCCAGAAGACCAACCTGATTGGACCAAACGTATTATTAGACTGTTATTATTGGTGGAAATTAGAGTATTTAAGAGAGAGCTCAGTGGTAGAGAGATAGGCCAGAAACCCACCAGGTTTTTTTTTGTGTCTCTCAACCGATCCCACCAGAGACTGCTGATTTTCATGTGAGTAAATCATGGGAGAAACCAATGTTGTTTAAAGTTTAGTGCTGAAACCAGGTTTACTCATGTGTAAATGCTCAGTAAAGATTCTCTATTTTATTGATGTTAACATGACTGTTTTAGGTACAGACTGGGTTTGATGTGCAAACCTTATTAATCCTGTACAATCATGTCTTATGAAAAATGATGAACAATCCTTGTATGTAAAAAGCAACCTTCTAATTCACTCTGAGCCCAGAGGCAAAATAAATAATGAGTTTTTGAACCATAGTTCCTTCTTTGCCTGGCCTGCACAGTTTATTTCTCTATCAGTAGAGAAAGACCATTTGTATCATTATGACCTTCTTCCTTTTCCAGATAGCAATCTCACCTTAGATATTGATTAGAATATACCACACTATACATGTAAACTTCTGTAGGCTAACATACCTAACCCAGTTGTGGACTCAATGCCACGTTTACTTAAACGTGAAAACATGATACACAAAACCCTCTTTCACAATAAAAAAGGCAAAAGTTCACTCTCACTATTGCAAGAGGAATGCCGTCTTTTATGACGAGAGAAGACATAAGTCCTCGACCAAATGTTAGCTACAGGCCTTGCTATGTCCATAATAGTGACCAAACAATTTTCAGAGAAAACCGCACTCTCCCTAAGCAAGAGCACAACCCCAGCAGTAGCTGAGGGATTACACCGTATCCCCAAAAATATAGTGAATCAACACACGTTTTGAAAACAAAATCATATTTGAGGAAGAGGGGGGCAAACCGGGTAAACATTTCACCCACCCCCTCACCACCTCACCCCTGATACGTCGCCAAAAGAAAAAACAGAGCCGTGACACCAGGTGCATGGCGTGGCAGATGAAGCACATACTCACCTGTAGAGTAAAAGCTTTAAATAATGCACACCAGCCACAGGTTTTATCCACGGCTCTGTTTATGTGTGAAAACTTGCCACTCGTTATTTTTACCATTACCCTTAAGTAAAGAAAATAACAAGCTAAGAGAGGGCTCAGGCCCTCGATCACATGCCACTATGTACAGCGCTGCAGGTTAACACCCAGCCAGTTGTGGACTCAGCCACGTTGTCTAAACCAGTGGTTCCCAAAGTCTCAGCCTCAGCCACGGGAGGGCCGCGAGATGATAAAAAAAAAAAAAAATCCAAATCTTTTATTTATTTATTTTTGTCAGGCCACTGAACTTAGAAGCAGGCCAGGACAGTGTTTCTAGTTGTATTCTAAAATTATATTCTATTGTATTAAAAAATGTGACTATATGGTATTATATTAAATAAACAAAAACGAAAAATCTACTTATTTCAACGAACATTTCAAACTAAATAACAGATTATGCAAATAAAACGCTGAAAACAACCGAAGCAACAATAGTATTTTAATGAGGCTATTATTATTATCATTATTATTTTGCAACAAGTTAGCCCTCTCATAAATAGCACATATAAATGAATAACTAACTTGAACTAACTTAATAGGATTGAAGTGATATTTGGCTTAAAAAATCGGTCACCTGGCCAAAAAAAAAAAAAAAGAAAAGCCTGACGATGTGCATTGGGCCGCGGCTCTCTGACGCCTTATTTTCTGGGTCCCGGCCTGAAAAGTTTGCGAACCCCTGGTCTAAACGTTACATGAACACACACACACAACTTCTCATCATACAACAAAAAAAAAACAGTTCATTTTTACTCACGTAAAAAATAACGCAGTTTTTAGATAGAGAGAAAAACACAAGCCTTGGCAAATGCTGAAACCTAAGCTATACCTAAACCTAAGAAAATTTTCACACAGCACATGTCGTATCTCCAAATGCAGTGAAACAACATATGTTTTGTTAAACAAAGACATCGTTATTAATCAAAACATTCGGGAGGGGGAGGAAGGAAGAGGGGGGTAATGTCCAACGGACATCTTACCTGGGGAGCATGTCTATGTTCCCTGGGTCCTATGTTCCCCGGGTTCTATGTTCCCCGCTTTGATTGATTGATTGATTGAACATTTTAGACCACCAGCCCTGATTCCAAACTCTAACCTTAACCAGTTCGAAAGAGGGCCTAAGCTTAACCGTTCAAAACAAGGCAGACATTAATAATTAATAAAATAATAAAAATTTAAAATTTAAAAAATTTCAATCTATTAATCAATCAAAGCGGGGAACATAGAACCCGGGGAACATAGGACCCGGGGAACATAGGGATGATCCCATTTCCTGCACCTCGTACGCAGGACGAAAAAGGCCGCAAACACAGGTTGGTCTACCACGTTGACAAGGCCTCTCGCTGGCAGGGCCAGAAGCGGCGACGGCAGGAGCCTCACTCCGGCGCGACACCCCCCTCCTGCAGCAGGTCATGGCGCAGGCCCGACGACATCTTCTGCCAGAGATGACGCCGTAGTCAGAGTGCCAGGGCCCGCTACCTCATCACGGCTAGCGCCAATGGTTGAGCATAAGCTAACAACTAACTCCAAGCTAACTGATAGCATCAAGCTAACGTTTCCAGCCGAGCATAGCCGCCAGCTAACGACTTAGCCTAGGAGCTAACTGGCTAACAGTTAGCTTCTACTGGCTATCGATAGCCACTAGCTAACGCAGTAGCAAGCTAATAGGCTACTCTGAAGCTGTATAACATGAGAAATAGCGATACAGGCCAACACTTCTGACAGCCGCTGTCTTTTCCTCTTCTTATCCGAAGAAAAAGAGAAAAAGGCAACACACGTCCCTCTCACAGAACGGTGTTTACCAGACACAGCCGACTCGAGCTCGGAGATATTCCCATAATGAAACACCAAACTCGCATCCCTCGTGCCGGGTGTTTTCGTCTTGAAAAACGGGGCCAGCACGGCGGCAGAGGGTATCCGTTTTCCAGAGACCAGGGGAATCGAACCGCAGACTCGGAATCACGGCCCCAGGAAAACAAAGCTACTACTTCACTGAGGAGGAGTCTATGTTATCGTGGGGCATCAAACTAGAACCCCCTCCACACCGCTATAAGGGGCAACGAAGGGATTCTAGCTTGGAGCCGACCTTCGCAAGCTGCACCCAGTCGTCCCCTCACAACTGACACACCCGAGGCTCGCGTCGCAAAAAACACCACCCGCCCAGGGAGACCGTCAGTTCTCACACAGCCGACCGCCCCCCGAGGCACAGTATCCAGCTGCAGAGCCGGAGACAACGCCGGCGGGGATTGCTCAGCGACGCGCGCCCCAATGCGAAGCACCGGTGGAGGTCAGAACGATCATCATCTTCTAGACTCTCCAGTGGTGAAGACATTATCGCTTTTTAGTTGTCGTGTCGTTTAGACTACCGATGTGTTCAGTGATAGAAAGTATTGTTTACGTGTTTATATGCAGCATCGTCGTTTTACGAGTTCCTATCTAACGTGTTTTGGAGACCTGGTTGTCTTCCCTTTATTTTCCCCATTTTCTCGTATTGTTTACTTTGTGAATTGTGAAGTTGATCTGATGTGTTTTGGACACGGACATTTCTCCCGTCAGAAAGAACAGCTCATTGTTTTGAATATCAACACCTGCCTATCGTCTTGTCTGTACTACACCGCACCTGGGTCCAGCACACCTACCAGACCGTAACACACACCCATCTTCTCTGACTATAAAGATCTACGTTTCCCTTGTCTCAGGGAGCCCGTTATGAGACCCCCTGGCCAGGGGTTTCACCGGGCCTCTCAAGCCAATTCTCCTGGGTTGTAAACTAAATAAATAGATACATAGATCTCTCTGATGCTTTTGGGATTGCCATGTGATAATAATTGTGATAATGAATGATATAATCAACAACTCCCCTCCTTCTCATCTTCCTCTTCCTCCTCCTCCTACTCACCGGACGCCGAAGATGACCTGCAGCAGGGTGCAGAGGCCAGAGACGAAGAAGATGGTGCTGATGAGGTGACTCTGGGTCAGGCCGTCGTGCACCAGGCACAGCCCTTCGGACAGTATCAGAGGGATGGAGATGATCCCTCCAAATGCCGTCAGGTAATGCTGGAGAGGAGAGGAGAGGGGAGGGGAGGGAGGAGAGGAGGAGAGGAGGGGGGAGGAGGGGAGAGGAGGGCAGGGGGGAGGAGGGGATAGGAGGGGAGGGGAGGGGGGAGGAGAGGAGAGAAGTGAAGGGGGGGTTGATGTGGGAGGAGAGGTGAAAAGATGTGAGGAGGGGAGGGGAGATGAGAGGAGGGATGGGTGGGTGAGGAGAGGAGAGGAGGGATGGGTGAGGTGAGGGGAGGGGGGAGGGGGAGGGAGGAGAGAAGAGGAGGGGAGGGGAGGGGGAGGAGATGAGATGTGAGGTGAGGAGAGGAGAGAGAGGAGAGATGAGGAGAGGAGAGGAAAGGAAAAGAGAGGAGAGGTGAGGTGAGGTGAGGTGAGGAAAGAGGAGAGGTGAGGTGAGGTGAGGAAAGAGGAGAGGTGAGGAGAGGAGAGGAAAGATGAGGTGAGAGGAAAAGAGAGGAGAGGAGAATAGTTTTTGAAGGGTATTGTTGTGATCTTAGTTACAGGCCAGTGGTCACTCCCGCCTCTTGAAACAAACAAGAGATCTGTGTCAAAGTTGTGAGTGCAAACCCTCCGGTTTCCCAGTATTACAGATATTAAACAAAAAAGTTACCAGGCTACATGCCATCCTCTGTTCCACTGTCATCCAGGTCAGTGCGGCATGCATCACTCCAACACTACTCCTCACAGAGCAGCGCAGAGCTAGGCGTGCCGCCCTGTTCTGAGATAACTGGAGTTTGTTCAGATCAAGCCTAGAGGCGTTAGAGTAGTAGGACAGTAGTCCAGGCGTGATAAGACCAAAGATTGCATTACAAGCTTTGCTGTACCATTAGTCAACAGATTTCTACACCTTCTGATCATTGAAGTACCACAGCTCATCTTAGCCACCATATTGCTAATGTGTTTCGACCAAGAAAGTGTTTCATCTATTACAACACCCAGCAGTTTTGCCTCACTGACCTGTTCGATGTCAGCACAGTTCAGAACTAGATTTAATTTAGGATTTGATCTAGATGTATATTTTGAGGCTATCATTATACTCTTGGTTTTTGCTACATTTAACTTTAACTTATTTTCACTTACCCAGTTGGAAATTAGCACTATCTCATCTTGCAATAACCTATTAACAGACTCAGATTGTTCCGCCGCTACATACACGGTAGTATCATCTGCATAGATCTCCATTGATGCATTATTAAGTACTAATGGTAAATCATTAACGAAGATTGCATACAATAAGGGACCCAGGCAACTCCCTTGGGGCACTCCGGCATGGAGTTCCCTCATCTCCGATAGTGTGCCATTAAACATCACGCATTGTAGTCTATTAAGTAAGTAATTCTTTAACAACTTAATAGCACTTTCATTAGGTAGGGGTTCCGTGTCAAAGGAATGGACCTTCCAGTTACTGAAGGATCTCTCAGTAACCAAAAGGACTCTGTGCTCCCTAGATCCTCACCAATGGACAGGCTGAGGCTTATTACCTGAATGGCCAGGAGGATGCACAAGTACCAGGGGGGTACTTCAGTCACACAGTAAGCCAGTTTATTCCTGTCATCCTCCACCGACTGCTCACCCTCTCCCTCCTTCCCCTTGGGTACGTCGCTGGCATGTTCATCCATCTGCAGCACAACACAAACACCACACAGATAGACAGAGAGATACCGTTAACATAGGTGGTTAACATAGGTGGTTAACATAGGTGGCTATGTTTCACCCATTTCAACTGAAACAGGCCCCACTCGCTAGCAGGGCCCCCAGATTGACAAAGCAAACACACCCTGGATTGATAAAGCAAATGTGCATGCTGTGCCAATGTGGATAACCGAGGCAGTGGAAATGCCTGAGAAGGCACATCACCAACACAGAAAGATGTTTACTGACAAAGTATTTCACCTTGTAGAAGAAACCTTGCTCCTGACATAAACCAAGTCATGTAAATCTCCAGGGTCTAGTTGTGATGCGTCGTGGTGAGTTTGGCACAGTGACCAGTAGCTTCCCACCTTATGTGCAAATTTGCTTAAGACATTATATTTTCATTGACTTCCTATTGTGATTCTGGGTGAGGTAGAAACCTCAGAATTTGCTGTTTCATTCAAGTTCAAGTTTGTTTTTATTTGTCAGGTATAAGGTACATGTACTGTACATTACAGTGAAATGCTTGGTTCTGTATGAGCCCCTGAGAATGTGCTTCATACAGTAAAAAAGTAAGTAAAAGAGGAATAACACTATACAATATACAATACAATAGACAAACTAAAGTACAACCTAAGTACAATCTAAATACAATAAAGTAAAAATGCAGACAATGAGGTACAAATGCAGACAATGAGGTACAAAAACCTTTTTAAGGCAAGGTGCAAATGCAAATGAGGTATGAATGTAGTGCAAATCTCTTTAAAACCCCTTAATTCTTTCTGCGCCAAAAACGAGAATTCTCGTGTTTCAAATCCAACCACTGAGCGCCAAAAACTAGTTTCTCGTTTTTAGATCCTTTTTTAATTGATTTTTTTTTCATTCTAAACACTCGCACGGACCTGCCTGTGTCTCCCTGGCACCGCTGCCTACGTTATAATTGCAATGACGATCGAATCCTGACAGGTGGCAGTATCGCCTTCCTTTTGAACTGGGTCTCTAAGGTGTCTCTCTCTCTCTCTCTGTGCCTGGCTGCAGGAATCCCCTCCCCCTCAAAGTGAATCAGAACACAGCCATCTGTCGGAGATTTGCCCGCCTGAAACCTATTGTTTCCCGTATTATAGACATGCCCAATGCACACGAGTAATTGCGATTGCGATGGAACTACTGGGATTATTCATTTTGGAGTACCTTCTGACTAAGGTAAGGTCTATTTTACCGAACCAAAAACATGCTTTTGTATTGATCACAGCGTTGTATTTTACCAAACCTAAAACAGGTTTAGGGTTGAAAAGTAAGCAGAAAATGTCTCTTGTGTGGCTCTCCTCATTTGCTTGCACAGATTGAGAATCACTGGTTTAGCCTGTGTGTGTTTGAGAGAGAGAGAGACACATTTCTTCAAAAGAAAAACATTCTTCGCAAGATTTTCAATAATAATAATAATAATGCATTCTATTTATAAGGCGCCTTTCAAGGCACTCAAGGTCGCCGTACAACAATTTAAAACAGTTAAATTCTCAATCACAATCCATTAAAATATAAAATAAAAATATAAAATCAGACAAAATAAAATCAGACATACGCCTGCCTAAACAGGTGGGTTTTGAGGTGGGTCTTAAATGGAATGATGGAGTCAATGTTCCTGATGTCGGGGGGGAGGGAGTTACAGAGGCGGGGGGCAGAGCAGCTGAAGGCTCTTGACCCCATGGTGGACAGACGGGCTGGGGGGACGGTCAGGTTGATGGAGGAGGCAGACCTGAGGGACCGGGTGGGAATGTTGATGTGAAGGACGTCGGACAGGTATGGAGGGGCGAGGTTGTGAATGGCCTTGAATGTATGGAGGAGGATCTTGTAGTCTATGCGATGTTTAATGGGAAGCCAGTGTAGTTGGCGTAGGACGGGGGTGATGTGACTGATGACAGGGGTTCTGATGATTATCCGGGCAGCAGCGTTCTGGACCAGTTGGAGCTTATGGAGGAGTTTGTGGGGGAGACCAAAGAGAAGGGAGTTGCAGTAATCTAAGCGGGAAGTGACAAGGGAGTGGACCAGGATTGCGGCGCTGTTGGGGGTGAGTGAAGGGCGGAGGCGGTTGATGTTGCGAAGGTGGAAGTAGGCAGACCGGATGATGTTATTGATGTGGGAATGGAATGATAGGGTGCTGTCGAGGACGACACCCAGACTCTTGACCTGGGGGGAAGGGGAAACCAAGGAGTTGTCTATGGTGAGGGTGAAACTGGGGTGCTTGGTGAGTGTGGACTTGGAGCCAATGAGGACTACCTCTGTTTTGTCACTGTTGAGTTTGAGGAAATTTGAGGTGAACCAGGATTTGATTTCCTGTAAACAGGCACAGAGGGAAGAGGGAAGGAGAGTGGAAGTGGGTTTGGAGGAAACATAGAGCTCAATGTGCACCTTAACTTAATCCCCGCCAACAACGTTTATATACGTGTTTGGCCGTCAACTGTTGAACGCCAACCATGTATATATACGTTATTTGATCGTTTTTCGATATTTTTATTCATTATTCATCCAGGAACCTTGGTGTTACCATAGGGAATGAGTCTGAGATCGCCAACGTGCAATACCGGCCGCATCCAGCTAGACGGCGGTATCGAGCACCCTTTGTAACCTTGTATCTTGGCCTGTGTAACGGCCAAATGTCTCCGGGCTTCGTGGTGGGTTATGTCGTGGACCAAATGGACATCGCATGTACCAGATGGGCGATCAAACAATTTATATTTTTGGAATACTCCCGACCACAGGTAAGTACTATCTGACGTCAATTTTAGCTTGATCCTACAATGCTTTTATACCGATCGGGCTGATAAGCATTTTTAGTGTTCAATACGAATGCCGTTACTGACGATCAAATAATCAGAAACGACCCCCCCCCCCCCTTTCATGCATTCATGATGAAACATAATACCTATGACATAGATTTGATTTGGGAATAGTAGCGTGTACAGGCAAGAAACGGCAACGCTTATAGTAGAATTGACGTATAAGGCTATAACTCAGCATTTCGGGAATTACCGACCGCTATAAAACCATACTTATATTCACCACGGTATAACACGGGAACGTATGGATATTTTTCACATATTGAACGATAGATAGGTGATGTCAAATGGGCCATAGTATTGTATCCATAGCTATAATATAGAATATAGTTATAGCTCTACAAACAAGGTGATGCACTCCTATCTTTTAAAGCGTGGCAGTGCTAGAACGGGCCAGACTAATCCCCGGTGGTCAATGAGTTAAACCTAAAATATGATCATGATCTACTGGCTGTGACCAAGCCCTTGTGAACATCATGCATTTAGTTTTCTTTACATTTAGGGCTAATTTAAAAATAGAAAATAAAACTGGTGCTAAAATGGGCCCTTGGGGAACTCCTTTGTTAATTTAAAAAAGGAGCTTAGAAAGTGGGCGATAGTTATTCACTTCTGAGGGATCCCCACTTTTTAGTAATGGAGTGACATAGCGGCATGGTGGTGTAGTGGTTAACACTGTCGCCTCACAGCAAGAAGGTCCAGGGTTTGATTCCCGCTTGGGGACCAGGTTTCCATGATGCCAGGTACTCAGGTGGGGTATCTCCCAGGCCTTTCTGTGTGGAGTTTGCATGCTCTCCCCGTGCTCGCAAGGGTTTCCCCCCGATAAGATAAACCCAATGGAAAAACATGCACAACAGATCGCTAACGCTGTGGCGTCCTTGACGAAGACGGACACGACCACTTGGATTGGTCCCCGGGGCGCGGCTCACGTTAACGCCCTATCTGCTCCCGGCTGCCCATTGGGGGAAGGACAACGGGATGGGAAAAGTGCAGAGAGACATTTCATCTGCGACTCAGTGCATGTGTGTGTGTGTTCCTGTGGGTCGCCCATCTCGCGTGTGTGTGTTAAAAAAAACTGCATGACAAATAAAGACTTCTAGTCTAACAATTATTATTATAGGCAGACTTCCACACTTCCACACGGTCACATAGCTAAGATTACAAATGTAAAGCAATGGGCTCTGCAATAAGATCAGTGGCTGTCTTCAGGAGGTGTGGGTCTAGACTGTCTTTAGGAGGTGTGGGTCTAGACTGTCTTTAGGAGGTGTGGGTCTAGACTGTCTTTAGGAGGTGTGGGTCTAGACTGTCTTTAGGAGGTGTGGGTCTAGGCTGTCTTTAGGAGGTGTGGGTCTAGGCTGTCTTGTGGGTCTAGACTGTCTTTAGGAAGTGTGGGTCTAGGCTGTCTTTAGGATGTGTGGGTTTAGGCTGTCTTTAGGAGGTGTGGGTCTAGGCTGTCTTCAGGATGTGTGGGTCTAGACTGTCTTTAGGAGGTGTGGGTCTAGACTGTCTTTAGGAGGTGTGGGTCTAGGCTGTCTTTAGGAGGTCTGGGTCTAGACTGTCTTTAGGAGGTGTGGGTCTAGACTGTCTTTAGGAGGTGTGGGTCTAGACTGTCTTTAGGAGGTCTGGGTCTAGACTGTCTTTAGGAGGTGTGGGTCTAGACTGTCTTTAGGAGGTCTGGGTCTAGACTGTCTTTAGGAGGTCTGGGTCTAGACTGTCTTTAGGAGGTGTGGGTCTAGACTGTCTTTAGGAGGTGTGGGTCTAGGCTGTCTTTAGGAGGTGTGGGTCTAGACTGTCTTTAGGAGGTGTGGGTCTAGACTGTCTTCAGTAGGTCTGGGTCTAGGCTGTCTTCAGGATGTGTAGGTCTAGACTGTCTTTAGGAGGTGTGGGTCTAGGCTGTCTTTAGGAGGTGTGGGTCTAGACTGTCTTTAGGAGGTGTAACTGAGGGGTACAATTCCCTGACTGTATTGTTAGATATGATATTTAATACCACTACCTCATGTACTTTAACTTCTGGCCACCCAGTACAAGATATAAGTATGATGAACACTTTCCCACCTGATGAAACGAATCCACACAAATGTACCAAATCGAAGGTTTAATACAGCAAAGGGTGTATACAACGATCACTTAATTACATTTATGATTTGAAATATGAAATATGCACTTTTATGGCAAATGAGTATTCGTAGGTAAATCAACATTGAATGTCCAATCTCTGGTTACGCAGGGAGTAAGTATACAACCTGGAATATTTAGGAAACGATAGCGATGGTACTTAAATGATTATAGATGGATACACTAAGGGGGGGGGGGGGTCCCGCTGGTTGTAAGACAGTAGGAGGGGGGGGTTAGAGAAGCCGCTGGCGGTATCCCATCTGGCCGACGGTGTCTTGGGAGAATCCAAAGTCTTGGACACGGTGCCCACAGAACCTCGGACCGCAGACGAATACAGCTGGACCCTCTGTGGACGGTATCTGCCGGTCCACAACGGAGAGACGTGAGGCGACCTCACGTGTAGAGCGCCGTCTCACCTGGAGTCCTCTCCGGGGGGTAATTCCAACACTCCGCAGTGTTGGCCTTTATCCATGGAATAATCAAAGCACCCAAAGCATAATCCAAGCCGTGGAAGGCTCGCCGTCGTCCGGGTAGAGTAATCCAATATACAGGTCCAGTCGCTCTTGGCCCGGAGCTCCTCGGATGCAATCACCACTATGGGTCTGACCAGCCTGGTTAAGCGTCCAGATAACGTCAGGAACGATGGGGGTACTGATAACTTTAGAACTCTAACCGAACGATGCACCATACATAAATAGACTATTATTAGCTTAATAGAATACGTCCAACTCGACGGTATAGTGCCAAACTATGACTATTCAACTATTAATCTACACGATATCTCAATGCCTATTCTGGGCCAAGTAGGCCTTACTACACCGCACGTGCGTCGTGGGGAGGCTTTGCGTCTGTCACTCTGTTGGAGGGTAAAGAACTGGACTAAAAGGAAGTTCTACTTTACTTGCGCCATATATATATGCGCTATGAACAAATAGTACCATTCGTACCTCGCCCGACATATTCCTGCACGGAACCGGGGCTTGCCTCGACATGTTAGGCGGCACGATTGAACTTGGACCTAGGGGTATGGCAACCTGGCGCCAGGTTCTCGTCCAATGGTAGAATGAAACTATTATGGGCTGTTTAGTAGACTAAAGGGATATTCAATGCATATTGTACAAGGAATATACAGGGGATATCAAACGATATACAAATACAATTAAATATATATATATAAATAAATATACATATTCGGTTTAATCTGATCCTTCACAACAGCCGCCCCCTAATTAGTCCCACCTAATTAGCTAAGCAGAGACAGATTAACCGCACTGTCTACCACTCAAGGTCCGCTGTAAGGGTCAGTCAACTCACAAAGTCATGGGGTCATGGTCATCATCGATAGTATCTGGGAGTCGGGGCAGTTCTATGAGCCTCGCCACGGGACGTGTGTAGGTGCGCCCTTGGACGAGTACTTCAGCTGCTCAGACCTTGCCATCGGCACCGGTGATCACTTTGCTTACGCGGCCAGCCGGCCACATAGCTCTGGGTAGTGACTGGTCAATAATCATGACGACTGTTCCTTCTGTCAAATTGTCTCTCACTTTTACCCACTTCTGGCGGGTCTGTAGAGACGGTAGGTAGTGAAGTAGGAAGCTGCTCCAAAACTTGTCAGCTAGTACTTGGCTGTACCTCCACATTCTTCGGCCGTTCGCTTCTTCAGGCCTGTACATTGTCTGGGGTAGCGCGGGGTCCAGCCGCCCCATTAGGAGTGTGTTGGGGGTGACTGGGTCGACATCTGCTACATCACTGGAGACGTAACCGAGGGGCTTTGAGTTCAATACTCCCTCGATCTCCGTGAGGACTGTCATTAGGACTTCCTCCGCCACAGTCTGGGCTCCGAGTACGGCGTACAGGGCTGTCTTTATAGAACGTACTTCTCGTTCCCAGGTTCCACCGAAGTGGGGTGCGTTCGGGGGATTAAACTGGAAGTCAATCTGGGCTGGAGCGAGGTGGGTCTTAAGTTCTGGGCCCATAGCTTGGAAGCTCTCTCTCAGCTCTCTTTCTCCGCCTTTGAAGTTGGTCCCGTGATCAGACAACAATGTAGACGGTTTTCCTTTCCGTGATGTGAATCTCCGGAAGGCCATAAGGAATGAGTCTGTGCTCATGGTCGGAAGGAGCTCGATATGTATCGCTCTGGTGGTCATGCATTTGAATACAATACCCCACCGCTTCTCGGTGCCTCTTCCTCTCTTTATATACAGCGGGCCAAAGCAGTCCATGCCTGTGGAGTGGAATGGCTTGTCGCCGATTCGGAGGCAACAGGGGGGTAGGTCAGCCATCCGTGGTATGCTGGGCTGCGCGCGCCACTTACGGCAGTCTAGACAGGTTCGCTGGAAGCGCCGTACTGCTTCTCTCCCTTGCAATATCCAATAACGACGTCTGATCTCCGCGAAGACTCTCTCTGCTCCTGGGTGGTGTACATCCTCGTCGTATTTCTTTATGATCAGCTCTGTGACCTTGTGTCGGCTGTTCAAGACGATCGGGTACTTAATGTCATCTGGTAGATCGGGGGCTCTCCGCAGGCGACCACCCACTCTGATGAGATTATGGGCGTCACTCTCTGGTGCCAGGTGAATCAGTCTGCTGTCTGATGGGACGGGGTTTCCTCCCTGTAGACAGTCTAGCTCATCGGGGAACAAGTCTCTCTGGGCTCGAAGTTCTGCTTCTTCGTAGTCAGCTGCTGACATGTCAGTGGTGGACTGAATCTCTGGGTGGTGCCGCAGGAATGTTCTTTGCTGCGCACTCTCTAGGGTAATGCAGTCATCTATGTTGGGGTCTGTGGAGGCGACAGTACTCAGTCCACAGAACATAGGTTTCTTGTTCTCAGCCTCCTCGTTACTTGCTTCCCTCGGGGTGGGCGTAGGCCAATCTCCTTCCGGGAGCTTGAGGAATGCTGGTCCGTCACTGTAGATGTTGCGACGGGTTAGGTCATCCAGAGACATTCCCCGGGTGATGACGTCAGCTGGGTTGTGTTTGGTGTCCACATACCGCCAGCTTGCTTCTTCTGTTAATTCTTGAATCTCGGTGACTCTGACTCCCACGAAGACCTTGTATCTGCATGAATCAGACTTGATCCATGTGAGTACTGTCGTGGAATCTGACCACAAGATTGTTCTATGCACCGGAATGGTGAGTTCACGTTGGATTAACGTGGCTAGATGCGCTCCTGCGAGGGCTGCGCAGAGCTCTAGACGTGGGATAGATTGTTGCTTACGTGGGGCTATTCTTGAGCGGGCCAGGATGAAAGCAGTGTGTATCTTTCCTCCCATCTCTTGGGCACGCAAGTAGGCCACCGATCCGTAGGCTACTTCGGAGGCGTCGCTGAAGACGTGTAGCTCAATCTTGCATGTCTCTGGCCTCACTGTGGATGGGAAGTAGCTGCGGCGTATATTGACACCTGGGAGTGAGCGGAGTTCCGTCTCCCACTCTCTCCATGTTGAGGCAAGGTGTGCGGGTATTGGGTCGTCCCAGCCCTGGTCCTTGTCCCATAGTGCTCGTACAATCATCTTTGCCCTGGTGGTGTAAGGTAGAATACATCCCAACGGGTCATATTGTCTGGCGAGTGTTCTGTACACACTCCGTCTGGTGGTCGGTATCGCCGCCGACCTTCCCTGCTCTGGAGCCAAGGGTTTGTGTCTATAGTGGAGCGAGTCTGTTTTGAAGCGCCAGACTAGTCCTAGTGTCATTTCTTGGGCTTCTCCTGGGATTGTCGCCATCCAGGTCTCGCTGCTGGCAGCCTTGTCCGCGGAGGAGAGGCTGCGCAATACGTGCGGGTCGCTGCTGGCCCACTGCCTGAGATCAAAGCCGCCTTTGATTAGGGAGGCGCGTAACTTGATTAGGAGAGCCTCGGCTTCTTCTTGAGTCGAGACGCTTTGTAAACAGTTGTCTACGTAGAAACTGTTCTTCACACTGTGTTGGACCTCTTCATGTGCTGCTGGGTCCTCTGTGACGTGTTTCTGTAGTGCAAATGTAGCACAGCACGGGCTGCATGTGGTTCCGAAGGGGAGTACTTCCCACTGGTAGATGGATGGGTTCTCATCTCCGATCTTCTCTCTCCATAAGAACCGTAGCAGAGGCTTGTCCTCCTCTACTAGTCTCACCTGCAAGAACATCCCTTTGATATCCCCGCTTATAGCCACCTTGTCCTGGCGGAAGCGCAGTAGCACGCCTAGTAGGGAGGGGCCGAGTGTGGGGCCGGGCAAGAGCTCTTTATTCAGATTTTGGGATCCGATCTGGTAGCTGCAGTTAAACACAATGCGATCCTTGCCGTTGTGATGGACCTTGTGATGCGGCACGTACCATGATTCGGTCGTCTGATCGGCCTCTTTAATGTCAATCTTTGTTACGTGTCCCGCTGTGATTAGCTTCTCAATCTCAGCTCGGTACACACTCTCTTGAGCGGGGTCTTTGGCTAGGCGCCGCTCTGTGTTCAGTAGATAGCGCTCCGTGGCGTCTTTCTTTGCGTGAAAGGTGGGCATTCCCTCTCGCCTCAGGAGTGGAGTTGCGTATCTCATCACTCCGCCGACTGTGACTCTCTTTGTCCCCTGCTCGAGTAGGTTGATGGCGTAAATGTCTTCTTTAGAGCGAATATCTTTCCTTTCGTTCTTAAAGGGCATTGTCTCTAGGGTCCATAGCCTCTCGACATGCTGCAGGAGAGTGGTGTCTTCTTCTGTCGTTCTGGAGTGGAAGCAGCTAGTGGCTGCTGTTCGGTTGAGAGATTTAGCGAGGGGGCCTTGGAGGGTCCACCCTAGGCGGGTCTCGACTGCTGCAGGACAGCCTCGGGGGCCTGTATGGACCCGGTCAATCGGGACTATGAGTTCTGCATGGTCGGAGCCTATCAACAGGGTCGGGGTAGCGCCGTCTATGAGCGGGATAGGTAATTGGCGCAGGTGCACATATTTATCCATCAACTTGGTGATAGGGTAGGTGTACTGCGATAGTCCTATTTCTTGGCTGGTGAAAGCATTTGTGATCTTGTACCGTCGCTCTGGCTGCCCGTTGGCTGCGATGGTGAAGGAGACATTCTCGCCCTTTATCGTCTTTAAATCTCTTCTTATTGTCCGAATCGTAATTTCGTTCTTGCTCCCCCGCAGTCCCAACTGGGTCGCAGCGGAGGCGAGCAGAAGGGTCTTCTCTGACCCGTCATCAAGGACGGCGTAAGTGTCCATGACTTTATCTTGGTAGCTCAATGTCACACGGACTACCTTTAAGAGCACTTGGGCTCCGCTGCTGCTGGCGGGGTCAATGTACATGACACTTGCCTTGGTGCCGCTCCGTGGTGCAGGTATAGGCCGTCTTCCGTTACTTTCGTGTAGTATATCTAGATGGGCTCCATCGCACCGGCTGCACCTTTTCTTTAGGCGGCATTCGGCTGCCATGTGGGGCCGCGCACATCGATAACAGCGCCGGTTGGACTTTATCCATTGACTCACTTCTTCTGCATTCATCTTTGTGAATAGGTCACATTGTGACAGCCAGTGTTCTTTCTCACAGTAGGGACACGCTATCTTCCACTTCTCTTTTCTCGAGGGGGTGCTGTGACTCTTACTGCTCGGTACTGATTCTGATTGGTGCATGACAGTCACCGATCTTCTTCCATCATTTATTCTCCTGGGTCCCTCTCTGGAGCTTGGCGTGCTCCGCCCGAAGTTGTCCAGTCGTAAGCTGCTGACCTCTCTCGCCAGGAAGTCGGCCAGATCAAGGAGGGATGGCTCGGGGCCGTCGGGATCCCGGTAATCCCTCTGCCGCCTAAAGCGCTCCTGTCTTGCGGGTGGCAGCTTCTCCAAAATCCTCTCGACGTTAGAGTTGGCGTATAGCTCATGCATGCCCTTCTTCCGTTGTGCTCCCAGCATCCCTACCAGGGACTGCACTTTGATTGACAGGTCGTCTAGTGAGCGATTGTCTGTGGCTGGGGGTAGGCGGTCAATATGCCTTATCTCCTGGATTACGTAATCCCATATACGTCCATATCTCTGATCCAGCGCTGCAAGGGCCGCTGTGTATGGAGTCTTAGAGGTAGCATAGGCTAGCGCTATATTGTGCGCTCGCGGTACTTTCAGGTGCTTCAGTAATATTGCATACTTGTGGCGTTCATCAGCGACATCCACCATCATTGTCTCTAAGCACATCCGGAGCTCCGTGTACTGTGCTCGACTCTCATAGGCGAAGTCTGGGAATGACGGTGTGGCATTGTATGACGCCGTGGATGGCTGATACATCGGCGAGCGTTGGGGGAGAGACCTCCTGGGCGAGTCCCCTCTTGCGCCTCGCTGTGGGCTGGTACTGGCAGGGTACCATGGCCCGCTGGTCCAGGTGCTGTTCCTCGGGGCTGGTCGTGCGTCGTGCTCACCCGTGAATAGAGTCGGGGGTCTGTAGCGCAGCGCCGCGGGGGTATAGCCTGGACTGTATGGGACCTCCTGGTCCGGTGGAGTACTGTGCTGTCGTCGGGCTTGGTTCTCCTCTTCTCCCTCTTCTTCCGCTATCAGATCTTCCAGATCCTGTAATCGTTTATTTAGCTTCTCCGCAGTGTATGCCGCTCCTTCCTTGTAGCTGGGTCTCGCTTGGACCGGTATGGGAAGGGGGTCTGCGGGGGGTCTAGACTCGGTCTGTTGGTCAAGTTCAGGGTCGCTTGCTCGTTGTGGTGACGCTGCCCTTGACTGTTGTCTCGACGAGTTCCTTGAGCCCCTGGCGGAGGGAGAGGGAGTTGTCCTTTTGATCAGCTGCTCTATTAGTTGCGCTTGTAGTCTGTCGCGCTCTGCGTCTCTTTGGGCACCAGCAGCGGCACGCTGGGCGTCGGCCCGGTCTCTTGCCATATTCTCTTCTGTCTGGAAGCGTCTCATCTCCAGACGTGTGCGCTGTTCTTCGCTCCGTTGCTGTGCTTGGAGGTGTTCGCGCTCGCTGGTCGCCTGTGCTTGGAGACGTTCGCGCTCGCTAAGCGCCTGTGCTTGGAGCCGATCGCGTTCGGTAGAGGCTGTCAGGCTGACGAGGAACGCCTGTTGTAGCATCCTCTCCGCTTCGCTGGGGGAAGGCGGTTGTGGAGGTGAGCCGCTCCTGCGTGAGCCGCTCCTGGGGGTACTCGTTGGGGAGTCCTGGAGCTCTAGTTCCTCGGCGCTCTCCTCCTCTTCTTCCGTGCAGAGTTCTCTCTCTGTAGGGTTGTCTTCCTCCCGGGGCTGGTCGGGGACTACTTCTTGAGTAGTGGCGGGGGGTAAAGGCATGTCAATTCCCTCCTGGTCCCCACCGTGAGCTTGGTCAGTTACATTAGGACCTACTAGGGCAGGGGTGGCCAACCAGTCAGAGACTAAGAGCCACAAAAAAATGACTGTGGTACCACAAAGAGCCACACCATATACCAGCGTTTCTCAACCTTTTTTTTCAGTCACGGCACCCTTCATGTGTTTATAGGTCTCACCCTCTGGCCTCTGAAGTTGCTAATGTCTTTTTTATTTGGGCCTCACGGGGTTAAAAGTACCCTGTGAGACCCACGGTTGCAAAATTACAAAATCACTTTTAGCCATTTAAAAAAATAATGTTTATTTAAAAAATGTTAAAGGGGAACTATTTTACTATTTCTTTCACTATTTGGGCACTTTTACACAATTCCTGTGAGTCTATGGAACACCTAGGTTTTTTTCAAAAAAAATGCATTGTTTTGTATTTCTAATCAAGTACTAAAAACCGCATTTTTCTACCTCAAGATCTTAAGCCGTTTTGAGGCTGGGCTCCAACCACTGTGTGGCCTGGTGCCAACTGCCACATCAACTGCCACATTATTATGCAGCTGAGAAATCTCTGACATCACAGATATGCACATTTTCAGATGACTCAGTTCAGTGAGGGTGAATATTGTGAGAGGAGAATTGGAAGAATTCGCCAATATGAGAATTAGAGACATATATCCTATTAATATAAGTCCACATAGCTAAGAAACAATGGTAAACACTGAAAAAAGCCATTTATAAGATAGTTCCCCTTTAAGCACATGTATAGTCAATTGGTCCTGTTGTTCAGCCTCACAATGCTATTTGATAGTAAATGTGTTTATATGTCCCACCCTCTGGCCTCTGAAGTTGCTAATTTCTTTTTAATTTGGGCCTCACAGGGTTAACCTCTTAAGCCCGAGATATACAGTAAAAGTGTATATTTTCAGCATTATGTTTGTTTACCAATTATTTTAACTGTTATTAGTGAAATATAAGATTATAGAAATCTCAGGGCATTGAGTCGGAAACCGGCGCATATTGACAGGAGGAAGTGGCACAGCCAAAAGTGAGTGTAGTCTTTTGAAGGAAGAGACTCAGGGCTTTCAAATTTCGAAAAACTACCCTACCCAGCTCACACCATGCAGCCCCTGTCAATCATCTGACTTCTGGATTTACTTTTTAATTTCTCTTATTTTTTGGGATTATCTCCCACAAACCTGAACGTTATTGCCATAAAACAGAACGCAGTTAGTTTCTCTACCTTTCTGTGAACGTCTTGCAAAAAACGGTGTTGCAATATGATGAAAAATGGTGGAGAAATTTACATTATAAAAAAGATGGCAGAATTCAGTACTGTATCTACAAAACCTTCTGTTTAATCATCTTCCCTTTATTCATTTGCTTAGATTTTTCAGGTCTGGTCAATTTTAGCATGGTGTTATTTACAGTCAAAGATTCTTTTTTTTTTTTAAATAGAATTGATATTCTCCTTTGGTTCATTACAATTTACTCAAGCCTAGTAACAGACACACTATTTCTGACACTGATCCATATATGTCCCTAGATTCAGATACCAAGAACATGCAAATGGACCATTTAAAAAAAATTGTAAATGTTTATTCTACGTCCTTATGGAATGAGTGACATAAAAAAAAAAAAAAGTAAAAAAAAAAAAAATAAAAAATAAATAAAAGGAAATATATTTGTTTAATTTTTTTTTAATTTTTTTTTATGGATGGAAGAGCCGCACATTGACGGGCAAAGAGCCGCATGCGGCTCGCGAGCCGCGGGTTGGCCACCCCTGTACTAGGGCTTCTGTGGTCGGAGAAACCTGGTCGTTAAGGTCAGACATAATTTTACTTTCTACTTTTACCGCGTTTACCGTTTGTCGAAGGCTAGGTAGTTGACTGACAGTGTAAGCCTCTAAGTACTGAGGTGTCTGTCGTCTGCGCCGCGGGCGTTCTAGGTTAGGAGGATCGTTTCGTGGAGTGTTCATCATAGGCCATTTCGATATTAATAACACTATATTAATATTACACTAGTTACCCTCCGGCTCGAAGGACCAATTGTAACTGAGGGGTACAATTCCCTGACTGTATTGTTAGATATGATATTTAATACCACTACCTCATGTACTTTAACTTCTGGCCACCCAGTACAAGATATAAGTATGATGAACACTTTCCCACCTGATGAAACGAATCCACACAAATGTACCAAATCGAAGGTTTAATACAGCAAAGGGTGTATACAACGATCACTTAATTACATTTATGATTTGAAATATGAAATATGCACTTTTATGGCAAATGAGTATTCGTAGGTAAATCAACATTGAATGTCCAATCTCTGGTTACGCAGGGAGTAAGTATACAACCTGGAATATTTAGGAAACGATAGCGATGGTACTTAAATGATTATAGCTGGATACACTAAGGGGGGGGGGGGGTCCCGCTGGTTGTAAGACAGTAGGAGGGGGGGGTTAGAGAAGCCGCTGGCGGTATCCCATCTGGCCGACGGTGTCTTGGGAGAATCCAAAGTCTTGGACACGGTGCCCACAGAACCTCGGACCGCAGACGAATACAGCTGGACCCTCTGTGGACGGTATCTGCCGGTCCACAACGGAGAGACGTGAGGCGACCTCACGTGTAGAGCGCCGTCTCACCTGGAGTCCTCTCCGGGGGGTAATTCCAACACTCCGCAGTGTTGGCCTTTATCCATGGAATAATCAAAGCACCCAAAGCATAATCCAAGCCGTGGAAGGCTCGCCGTCGTCCGGGTAGAGTAATCCAATATACAGGTCCAGTCGCTCTTGGCCCGGAGCTCCTCGGATGCAATCACCACTAGGGGTCTGACCAGCCTGGTTAAGCGTCCAGATAACGTCAGGAACGATGGGGGTACTGATAACTTTAGAACTCTAACCGAACGATGCACCATACATAAATAGACTATTATTAGCTTAATAGAATACGTCCAACTCGACGGTATAGTGCCAAACTATGACTATTCAACTATTAATCTACACGATATCTCAATGCCTATTCTGGGCCAAGTAGGCCTTACTACACCGCACGTGCGTCGTGGGGAGGCTTTGCGTCTGTCACTCTGTTGGAGGGTAAAGAACTGGACTAAAAGGAAGTTCTACTTTACTTGCGCCATATATATATGCGCTATGAACAAATAGTACCATTCGTACCTCGCCCGACATATTCCTGCGCGGAACCGGGGCTTGCCTCGACATGTTAGGCGGCACGATTGAACTTGGACCTAGGGGTATGGCAACCTGGCGCCAGGTTCTCGTCCAATGGTAGAATGAAACTATTATGGGCTGTTTAGTAGACTAAAGGGATATTCAATGCATATTGTACAAGGAATATACAGGGGATATCAAACGATATACAAATACAATTAAATATATATATATAAATAAATATACATATTCGGTTTAATCTGATCCTTCACAACAGGAGGTGTGGGTCTAGACTGTCTTTAGGAGGTGTGGGTCTAGACTGTCTTTAGGAGGTGTGGGTCTAGACTGTCTTGTGGGTCTAGACTGTCTTTAGGAAGTGTGGGTCTAGGCTGTCTTTAGGATGTGTGGGTCTAGGCTGTCTTTAGGAGGTGTGGGTCTAGGCTGTCTTCAGGATGTGTGGGTCTAGGCTGTCTTTAGGAGGTCTGGGTCTAGACTGTCTTTAGGAGGTGTGGGTCTAGGCTGTCTTTAGGAGGTGTGGGTCTAGACTGTCTTTAGGAGGTGTGGGTCTAGGCTGTCTTCAGGATGTGTGGGTCTAGGCTGTCTTTAGGAGGTGTGGGTCTAGACTGTCTTCAGGAGGACTGGGTCTAGGCTGTCTTCAGGATGTGTGGGTCTAGACTGTCTTTAGGAGGTGTGGGTCTAGGCTGTCTTCAGGATGTGTGGGTCTAGACTGTCTTTAGGAGGTGTGGGTCTAGGCTGTCTTCAGGATGTCTGGGTCTAGGCTGTCTTCAGGATGTGTGGGTCTAGACTGTCTTTAGGAGGTGTGGGTCTAGGCTGTCTTTAGGAGGTGTGGGTCTAGGCTGTCTTTAGGAGGTGTGGGTCTAGACTGTCTTCAGGAGGTCTGGGTCTAGGCTGTCTTCAGGATGTGTGGGTCTAGGCTGTCTTTAGGATGTGTGGGTCTAGGCTGTCTTTAGGAGGTCTGGGTCTAGGCTGTCTTCAGGATGTCTGGGTCTAGGCTGTCTTCAGGATGTGTGGGTCTAGACTGTCTTTAGGAGGTGTGGGTCTAGACTGTCTTCAGGAGGTCTGGGTCTAGGCTGTCTTCAGGATGTGTGGGTCTAGACTGTCTTCAGGATGTGTGGGTCTAGACTGTCTTTAGGAGGTGTGGGTCTAGGCTGTCTTCAGGATGTGTGGGTCTAGGCTGTCTTCAGGATGTGTGGGTCTAGGCTGTCTTTAGGAGGTGTGGGTCTAGACTGTCTTCAGGAGGTCTGGGTCTAGGCTGTCTTCAGGATGTGTGGGTCTAGACTGTCTTTAGGAGGTGTGGGTCTAGGCTGTCTTCAGGATGTGTGGGTCTAGGCTGTCTTTAGGAGGTCTGGGTCTAGACTGTCTTCAGGAGGTCTGGGTCTAGGCTGTCTTCAGGATGTGTGGGTCTAGACTGTCTTTAGGAGGTGTGGGTCTAGACTGTCTTTAGGAGGTGTGGGTCTAGACTGTCTTTAGGAGGTCTGGGTCTAGACTGTCTTTAGGAGGTCTGGGTCTAGACTGTCTTTAGGAGGTGTGGGTCTAGACTGTCTTTAGGAGGTGTGGGTCTAGGCTGTCTTTAGGAGGTGTGGGTCTAGACTGTCTTTAGGAGGTGTGGGTATAGACTGTCTTTAGGAGGTGTGGGTCTAGACTGTCTTTAGGAGGTCTGGGTCTAGGTTGTCTTTAGGAGGTCTGGGTCTAGACTGTCTTTAGGAGGTGTGGGTCTAGACTGTCTTTAGGAGGTCTGGGTCTAGACTGTCTTTAGGATGTGTGGGTCTAGGCTGTCTTTAGGAGGTGTGGGTCTAGACTGTCTTTAGGAGGTGTGGGTCTAGACTGTCTTTAGGAGGTGTGGGTCTAGACTGGCTTTAGGAGGTGTGGGTCTAGACTGTCTTTAGGAGGTGTGGGTCTAGACTGTCTTTAGGAGGTGTGTGTTTAGACTGTCTTTAGGATGTGTGGGTCTAGACCAGGGGTCGGGAACCTATGGCTCGCGAGCCATATATGGCTCTTCTGGTGACAGCATATGGCTCCCAGAAATTTTTTAGTAAAATTTTTTTTTTTTTTTTTTTTTTTAATACTTGTGATATTTCTTAATAATACTGTGTCATTTTAAAGTAAACAGAAATTAGTTTTGAAGATACAGCTAATAGTATCTGTAGCTGAAGATATAGCGAGCAGAGCTGGCGAGGGAACACAAGTGGACAGAAATTAAAAATCTTCAACCTGAAGACCAGCTGATTCTTAAAACTTGGAACAAGCTTCCTGTGACATACCACACAATGCAGCGTGAGTATTGCCGTATTGACCATGTTTGGCTCTACATATGCATGTGGGCAGTCATTCTCGCATATGAGGAACATTAAGACCAACCTACGCTCATGTTTAACTAATGGAGCCTCAACGCCTGCATGAAGCTCAATCTCACCACGTATGAACCAGATTACAAGGCCATCAGCAAAACCATGCAGCACCAGAAGTCGCATTAAAAGTAAGACATATTTAATTTATTATACGTTAAAAATACTATATGGCTCTCAATGAAATATATTTAGAAATATTTGGCTTTTATGGCTCTCCCAGTCAAAAAGGTTCCTGACCCCTGGTCTAGACTGTCTTTAGGAGGTGTGTGTTTAGGCTGTCTTTAGGAGGTGTGGGTCTAGACTGTCTTTAGGAGGTGTGGGTCTAGACTGTCTTTAGGAGGTGTGTGTTTAGACTGTCTTTAGGATGTGTGGGTCTAGACTGTCTTTAGGAGGTGTGTGTTTAGACTGTCTTTAGGATGTGTGGGTCTAGACTGTCTTTAGGAGGTGTGTGTTTAGGCTGTCTTTAGGAGGTGTGGGTCTAGACTGTCTTTAGGAGGTGTGGGTTGTCCGGGCCTGCTGACCTTTTACAGTCTATACCTTTCAATACTTTACAGACTTCAGAGACAGCGACAGGCTTAAGGTGGAGAGCTTACAGCAGGGTTCACCATTGAGCATTCTACAGAAGTGTGAGGCTCAATATCAGACCAACAAATCCAACAGAGACTAAATGTTCATAAAAAATTATTACAATGTTCATTTTATCTTTGATCTCACTGCCAGTGCCATCTGTCTTAAGGTAGTTAGGGAGGCCACTAACTACAATAGAGTAAAGAGTAGGAGTACAGAATAATCAAGGTATTTATAGTCTCTTTCCGATAATATAAACTCCAATATAAAATGTATATGGGGAACACAAGGTTATGATTAGGTTATGAAGTTAACTAAAACTAATATAAAAACTAAAAACTAGGTGTGATAAAAACATAGACTTTAGGGGAAAAAACTGAAACAATATTATGTACTTATGAAACTAACAAAAAAAAAATATATATATATATATATATACACAGTATATGCAAAATGTCTTTAGTTTTAGTCATTGCCAATTTGGTCAACAAGACAACAGGCATGAGGAGGCATTGTTGCATAATGTTTATTGAGACTGCAATGTCACTCACATGACTGAGTCAACTACCTTCATAAAGTGATGTGTTTGTATTACACAATACCTTCTCAACTTCTTACATCTTGCCCTGACAAATACCTAAAACAAATACTGAAACTAATATAAAACAGAAAATGTTTAAGCAATAAAACCAAAACTGAAATGAGCACACCCACTCTGGAAATTAACTAACTGAACTGAAAAAAATGTAAATTAAACAAAAATCAAGACTAATGACATACAAAACTATGATAAACCTGTTGTGGACAAAAGTGATGCAAATTGAGATTTTGTTTCCAGGGAAAGTAATGGGTGATTCTATGTCTGTAGCTTTAGGTTAGTTATTCAGACCGGATGGACACATTTTGAAGTAATTCTATTGCTGCTGCTTGAGCTCCGGGAACCTTTCATTAATGAATTACTGCTGTTGCAAACCTTTTTACGATGTCACCTGTAAATCAGTCCTGTTGACGTGGCCAAATTATTGAAAACATTGTGTCGTTTAAGTGTAAGATGATATCACACTATTTCTTGATACAGATTCTTTACAGGATAAACCAAATTTCATACTCACATCAAATGCATAATTGTCAAAACTACTGCTTTCCTTCCCCGGAGTCATTGTAGCTATAGTCTTTTATAGCTATAGTCTTCAGTGCCGTAGGTCTAACAAGAGATGAACACAGATTTAGCAACAAAGAGAGAAAGAGAGAGAGAGAGAAAGAGTTGAGGTGCGACTCCCAGTGTTGTTCACTGTCTGAGAGCTTACATACCTTGTAAGCCAAGCCCTTCAGTCTGGGTTCACCTGCCCTCTTTTTCTTCCCCTCCCCCACCTCACGACACCCCTCTCTTTTTTATCTCAGGGCGAAGGTTCTTCAATCTTCTTTTTTCAAGATGCATACCTATATCAGGAGGCCAACTAGGACAAGTGTGGCGTGTCGGAGTGGTGTTCATTGACCCGAGAAAGGCCTTTGACACCATCAGCCATGACCTACTTACCACCAAGCTTTCCAGGTTAAACGTTTCACCCACTGCAATGCACCACTATTCAACTATTCCACTATTCCACTATTAAACTATTCCTCTAATCCACTAATCACACCTTAGAAACATAGCTAAGGTACAGCCGTTTATAAATAAAAAAGACATCAAGAGCAACATCAGAAGGATCCGACCCTTCCTGACAAAAGAAGCCACCCAACTCCTTGTCCAATCAACAGTCATCTCCCGCCTCGACTACTGCAACGCACTGCTTGCTGGCCTCCCGGCCACTGCCACCAAGCCTCTTCAACTCATTCAAAACGCAGCGGCCCGCCTGATCTCAAACCTACCGAAGTCGGCCCATGTCACCCCACTTCTTAGGGACCTGCACTGGCTCCCCATTGCTGCACGAATCCGCTTCAAGGCCCTCGACCTGGCATACCGTGCGGCAAAGGGAACGGCTCCCGCCTACCTCCGGTCAATGGTCTCTAACTACACACCCTCAAGACCCCTATGCTCTTGCATCTTCTGGCCGTCTCAGACCCACTCCTATCTGAGCTCCGGGAGGGTCATCAAGGAGAAGCTGCCTTTTCTCAGTCCTTACCCCACAATGGTGGAATGAACTACCCACCCCAGTTAGGACAGCTGAAACCCGCCCAATCTTTCGCCGTCGACGCACTTCTTCAACCATTATCTGAAATATAATTTTTTCTCTTTTATCTAACCTTAACTAACCTTACTGTCATGCACTTCCTAATAAACTAACACTTTGATGAACATTGTTACTCAGCTGATACTCTATAGAGGCCTTTAACCAAGAACTGGAGAGCATGGACTCGTCAGAGCTCAGTGGTACACTAGTTGAAGAAACATGGCTTGGATTCAAAACCAAATTCACAACAATACTTAACAACATGGCACCCCTAAGAACCACCAGGGTTAAAAATCGCGCTGAGCCATGGATGCACACACTGAAATACTGACCGCTATGAAAACAAGACAAAAAATGCTCGGAACTTCATAAAAGTCAGACAAAGCTTACCAAAAGCTCAAACAGTGAACTCCAAGCCCACGTGGTTGAACAAAAAATTCAAATTGCCTTCTCTATTTGAACGACCACATCAAACAAGAGGTGGACGCGGGCAAATACTGCGTCATGGTCATGCTGGACCTACAAAAGGCCTTCGACACTGTCAATTACTCCATTCTGATTGACAAGCTAAAAGCAATTGGTTTTGATAGTCAAGTCAAGTCAAGTCAGTTTTATTTGTATAGCACATTTCCAGGCAGCGGCAGCTGACACCAAAGTGCTTCACAAGCAAGTTGATAAAAACAAAATAGTGTGAGGCAAGGTATAAGATTAAAAGAAAGAAAAAAAAACATAGCAAAGCAATGAAAGCAACAAAAACAAAACAATATGGTGCAATATATAGGATTAAAAACATAATAAAGCAATGAAAGTAATAAAAACTGGTAGGACACAGTAAAACAAAGAGGATAGAAGGGCCAGGGGTCTAGTGGTGGTTAAGTAGGGGGGAAGGCCAAGGAGAACAGGTAGGTTTTCAAGAGTGATTTAAAAGCCTGTACGGTCTGGGCAGTCCGTACGCTGAGGGGGAGGCTGTTCCACAGTCTAGGCGCTGCGGTGGAGAAAGCTCTGTCTCCCCTAGTCTTGAGCCTGGTTCTGGGTACCACCAATAGCATCTGGTCAGCTGATCTGAGGGATCGGTGGGGGGTGTGGCGGTGCAGGAGCTCAGACAGATAGGAGGGAGCCGTGCCATTTAATGATTTAAAAACATTTAGTGCTAATTTAAAATCGATCCTGAAGCTAACAGGCAGCCAGTGGAGCGAGGCCAAAACTGGGCTGATGTGTTCGTGTTTTCTTGTTTTGGTGAGGAGGCGCGCGGCTGCGTTCTGCACCAGTTGTAGGCGGCGGAGGAGGGACTTGTCGATGCCCGTGTACAGAGCATTGCAGTAGTCGAGGCGGGTGGTGACAAAGGCATGTATCACCGTCTCTAGGTTACTTTGGGAGAGGTATGCCTTTGTCTTCGCCAGGAGTCTAAGGTGGTAAAAGCTGTTTTTAACTACGGCGCTGACCTGTCTATCGAATAAAAAATTGCTGTCGAAGATGACCCCAAGGTTCCTGACAGAGGTGGAGAGGTTTGGGCCCAGGGGACCAAGTGCGTCAATGAGGGGGGGGCGGGGGGGGGGGGGGGGGGGCACTATTAAAAACAATGACCTCGGTTTTCCCTTCGTTCAATGTCAGGGAGTTTTCGGACATCCAGCACTTGATTTCTGCCAGGCAGTCAAGCAGTGGTTCTATTGACGTCTTCCCTTGGGTGGGCTTTAAGGGGAGGTAAACCTGCACGTCATCGGCGAAGCAGTGGAATGAGATATTGTGTTTTGCCAAGATCTGGCCTAGGGGGAGTATGTATAGGAGGAAGAGAGTGGGACCCAATATCGAGCCTTGGGGCACCCCGCAGGTGAGGGGGGCCACAGAGGAAGTGAGATCACCGAGTTGGACAGAGAAGGTCCTATTACTCAGGTAGGACCGGAACCAGTCTAAGACGGGGCCCCTAAGGCCTACGTAATGCTCGAGGCGAGCTATAAGGATGTGGTGGTCTACCGTGTCAAAGGCGGCTGAGAGGTCAAGGAGTAATAGTAGGGATGAGTTTCCTGCATCAGCAGCTGTAATCAGGTCGTTTAAGACACAGAGGAGAGCCGTTTCAGTGCTGTGTCGTGGTTTAAAGCCAGATTGGAATTTGTCATGGATGTTGTTGTGTTCAAGGAATGATTGTAGCTGTATGTAGACTATGCGCTCCAGGATTTTTGATAAAAATGGTAGTTGTGAGATGGGTCTAAAATTGGCGAAGACAGAGGGATCGAGGTTGGGCTTCTTTATCCGGGGCTGGACCACAGCGTGCTTGAAGGCAGCCGGGACACATCCAGTGCTGAGGCAAGCGTTTAGAAGTGGTAATAATGTGAGGAGGACAGGGTCAGGTACTTCCTTTAGAATGCGTGAGGGGAGTGCCTCTGAGGGGCAATTTGTTGGTCGCAGGTGTTTAATGGCATCGGAAAGGGAGGAGAGGGAGACCGGGGCAAACTGGTCAAAAACAGCAGGCAGTGGGTGGGGGGGGGGGGGGGGGGGGGGGGGGGTAGGGGGGACAAGGGGGGCAAGGGGGAGAGAGATCTAAGGGCAGATACTTTGCTGATGAAGAAGTGTTGGAAGCCTTCGCATAGAGCTAATGAAGGTACGATAGAGGGGGTGGCACAGGGGTTGGTGAGGGAGTTTAGGACTTTGAACAGGGCCTGGGGTTTGTTTGAATTTGCTATGACTAAATTGGAAATGTAAGCTGTTTTTGCAGTTTTGACAGCCGTTTGGTAGATGGACAGAGCGCTGTGTAGGATTTGGAGGGATACATGCAACCTGTCCTTCCTCCACTTCCTCTCGGCACGTCTACATGCACATCTGAGAGTACGCTAGTTGATAGTCTATCAATGAGCTGGATGCAATCCTACCTGGAGGGGAGAGAACAGATGGTGGAGGTAAACGGTACTCTATCCCCCCCCCCTCACAGTGAGCTGTGGTGTTCCACAAGGAAGCATACTAGGACCGCTACTGTTGTGAATCCCTACCCACATTCAAAACCGCTCTTAAAGAGCACCTATGGGAGGCTGCAATTCGAAACTGGCCACCATCCATTTTAAACCGGTTATTACCTAATGCTAACGTTAGCAGATAGACGCGAGAACGTTAGCAGATAGACACGAGAGCCTAGGTAACGTTAAAGCTTGTAGAATAGACACAATGAGAGGTAACGTTAGCGTTAACGTTAGCGTTAGCAGAATAGACACAACGAGAGTCTTGTTCTGTATCGTTAGTGGCTTAGCTTGGCATCGCCTTCTGCACTATCTCGCGTACGTGCACGCGTACTGAATAAACCACAAATGTACCTCTAATACCAGTATTAGTCTGACCACACCCCTCATCAGCTTACCTTCATAAGCAGGTGTGTGGTCACCTGCTCTCCTCCTTCTCGCTTTCACCACAAGGAAGAGGTGCCTCGGTAGATCCCCACACTTGACACCATGATGGAAGAAATTGGATTAGGAACAGCTTGGGAAACAAGGATACGTTGACATCATATCTTTATTTTCTCTCTCACTATTTTCGAGAAAATACGGCGATATTGTCTTCGTACTGGAGTGTCTAGAAGATGATGATCATTCTACAAACCCTCCACCGGTTTTCGTATTGGGAGCACGCCGCTGCATGCTTCTCAACTGCAGTTCCTTGCTGTGTTTGTTGGGGTGAAACCTGTCAGGCCACAGCTGAACTGTCGGACATGCCGCTGTTGTGAGGAGCGGTGCGTTCCAGGTTGGGTGAGTAGTGTTTGCTGGCGGGCTCCACTTGTCTGTTAGTGCTATGGGGGCTACTAGACAAAGTTTATGGAAACCGGCCCCAGGCTAGGGTCCTTTGTTTAGCCGTCTAGGCGACAGAAGGCCTTGGTCTGGCGACCATTATAGTTTTAACTAGTGGGCCGCGACCATTGACACTGGTGATCCCTGTGTGTTCTGGACGAGTGGATTCTCTCTGTCACCGTGTTAAGACCCCATCTTTCATATCCAAATGAGAGTATTCCTTCACGAGGGGATATGTGCATGTAATGTGCGATAGCGGCAGATTCATGTTCAAAGTCAGCTATACAGGCCAGTTGGTACTGTGCTGATTCCGCCGGACGTGTTAATGTCACCGTTGTGAAGCGGTGTTGACGTCTTGTTTTCTCTTTTCTCTTAAAAAGTGAGGAGGGTTCAGAACGGCGGCCTGTCTGGGTGAGTGTTATGTCATTGTTTACATGTTCATAGCTTACGGTTAGCCGGTCGGTGGCCTGGCGCGGGGTAGCTTGGCTTCTCGCGCGCCGCCGGGAGCTCGCTCCTGATCGCGTGCGTCGTAGATCGGCGTCTCGCGAGCGGAAGCGATAGCACCCGGACGGTTGGAGCAGCCGTTAGCTTGATGCTATTCTGTTGAACGTGCTTTGATTTTTAACATGTTTTACACTCTTGACCACGACGTCATCCTTGACAGGGGATGTTCGTCAACCCTGCCTGAGCCTAGACGGGGATTGCGTCAACAAAGAGGGCTGTGTTTTCTACGGTGGCTTGTGACTGCACTTCGCTGATCTGCGTTCCGGGCAGGTACGGGGTTGGCCAGACCCTCATAACACGTCTTCTGGTTTTACCTTGCTAAATGTATTGTGAATGACGGTGTTTTTTCCCAAAACGTGTGTTGTTGCAATGCATTTGAGATACGTTGCGGGTTGTGTGTGAGCTGTTTTTGTCACTGGCAGTAGCTTCTCCGTGCAGGTCGTGATGTATTGATCTGGTTGTTGTGTGAGAAACATCATGGTGTTTATGTGTACCGTGTACTCACTACTAAGGCAACTAACCTATGAAGCTATGCTTGGTGACGAGTGAGTAAAAGAATGTTCTTTCTCAGACTGTAATGACAATGGACAGTGAGTTCACACATTAACAGGTTTTCCTGTTTTAACTGGCCGTATTGAGGGTAAAATAGGAGGATTGTGTTTTTCCCCCCCCGGTTCCCTGGGGACTTTATCACCTCCTATCAGACATGTTGTGCATTAATTGTGTCTTTTGTGTGGTAGGGATACGATGTAACTCTCAGCTTGATTGCTGAGGTTGTGCTAAATCTGCTGGAGAAACTTATTTCCTAAAGGGAAATTGGTTTGGTTGCTGTCATGTGTGTTTAGCAAGGCCTGTGGTCGATACTAATCAAGAATGATGTATTCTCTCATTGTGATGATGATGGGTTGTGTGTGTCATGTGACCTACAACTGGGTTGTACTGGCCACAGAAGCACATGTGTATGTTGGACCGGGGTTCTTAGAGCCCTCTCTATTCTGTGTTTTTCCTTAGTAAAAATCAGATAGCAGGTTAGCTCGTGCGCTGTGTGGAGCTGTGAAACGCTTCATAGAGCTGACTATGACTGTGTCATATTCTCTTTTTGTCGTTACGTCGTATCATGGGTGTGGGGTCGTAAAGGGGTGAACTGGTAACCTTTCCTCTCCCCATTGTTCTGTCGGTCAGGGGTACACCCCCTGTCCTTCAAGGTTCCCGTCACGTGGCGGTTCGGCACGTTACGGGGGGGGGGGGGGGGGGGGGGGGAGGGAGTTCCTGGTCCCACGGCCTGGTATATTGGGCGTGTGCACCGCAGGAATTCCCCCGCCATAGAGTACGTCACCGTGCGCGTCTCTGTTGGTAGGACTTCCGTGTGCTGTTCAGGTCCATGTGATGGATCTGTTTTCAGGGGGGGTGGTCAGGGCTCCTCCTCACCAAGCGCCTACTCAGGCCTTCTGTGAGTTCGGACTCCTTCTTCCATGTGATCCATGTGAGGAAGCCTCCATCAGAGTACAGAGCCTTCCTCCTCAGATTGTCAAAGTGAGTGGACCCTCTAGAAGGGTCCTTTTCTATTGTATGTATATTCGATTCAATTCGTTTATTGAGTGTGTATGGGTTCGGTGCCTCTTCCCCGGAGGCCCTAAAACCAGTTTTTTACATGGCTCAAGGTGCAATATATTCTTTTCAATCTGTACAGCTCGCGTGGGAAGTCTCTCTGGGGATCCCCGTCTCTTTCCTATGGGAGGGTGGTGGGATGTAAAAAATGTGAACATTTTTTACCCCGGCTGTGTAGACTGGGATACATACTGTTGATGCTTCCTTCTTTCTATTCCAGAAGTGTTGGAGTTAGGGAGTGTCACACCCCTCTTGTCGTTCCCCTGGGCGCCTTGGGGATTCAATGACAGGTCTAAATAGCCTGTTCATTGATGGGGGTGTGTCCCGACGCACGTATAGTGCTAGCTCGCTGTAAACAGGCGATTGACTGGCACGCCTTAGTTGCTTGTGGTTGAAACAGCGTTTTTATAAAGCAACTGAGATGGGGGTTTTTCCTCTTCCGGCGACCACATCCCATGACCTGGGTGGGTTGTCGACGGATCCTCGTTCATGTCTGGGGGATGATGACGGGATGGATCTGAACATATGTAGTGGGGTCTCACGCCCTTGGGGTGGGCCACCAGGCACGGTTCGTCCCGACGTCTGGGTGGCGCCTTCTTTTCATGTTAAGATCAACACGCATATCTGCCCTTCTCCTGGAGTAGGCATGTCGGCGTGGTTAGGGCACGGGACTGGTTCTGGTCACGCTGGTCCAGATCAGTTGAACCCGTTGTCCGCCGGGGATGCAGATCTGCTGTTCTGGTACCCTGAGGGACTTGGGCTTTTTTCAGGGGGAAAAATGCCAGGTCGGTCTGGGTGTCACAGGGTTAAGCGCTATGGAGACCCTGGTTGGGTATGTTTTTACTCAGCACTGTCGTCATGGCTTACAGCCATGCCATTCTGTACGCGCTCGATCTCGTCGGATCTCGGCCGCTACACAGGTTGGTCCTGGTTAGTACTTGGTTGGGAGACCGCCGGGGAATACCAGGTACGGTGTGCTTAGGGGCTGGTTCTCCATTGTTTTTCGCTCCTCTCTCACGCATGGCGAAGAGGGGCCTGTGGGGGTGGTTTTTTGACCTCCTCTGGTGACCCTGTGCTTCCCGTACCGCCAGGCCCGGTCCGAAGTGATGTTTGCGACCCGTAGGCCTGGGTTAACCCTTTTTGGAAACTGAAACACTTGTACTGCGGTATAGCCGGTGTATACCCGCAGGTGTGTTTTGGAGTTTTTTCTTGAGGGGTTATAGGAACAACCACCGCATTGGGTAACACCGAGGTGGTTGATTCCCTGGTGTGTTGGAGCAGTGTCAACTCCCGGGTTCACCGGTTGAGGGTGCCCCTGCACGTTCATGACGTCTGCCAATCGTGTCAGCCTTCTCTGCCTCGACCCCTCTGGGTGGGGGTTGTTAAATGGAGGCTTGGTCATGCAACACCGCCAGCTTACGCTCCTTCCGCCGGGGCGGCTGTGTTCAGCTGTCCCCTCTGGCGCCTGTCTCGTCCGCAGTCTCCAGGCTAGGGTTAACAGCCTGTTGCCTGGTTTTTCCCCGGTGCGCTGCCTGCTTCCGTTGGTTAACCTTTTTTGTGTGCTTACGGCCATGCTGACTGCCTATTCTGCAGGGTCAGTGTGCCAGGCGGTGTACTATTGGGGGGACGGGGCCCGCTCGGCTTACTGGCCTGGTTGGTTCCGCCTGGGAATACCAGGTGCAGTAACTGAGGGGCCTTTGTCCGAATACGCTGGCGATGTGGGGGGCGGGGCACTACGTGCCCACCTGGTGGGGTCTTGATGCTGGCATCATGGACTTCTCCGGGCCCCCATTCCAGGGAGTCCAGTCCTTTTGGTGGGTCTGGGTCTTCCTTCGTGCTCCGCTGCTGCGGCCTTGCCACGGGGTTGGGTTTGCCCTTGACCCCGTGATTCTGGGGGCAGTAACGAGGTTGTTCCTCCGTTCGTTCCCGGGTGGCATGCGGGTTGTGCGTGTGTGTAGTCGTGGGTCAAGCCACGGTCTGCTCACCCTGTGCGTTGAGTTGCTTGAGTGCCTCTTCGCACGGTCGGGTCCGTCGCCCTCCCGTGACGTCCCTAATAGGGGGGCTACCCTCCATTAGGGGGGGTCGGGGGGGCTCGGCCCTCCCTGTTCTGATGGTTTTGGGGGGCTGTCAGCGGGGTGTATTTGTCAGCCAAGTGGCTCCGCTTGGCCTCCCTTGTGCAGAAGGCGATGCCAAGCTAAGCCACTAACGATACAGAACGTTAGGTTATGACTATAACCAAGTTCTGTTAGTTAGGGGCGATGCTTGGCATCGGACGCCGCTGCAGCCCTTGTCCTCACCTTGTGGTGAAAGCTTGGGAAGGAGGAGAGCAGGTGACCACACACCTGCTTATGAAGGTAAGCTGATGAGGGGTGTGGTCAGACTAATACTGGTATTAGAGGTACATTTGTGGTTTATTCAGTACGCGTGCACGTACGCGAGATAGTGCAGAAGGCGATGCCAAGCATCGCCCCTAACTAACAGAACTTGGTTATAGTCATAACCTAACGTTAATGTTGTTATCACAACGCTCGTTAATTGTTATGGTTTGACACCGACCCCAAACGCAACGACACAAGAGAGTTGATTCAGAGTTGCCAAAAACAAGGGCTTGTTTATTTACACTAAATAAACAGCAAAAACTTGGTAGAGAACAAACAAAGACTGGGATACAAGCATAGATGAATGTTGCTGCTCTGCAGCTTCCCCCGGGATGGTTCGTCTGGGGAAGCAGATGGTGACGTCAGAGCCGCTCTGCAGACTTCTCTCGGCAGAATCTCCGAGGTGGTAAACGGGACCGAGAGGGAGAGAGGGAGCGGGTTAGCTCAGAGTACAGTGGGGAACAGAGCAGGTGACAGGAGAAGTGACTTGTCCCAAAAACAGAGTTATCCAAGTGACAGAATCTTCGGTGTATATACACACTGTGAGTAACGTCCCAAACACAAATCCGCGTGATTGAATCTTCGGTGCAAATAAACACTGTGAGCGAAGTCCCAATAATTATCCAAGTGACAATATCTTCGGTGTGAAATACACACAGTGAGCGAAGTCCCAATACAATTCCAAGTGATAATGTCTTCGGTGTGAATACACACAGTGGGCGATGTTAAGGTCAAATATTATCCCAATGAACAATCCAAAAAAGCTGACACTGGGTGAGTGACAGTCTGATAAAAAGCAGGATATCTTCAGTGTCTTTAAACACACGAAAAACGAATAGGAGCAAAGACAGTCATAAAAACTCACCCAGGCGCTGTGCGTAAAGAGAGTAGGATCAAAGGGGCGAGCGCGTCTCCACGGGGAACTGGTTGTCCAAGCGGAATACTTCTTGAATATCCTGGAAGCGAAGCACAGGAAAAAACAGCAGGCAAGGAAGGAACGGCGAATGCTAATGAAATATCAAAACGATCCAACAAAACTTGAATGGGGAATGCTTAATTGACAAGCTGTGACAGCTGCGGGATGAGATTGATAAGCGTGAGGTTGGGAGAGCACCAATCAAACGGCGTCTACGGGAAGAAGCGTGTGAATAGGGGAATGCAATTGATTAACAGAAAACTAAAGGAACAGAGCGAGTAGGCTTAAAGGAACAGAGCGAGTAGGTGAGCAACGGACAAAAACCTCACAGTACCCCCCCCTCCACGGGAGCCACCCGGCGACCAGGCCGACCCGGCTCGTCAGGATGGGCACGATGGAAGTCAGTGATCAAGCCGGGATCCACGATGAGCTGTCGGGAGACCCAGCTCCGCTCCTCAGGGCCGTAACCCTCCCAGTCCACTAGGTACTGGAACCCCCGACCCCGCCGTCGAACGCCCATCAACCGGCGGACCTGCCACTGGGGGTGACCATCCACCATCTCGGGAGGCGGAGGATCAGGAGCTGGAGGCATCAGGGGACTGAGGGAGACGGGCTTAACCCGGGAGACATGGAAAACGGGGTGAATGTGCATGGACGCAGGAAGTTTCAGACGCAGGGCCGCCGGACTGATAACCTTCAGGACCTCGAAAGGTCCGACGAAACGGGGGTTAAGCTTCTTGGCCGAGGACCGAAGCGGGAGGTCCTTCGCGGAGAGCCACACCCTCTGCCCAAGGTGGTAAATCGGCGCAGGAATCCGGCGCCGGTCGGCCCCACGACAGCCGCGCTCAGATGTCCGGAGCAGCGCGGTCCTGGTGATCTCCCAGACCCGTCGGCAGCGGTCGAGGTGGACCTGCACGGAGGGAACTGCCACTTCCGTCTCCTGTGCGGGGAAAAGAGGGGGTTGGTAGCCCAGGGAAACTTCAAATGGTGAGAGGCCGGTGGCGGAACTGACCATGGAATTGATGGAGTACTCAACCCAGGGAAGGAAACGGCTCCAGGAAGCTGGTCTCTCGGCTGCCACACACCGAAGAGCAGACTCCACGCTCTGGTTCATCCTCTCCGTTTGTCCGTTAGTCTGGGGATGATAACCAGAGGAAAGACTGACCGTCGCCCCCAATCCCTTGCAAAAAGCCCGCCATACCTGGGAGGTGAACTGGGGCCCCCGGTCAGAGACGATGTCCTGGGGAAAACCATGAAGGCGGAACACGTGGTGAGTCAGGAGGTCCGCCGTCTCGGCCGCCGAGGGAAGCTTGGAAAGGGCCACGAGGTGAACCCCCTTGCTGAATCGATCCACCACGGTCAGAAGGCAAGTGTTCCCCTGGGAGGAGGGAAGACCTGTGACGAAGTCAAGCGCCACATGTGACCAAGGACGGCTAGGAACGGGAAGTGGCTGTAAAAGCCCGGAGGGTGCCTGGTGCGAGGCCTTGCTGCGGGCACAGACCGCGCAGGCCAATACGAACTCCTTGACATCGTTCCGCATGGTGGGCCACCAGAAACGACGAGCCAGGAAGGAGAACATGCGATGGACGCCCGGGTGGCAGGCGAACCGGCTGGTATGGCCCCATAGCAGCACCCGGGACCGGACAGAGTCGGGGACGAAGAGACGATGAATCGGAACGTTGCTTGGAGCACGCTGGAAGCGTAGGGCACGTCTAACCACCCCCTCGATGCCCAAGGTGATGGCTCCAACCACCCTGGCCTCCGGGAGGATGGGAGTCGGGTCCTCAGAGGGTGGAGCCCCCTTGGAGTGTAACCGGGACAGGGAGTCGGCCTTCGTGTTGCGGGAACCAGGACGGAAAGTCAGCGAGAAGTCGAACCGACTGAGGAAACTGGCCCATCTCGCCTGCCGACCGTTGAGGCGCTTGGAAGCGCGGATGAACGTCAGGTTCTTGTGGTCCGTCCAGATGGTAAAAGGCTCCTCGGCCCCCTCAAGCCAATGACGCCACTCCTCCAACGCAGCCACGACCACCAGCAGCTCCCGATTGCCGGTGTCGTAGTTCCTCTCGGCAGGGAGGAACCGACGCGAGTAGAAGGCGCAAGGATGTACCTTCTGGTCCGTAGGCGAACGCTGGGATAAGACAGCCCCCAGTCCAGTATCCGAGGCGTCCACCTCTACAATGAACTGTCTCTTGGGGTCAGGGTGGAGCAAGATAGGGGCGGAAGTGAACCTCTTCTTGAGGGAGCGGAACGCAGCACATGCCGCTGGGGACCAGTCGAACGGCAGAGCGGGAGAGGTCAGTCTGGTAAGTGGCTCCGCCACCTGACTGTAGTTCCGGATGAACCTTCGGTAGAAGTTGGCGAACCCGAGGAAACTCTGTAACTCCTTCCGAGTGGTGGGTTCAGGCCAATCCTCCACAGCTTGGATCTTGCGAGGATCCGCTCGGGCCAAGCCCTTCTCAACGATGAAGCCCAGGTAGTCGACGGAGTCGGAGTGGAAACGGCACTTCTCCGCCTTGACGAAGAGCCGATTGTGGAGGAGGCGCTCCAGCACACGGCGGACATGCTGGATGTGCTCCTCGAGGGTCCTGGAGAAGATGAGGATGTCGTCCAGGTACACCACCACGAACACCTCCAGCATGTCACGAAGGACGTCGTTCATGAGTGCCTGGAAAACCGCCGGGGCGTTGGTGAGGCCGAACGGCATCACCAGGTACTCGTAGTGGCCCCTGGGGGTCTTGAAGGCGGTCTTCCATTCATCGCCCTCACGGATACGGACAAGATGGTAGGCACTCCGGAGGTCCAGCTTGGTAAAGACGGTAGCCTGGGTGAGTGGCTCGAAGGTGGAGTTCATGAGAGGAAGAGGGTACTTGTTCTTGATGGTGATCTCGTTGAGCTGGCGATAGTCGATGCAGGGTCGAAGGTCCCCGTCCTTCTTCCCAACAAAGAAGAAACCGGCCGCCACCGGGGAGGAGGAAGGCCGAATGAGTCCTGCTTCCAAGGACTCAGAGATGTACTGATCCATCGCCTTCTTCTCCGGAACGGTCAGACTGTAAAGGCGGCTGCCGGGAAGGGGAGCCCCTTGGCGGAGGTCGATGGCGCAGTCGTAAGGGCGATGGGGTGGAAGGGCCTGAGCCCTGGACTTACTAAAAACCTCCAAGAGGTCGTGGTACTCGGGAGGTATGGATGAAGAGTCCGGAGGCGACTCACCAGCGGGCCTCCGGGGCGGGGGACAGGACGCCGCCTGCAGACACAGGGCGTGACAGGAGGAGCTCCAGCCCTTGATGGTACCGGAGGACCAGGCGATGTGGGGCTCGTGCAGCGCGAGCCAGGGCCTACCCAGGACCACCGGGACCAGAGGGGAACGGGTGATAAGGAACTGGATTCTCTCAACGTGGTTCCCAGCGATGGTCAGCACGACTGGGCAGGTGCGTTGAGAGATGTCGGCCAGGCGGTGTTGGTCCAATGCAAAGATCTCCAAAGGCCTCACAAGGTCCTCGAGTGGAATGTTGGCTCGGGTAGCAAACTCGAAGTCGAGGAAATTCTCGTCTGCCCCAGAGTCGATGAGTGCCTCCACCGTGGCTCGTTGGTCCGCCCAGGCCAGGGTGACGCTCATCAGATGGCCAGGTGGTGCGCGGCTCTGGGAATGGGAAAAACGGCTCACCAGGATTTCCCGGGGTCTCGGCGAGCCTGGTCTTTTGGCCGGGTGGGGCAGTTGGCGATTCGGTGTCCCTCCCTTCCGCAGTAGAGGCAGAGACCGGACCTGAACCTCGCCTCACGTTCAGCCTGGCTCAGATGAGAGCGTCCCAGCTGCATGGGTTCCTCCTCGCGAACCGAACGGGAGGGTACGCTACCACCAGTCGTGTTGAGGGCAGGGCGACCAGCAGTAACGTCATGAGTACGGGGGGTCCGGGATCCCTCAGGAGGTAACAGTCGGGTCCTCTCACGCCTTCTCTCCTGGAGGCGTCCGTCGATGCGGATGGCGAGGCTAAACAGGTCCTCGAGGGAGTCAGGCTCCTCCCGGGTACCGAGCTGGTCCCTTACTGCGTCACTGAGCCCCCTCAAGAAGGTTAGGCGAAGTGCAGGGTCGTTCCATCCACTCTCCACCGCCGCCAGTCGAAACTCCAGGATGTAGTCAGTTACCCCGCCGCTCCCCTGTCGGAAGGTACCCAACCGGGCTCCAGGGTCCAGACCACGGGCTGGATGGTGGAACACCCTGCGGAGCTCAGCCACGAAGTCTGGATAGGAGAAACAAAAATCTGCATCCATTGCCCAGGAGGAAGTGACCCACTGGGCAGCCCGGCCTGAAAGCAAGTTTGTCATATAGGCCACTTGGGCTCCTCTAGAAGTGAATCGACTGGGTTGATGACGGAAAACCAACTCACATTGCATGATGAATGTGGCACACTCCTCGGGATTGCCGTCGAACAGCCGTGGGACGGAGAGACGGGGGTTCCCGAGGTGCGGGATCGGGAAGCGTGGGAACTGCTGGGGCTGCGGGGAATGCTCCTGAAGGAAGTGAGGGAATTAAAGCGTTAACGGTGTCGCTCAGCGTGTGAAGCTGACCGAGTATACTTGACTGTTGTCCAGCCAGAGCGGCCAGGGACCCTTGAATAGGCAGGACCTGTTCCCTGAGATCATGCACCGCAGCCGCAGCCCTCTCTAGTTGGTGACTGTGATCCTTGGTCAACTCGATCTGATTAGCTAGTGCTGTTCTGACTCTCTCTGTGTCGGCTGGGGTCGTCATTTTGGTTGGATCGTAATGTTATGGTTTGACACCGACCCCAAACGCAACGACACAAGAGAGTTGATTCAGAGTTGCCAAAAACAAGGGCTTGTTTATTTACACTAAATAAACAGCAAAAACTTGGTAGAGAACAAACAAAGACTGGGATACAAGCATAGATGAATGTTGCTGCTCTGCAGCTTCCCCCGGGATGGTTCGTCTGGGGAAGCAGATGGTGACGTCAGAGCCGCTCTGCAGACTTCTCTCGGCAGAATCTCCGAGGTGGTAAACGGGACCGAGAGGGAGAGAGGGAGCGGGTTAGCTCAGGAACAGAGCAGGTGACAGGAGAAGTGACTTGTCCCAAAAACAGAGTTATCCAAGTGACAGAATCTTCGGTGTATATACACACTGTGAGTAACGTCCCAAACACAAATCCGCATGATTGAATCTTCGGTGCAAATAAACACTGTGAGCGAAGTCCCAATAATTATCCAAGTGACAATATCTTCGGTGTGAAATACACACAGTGAGCGAAGTCCCAATACAATTCCAAGTGATAATGTCTTCGGTGTGAATACACACAGTGGGCGATGTTAAGGCCAAATATTATCCCAATGAACAATCCAAAAAAGCTGACACTGGGTGAGTGACAGTCTGATAAAAAGCAGGATATCTTCAGTGTCTTTAAACACACGAAAAACGAATAGGAGCAAAGACAGTCATAAAAACTCACCCAGGCGCTGTGCGTAAAGAGAGTAGGATCAAAGGGGCGAGCGCGTCGCCACGGGGAACTGGTTGTCCAAGCGGAATACTTCTTGAATATCCTGGAAGCGAAGCACAGGAAAAAACAGCAGGCAAGGAAGGAACGGCGAATGCTAATGAAATATCAAAACGATCCAACAAAACTTGAATGGGGAAACGGGGTATAAATAATCAGAGGAATGCTTAATTGACAAGCTGTGACAGCTGCGGGATGAGATTGATAAGCGTGAGGTTGGGAGAGCACCAATCAAACGGCGTCTACGGGAAGAAGCGTGTGAATAGGGGAATGCAATTGATTAACAGAAAACTAAAGGAACAGAGCGAGTAGGCTTAAAGGAACAGAGCGAGTAGGTGAGCAACGGACAAAAACCTCACATTAATGTTGTTATCACAGCGCGGCGTTTCCAATATTATAAATACTGAAGCAGCTGTTCTGCGAGGAAGTTACAGTGAGCTGTAGAGCGTCAGATAAGGGGGGCGTAATAGCGTAGGGTCACGTGGGGTCAGCGGCCAATCAGAGCAACCCGGAAACGCAACTGCGTTGTAGAAAGCATACACGCAGCCCGGCATAGTTCTGACAGCTGTCACTTGTGCTACTGCAAAATAAATGACACACAGCTTTGTGTTGTCAACTGATTCCGACGATTTCTACAATATAATATATATATAAATAACTCTTTTACTAGTACCTTACTACTATGTACTATGTTACTATCCATATACTACTACCTACCATGCTAATATGTCTATTATACTATGCACTCAGGGTGTAACACTCAAGTTCAACACTATTTGACGAACAATGCCACTGACCATAAGCTTGATTGATTGAATTGATTGATTGATTGATTGAATTGATTGATTGATTGATTGATTGAAAACTTTATTAACAGATTGCAGAATGGGTACAGTACAGTACAGCTCAATACATACAATTGTTAAAGGGGAACTATTTTACTATTTCTTTCACTATTTGGGCACTTTTACACAATTCCTGTGAGTCTATGGAACACCTCTGTAATATATATATTTTTTTTATTCATTGTTTTGTATTTCTAATCAAGTCCTCAAAAACAGCATTTTTCTACTTCAAGATCTCGAGCTGTTTTGAGCCTGGGCTGCAGGGCGGCACCTAAACCACTGCGCCGCGTCGTGTTCGCCTGAACATTAACATGCAGCGGTGACTATATGACATCACATATAGGCACATTTTCAAACGACTCAGTTCAGTGAGGGTGAATATTGTGAGAGGAGAATTGGAAGAATGCGCCAATATGAGAATTTTGAGACATAGATCATATTAATATAAGTTCACATAGCTAGGAAACAATGCTAAACACTCAAAAAGGCCATTTATAAGATAGTTCCCCTTTAAGGGGATGCAGACCAGAGAAAGACTTCCGTCTTGTTTACATCAGGGTCCCCCATTTTCAATTCATATTGACATTTATGACATACATGACATACAGATAGACAGTACTGCTACATCTATACATTTATGACATACCAGATTTGCAAATACAGTACTGTTTGTGATACAGAAAGAGTCCAGAAGAAAAAGTATATACATTTGACGTAGAAACTGTACATCGGAGGAGGTTGGGTAGGTGGGGGGGACTTATCCCAATCAGAGAGCGTCTGCCAGAAATGCGGCTACCTTTGGTAATCACGCAGGAAGAAGGGGGAATACCCTTAACAATTGTGTGCATCTCCTGCTGACCAGAAAACCACACACTTTTCTGATAGTGGGGTGCCTGGACACTCAGTCATTTAAAATGTATGCGAAAGTTTCGTTTTCACTTCTAATTTGAAGATAAGGATCTATAGAACAATTTGGGCTTGAGTGTCAAGAAACCAGTTGAATTTAATAAAAATGTATCCAAAATGGCCACAATCGAAATCATGAATTCTTTAAAAACGTCTTAATGTTCACACAATTGCTGTGTAATATAATTTTGTATTGCTATTTTAAGTTAATACTCTATGAGGAATCAACTGGAGTTCAGATATTGATGTTTTGAATATTCTGGTATGGCAAAAATCAAAGATGGCTGCAATTTCTGTATTTATTTCGAATTACGCTTCATAACTTTTATTCTATTGAACCTAGAATGGTGATGTTGGTGCCTGTACCTAGGTTTTCATGAATGAGTAATTGAATAATAAAATAAACATGATTGGAGCATATCTTATATGATATTTCACACAATGAGACAATAAATATGTGGAGAACTAGAGTTAGATATGAGAACTGTAAACAACAGTTGATTGTGAAGAACAAACGATGATTGTGAAGAACGTCCTCATCACAAGAAAGGATCTGCATCTCAGCACCAATGTCAACGCCATGCCAAATACCTGATGGAGGTGTTGCTGAGCAATGGGAATCCCTTTGAGGAGGGCAGTAAAGACCTGGTTACACATAGGTGTCAAACTCATGGTCCGCGGGCCAAATGTGGCCAGCCACGTCATTTGATGTGGCCCCCCAAGAGCTCTGGTAAACATTTTTTTTTTAAATGTTTTTTTAAACATTAATCTTGGGTTAAAAAATAGCGGCGTTAAAAGAATTGTGGGTTAATGCGTTAATAAAGCTTTAACTTTGACAGCCTTAGTTATTACACATTCTTACACATACATGTATGTTGAACATCTGAGGTATTGATGAAGTAACAAAGGAAAAAAGCCAAAAGCACTTACTCCTCAGACATTCTTTGACAATTTTACACCCCAAAATACAAAAAAGATCCAGGCGGAATAGGTAACAAAGGGTTGAAGAAATATTGTCTGAACTGTCAGATGCAAACTGGCTGTGTGACATAACCAAGCATCTCGCTCAATTGAATAAGAAGCTGCAGGACGCAAACAAGTCCCACCCAAAACTTGACCAATATAGTTGTGAACTGAGACAACCCTTATTTTGTTATTTTTTATTTTTTTAGGTTTATCTTTTTTTTATTGGGAAGAATTAGTACATATTTATACATTTCAGTTATCCAAATTATACAACTTCCATTTCCTTCCCCATTCCTATCCCCTAATCCCACCCATCCCACCCAGTGAGGGCGACGACAAACAAAAAAAAATAAGAAATAAAAGAAAAATTAAAAATTTAAGAAATTTAAATAATTAAACAAAAGTACAGATGTGGCAGACAAAGCTACGCAAAAAAAATAAAGTAAAATTAAAAGAATATATAAGTGATACTCCATTTTATAGCGTGATTTCCAGATGGTAAAACAAAATAAAATGGAAAGTAAATTTAACACCCTTAGCAGACCACCACAATGCCATCTCCCCAGCCATGCGTGGGCTAGCAGTGTCGTGAAGGTAGATAGGGGGAGGAGGGGGGTCATGGGGTCCCAAGTTTGGATGGAGTCATATGGGTTTTGAAATGAGATAGGAAGGGCTGCCATGTTTTGTGGAAGATATCTGTGTGGCCTTGTGTAGTAAATCTGATTTTCTCTATATGTATAAGAGACATGACATCCCTCATCCAGTGTAAGTGTGAAGGGCGAGTGGCTGCCTTCCAGTTGAATAGGATGAGGCGTCTGGCAATGAGTGAGGCAAAGGCCATGGCATTGGATTGCCCAATAGATATTGCAGCGATTTCCGGTGTCAAACCAAATAGTGCAATAAGAGGGCATGGGTCAATATTCATAAAAAATATGTCTGAATAAGATTTAAAAATGGAAGTCCAGAAGGGGGCCAGTACTGGACAATGCCAAAACATATGAATAAGTGAGCCAGGGGCTTGGTGGCACCGGTCGCATGTGGGATCCATGCCAGGATTTATCTTCGCCAGTCTAGTCTTTGACCAATATAGACGGTGGAGGAGCTTGAACTGTATCAGTGAATGGCGGGCACATATTGAAGAAGAGTGTATTCGGGCAAGAGCGTTTTCCCATTCTTTGTCTGTAAATTGATGATTTAGATCGGACTCCCAGTTTTGTCTTATAGCCAATACTGAGGAGGGTAGGGATAGGGATATGATGTTATATAGTTTAGATATTGAGCCTTTGATTACAACCTTCACCTCCAAGATGTGATCGATCAACGTTTTTGGAGGTGTATGGGGGAACTGGTCAAATTTGCTCTTAACAAAATCACGTATCTGTAGATATCTGAAAAAATTTGTTTTTGGTAAGTTAAACTTTAGGGACAGTTGTGTGAAAGACATAAATGAACTGTTTTGGTACAAATCATAAATGTTCAGAATGCCATTCTTAAACCAGTTGCTGAAGGTTTCATCCACCATAGAGGGAGGGAAAAGGAAGTTTTTGTGGACAGGTGACGACGGTGACATGTCGTGGAGACCAAAGTGTTTTCTGAACTGGGACCAGATCCGGAGGGAGTGTTGTACTAGGATGTTGTTGGTGTACTGGGCGGTTGTGACTGGGAGCGAAGAGCAGACTAAAGATTGCAAAGATGTTCTAGAACAAGATGCCCTTTCCATGTCCACCCATGCCGGTACCCACTGACAGAGTCCGTAATGGGAATGACTCCAATAGAGAATGCTGTGAATATTTGCAGCCCAATAGTAGACCAAGAAATTGGGTAGTGCGAAGCCTCCCTGCGATTTAGGCTTCTGGAGGGCCATTTTATTTATTCAGACTGGGCGTTTATTCCAAATAAAATCTGATATTGCCTTGTCGAGGGCTTTGAAAAATGACTTTGGAATGAAGGTTGGAATATTTTGAAATAAGTACAGAAATTTCGGTAATGTGTTCATTTTCACAGTGTTCACTCTGCCAACAAGTGATAAAGGAAGTGATGACCATCTGATAAAATCCTGCTTGGTGTGCTCCAGTAGAGGGGTGAAGTTGGACGCTATGAGATTAGAATGTTTATGTGTTATCGTTATGCCAAGGTAACGGAAGCTGCTTGGGGAAAGCTTGAGGGGGAACCTAGAGGGGGGGATATTTCTAGCTAAGGAGTTTATGGGGAAAACACGTGGAAGTGTGGCCGCTGGATCCGCGATATACAGCAGGACATTGTCCGCATATAGCGAGATTATTTGTTCCTGTCCATTTCTAATGATGCCTTGGACATGGCGGTCCATGCGAAAGGCAATAGCTAGTGGCTCGATCGCTAGCGCAAATAGTAGCGGGGAGAGAGGGCAACCCTGTCTTGTACCGCGTTGTAGGGGGAAATATTCCGAAGTCACATAATTTGTTCGAACTGATGCCACTGGAGAGGAGTATAAAAGTTTGACCCAGGACACAAATTTCTCACCGAAACCGAATTTCTGCAGAGTATAGAATAAGTAGTCCCATTCAACCCGGTCAAAGGCCTTCTCTGCATCTAGCGCAACAACGACCTCTGCAACGGGAGACTCGGTGGAAGAGTAAATTATATTCATAAGGCGCCGCAGGTTGAAAAAAGCCGTTCTATCCATCACAAAACCAGACTGATCTGGATGGATAATACTTGGTATAACGGATTCCAGTCGTCGAGCGAGTACCTTTGCCAAGATCTTTGCTTCATTGTTAAGTAGAGAAATAGGACGATATGAGCCACAGTCTTTCGGGTCCTTATCTTTTTTTAAGAGCAGGGATATTAAGGCTTGGTAGAGAGTCGGAGGAAGCGAGCTGGATTGAAATGATTCCTCAAACATTGAAGCCATAATGGGACATAGCTGGGTGGAATATTTTTTTAAGAATTCCACTGGGAACCCGTCTGGGCCTGGGCTTTTCCCACTCTGCATCATAGTTAAAGCCTGTTGAATTTCATCAGCGCTAATGGGCTCTTCCAAAAGCGTCATTGAATCATTGTCTATGACTGGTATATCCAAATCTGCGAAGAAACTATTCATGAGAGAGGGGTCTTTAGGGGAATCAGAGGTATATAGTGAAGAATAAAATGTTTTGAATTGACCATTTATTTCCAATGGGTCCGTATAGATCTCTCCAGTGGCAGAGTTAATTTGCGTGATCAAGTTCTGAGCGGTGCAGTGTTTTAGCTGTAGTGCCAGCACTTTACTAGGTTTGTCACCAAATTCAAAAAAGGACTGGCGTGATTTGAGTAGGAGCTGCTCAGCATGACTGGTGGAAAGGAGGTTAAATTCCGTCTGTAGAGTCACTCTTTCATTATAAAGTGAAGGTGTCGGAGAGACTGAATATGAATAATCCAATTTAATAATTTGGTCTGAAAGTTCAGCGCGTCTGCTGTTGCGCAGTTTATGACGTCGAGCACAGTTAGAAATAATTTCTCAACGGAGAAAAGCTTTAAGAGCTTCCCAAATGATGGACATAGACATGCCAGGGGTAGAATTTCCCTCAATAAAAAATGTGATCTTAGTGGACAGGAACGACGAGAATGAGTCCTCAGATAGCAATAGTGGATTAAGTCTCCACGGCCTGAATGATGGACATTTGTCCGGGAAGGCTAGCTCTAAGATTATTGCTGCATGGTCTGAAATAACAATGCTATCGTAAGAGCAGGAACGCACTTGAGATAGAAATGTGTTGTCGATAAACAAATAATCAATTCGAGAATATATATGATGAACTGGTGAAAAGAAAGAGTACTGTTTGGCGGTGGGGTGAAGGAAGCGCCAGACATCTGAAATACCGTATTGCTTCAGGAAGGACGCTATGGCTCTAGCAGTCTGAGATTGTGGAGCTGGATTAGATGATGATCGATCTAAGGCTGGGTTAAGAGCACAATTAAAGTCACCTCCCATAATCAGTTGATTAGAGTTCAGGTCGGGGAGTGAAGAGATAAGTTTATTGATGAAATGCGTGTCACCAAAATTGGGAGCATATACGTTGACTAGGACTACCTTTGTGGAATAGAGAGTTCCTGAAACTATAATGAATCTGCCATTAGGGTCAGAGATCACATCAGATGGAGTAAATGGTGTGTTTTTGTTAATCAGAATGGCTGTTCCTCTGGCTTTGCTCTGAAAACCAGAGTGGAACACTTGACCTACCCAAGCTCTGTGTATTCAACGGTGATCTACTCGCCGGAGGTGAGTTTCTTGCAGAAAAGCGATGCCAACCCCAAGCTGCTGTAAGTGAGTGTTATGGTTTGAAACCGACCCCAACAGCACGGCACAGACAGGTAGTTCAGAGTTAGCCAAAAACTAGGGCGTATTTATTTATAAATAGGAATGAGCAAATAAACAACAAAACACAAAGGGAGAATGTTCTGGGCAGAGTTGTCCGCGACTCTGCAGCACGTCTTCTGGGCTGAGAGGCACCGTGGCGTTGTGCCACTGCCTCTGCTGCTCTGCAGCTACACGTCGATCCACTCGGGAAACAGAGAGAGAGAGAATGTCACTAGACGAGCAAACGGGATTACAAGCAGTCCAGTATTGTCTTAGCTGAGTCCGTGATAACAACAAGCGGTTCCTCTTCAGTGTTTAACTAGCTGAGTCCGTGATAACAACAAGCGGCTCCTCTTCAGTGTTTAACATAACACACAAAAACAGAAAGGTCCCGAGTCCCTGAATTTACGAGAAAAACAGTCTCCAAAAAAGAACGTTCCAAAAACTCACCAAGGCGCAATTGCGCAAAGCGGTCTATGAGGCAGGGGTCCAAAGAATGGCAAGCAAGCAACAGCGGCGACTTCCAACAGACGTCATGAAGAGAAAAAGGCGAGGTACAACACGGGGAAAACAAGCAGCAGCCAGTGGAAATCCAAAACGACCCGACAATGAACGTTAGGAAACCCAGAGTATATGAAGGCCTCCAGTGAGCTGATTACAACACACATCAGGTGCGCGACGGTAATTGGTACCTTGACCTTGAAGCGTGCGGCGGCAACGGACCAATCCTCACAGTACCCCCCCCTCCACAGGAGCCACCCGGCGACCTACCCCGCCTCGGCTTGCCCGGATGGGACCGAAGGAAGCCGGTGATCAGGGGCACTGGAGAGGGGGACAGAGACAGAGGCCCGGAAAGGCGGGCTAGAGACAGGGACAGAGGCCCGAAGAGGGGGACCGGAGACGGGGACAGAGGACCGGTGAGGGGGGCTGGAGACGGGGACAGGGACCCGGTGAGGGGGGCTGGAGACAGGGACAGGGAACCGGCGAGGGGGGCCGGAGACGGAGACAGGGGCCCGGTGAGGGGGCTGGAGACAGGGACACAAGGGGAACCCCGGGGCGAAGGACTGGACGCCGCCTGAAGACACTGGGCATGACAGGAGGAGCTCCACCCCCTGATGGTGCCGGAGGACCAGGCGATGTGGGGCTCATGCAGCGCGAGCCAGGGCCGACCCAGGACTACTGGGACAAGAGGGGATCTGGTAATAAAAAACTGGAGTCTCTCAACGTGGTTACCAGCAACGGTGAGGAGGACAGGACAGGTGCGTTGAGTGATGTCAGCCAGGTGGTGATGATCCAGCGCGAAAACCTCCAAGGGCCTCTCGAGGTCCTCAAGTGGAATGTTGGCCCGGGTGGCAAACTCAACGTCCAGGAAACTCCCATCAGCACCAGAGTCAATGAGTGCACCCACCGTCGCCCGCTGGTCCGCCCAGGCTAGGGTGACGCTCGTCAGACGGTTAGGTGGTGCACAGGTGTGGGAACAGGAAAAACGGCTCACCAGGATCTCCCGGGGTCCTGGCGAGCCTGGTCCTCTTGGCCGGGTAGGGCAATTGGAGATACGTGTCCATCCCGGCCGCAGTAGAGACAAAGGCCGGACCAGAGCCTGGACTCCCGTTCGGCCGGGCTAAGGCGGGTGCATCCCAGCTGCATGGGTTCCACCTCGGTCACAGCTCGGGATGGAAAAAAACCACCAGTCACGGAGGGGGCAGGACGGTCAGCAGAACAGTCACAAGGACGGGGGGTCTGGGGAACGTCTGGGGGTCCCAGTCGTGCTCTCTCACGCCTTCTCTCCCGGAGGCGTCCGTCGATGCGGATAGCGAGGCTGATTAGGCCCTCGAGAGAATCGGGCTCCTCTTGGGTCGCGAGCTGGTCCCTTACAGTGTCGTTGAGCCCCTTCAGGAAGGTGAGATGAAGCGCCCGATCATTCCAACCGCTCTCGGTTGCGGCCAGTCTGAACTCCAGCGCGTAGTCGGTGACACTGCCACTGCCCTGCCGGAAGGTGCCCAGCCGAGCTCCCGGGTCCTGGCCACAAGCTGGGTGGTGGAAAACCCTTCGGAGCTCTGCCACGAAGTCTGGGTAGGAGAAACAAAAATCGGCTCTCATAGGCCAGGAAGCAGTGACCCACTGTGCTGCTCGGCCTGTGAGCAGGTTAGTCATGTAAGCTACTCGGGCTCCCTCTGACGAAAATCGGCTGGGTTGATGAAGGAAAACCAACTCACATTACATGATGAATGTGGCACAATCCTCGAAGTTACCCTCGAACAAACGTGGTTCGGAGAGACGGGGCTCCCGAGGTGCGAGGTCGGGAGGCGCGGGGTCTGCCGCGGCTGCGGGTGGTGATCTGGCTGAGACTCCTGGGACAGGTGGGGTTAAAAGCAGGGTGTTAAATGCTGCACTGAGAGCCTGTAGCTGGTGCAGAATAACAGCCTGCTGATTACCCTGGGTAGTCTGCCGGGTGGCCAGAGTGTCAAGGGAATCCAGAATAAGCTGGACCTGGGCCCGGAGGTCCTGCACAGCAGCCGCAGCCGCACCCAACTGTTGGGTGTGGTCGTTGGTCAACTGGATCTGGACCGCCAACGCTGCCCTAACTCTGTCTGTGTCGGCTGGGGTCGACATGGTCGGGTCGTAATGTTATGGTTTGAAACCGACCCCAACAGCACGGCACAGACAGGTAGTTCAGAGTTAGCCAAAAACGAGGGCGTATTTATTTATAAATAGGAATGAGCAAATAAACAACAAAACACAAAGGGAGAATGTTCTGGGCAGAGTTGTCCGCGACTCTGCAGCACGTCTTATGGGCTGAGAGGCACCGTGGCGTTGCGCCACTGCCTCTGCTGCTCTGCAGCTACACGTCGATCCACTCGGGAAACAGAGAGAGAGAGAATGTCACTAGACGAGCAAACGAGATTACAAGCAGTCCAGTATTGTCTTAGCTGAGTCCGTGATAACAACAAGCGGTTCCTCTTCAGTGTTTAACTAGCTGAGTCTGTGATAACAACAAGTGGCTCCTCTTCAGTGTTTAACATAACACACAAAAACAGAAAGGTCCCGAGTCCCGGAATTTACGAGAAAAACAGTCTCCAAAAAAGAACGTTCCAAAAACTCACCAAGGCGCAATTGCGCAAAGCGGTCTACGAGGCAGGGGTCCAAAGAATGGCAAGCAAGCAACAGTGGCGACTTCCAACAGACGTCCTGAAGAGAAAAAGGCGAGGTACAACACGGGGAAAACAAGCAGCAGCCAGTGGAAATCCAAAACGACCCGACAATGAACGTTAGGAAACCCAGAGTATATGAAGGCCTCCAGTGAGCTGATTACAACACACATCAGGTGCGCGACGGTAATTGGTACCTTGACCTTGAAGCGTGCGGCGGCAACGGACCAATCCTCACAGTGAGTAAGGATCCTAGTACGTTTCAAGGGGTTATTTACCCCCTTCACATTCCAACTAATTATGTTAGTATTACCCCCTGACCCCTTATTAGGATTAAACACTGGCATAAGAAAGTGAACAAATATTCATGACATTTGAGATGGCAGAGTGGTGGTCCAGGGTGCTTACAATTAAAAATGAGAAAAAGTCATAAGAATAGAAACAAAAAACAATAAACAAAAATAGACAAAAATATTCACTGTGAATATTAGCAATGAAAAACAAACAAACATAGAACGCCCTCTCACGTCCCTGTGGGGCGTGACTACTCACAGCTATAGTAACACTGACTGTGCCTAGCATTACAGCTAACCTTGTGCACCCTGTTCTCTAAACGAGCACCCCGTGAGAACTATAATTCTTAATTACACATGGCAAGAACCAAAAAAGAAAAGAAAAAGAAGAGAAGAAAGAAAAAGAATGAATATATAATACATAAATAAATGATCGACACGTGGCCATATATATGTAACTAGCTTGGTTAGACAAGACAGGTTTCTAACAGTGTGTACACCTAAACCCCTGTTTGGAATCTCATTGTAGTCCACCCCCTCAAGAGACAGGTACTACTTATTTAGACCAGTAGAATGTAAGATATCTCTCTTTGGTTAGAGTTCTACGCCAAATATTTGGGCCATGGGGTATGTTATTTTATAAGGGTGCATAGTAGCACCAAACCTATCTTTTCCAATCTAACTAACACACACACACACATACATACACAGACACACACACTGACACACACACCCACACACACACACAGGGGCGGGGGCCCAATTGATCACCGCCCTGACACACACATACATACACGCACACACACACCCATACACACACATACACACACACCACGTATATAGCTATGGTTAACTTGAATAAGTATGACAAAGATAAATCGCAAGCCTGCAGCCAATTCGGCGCATATAATGTAGTGATAATAAATAATACGATATCCCCAGGAGTGGGATATGGGCGAGTAAACCCGTCAGCTAGCACCCAACGTAAACTGAGACTGAAAGTTTAGCAATAGCCAGGCGGCTGGCTGTGGTAAGTGACGTTATTTTGTTATTTTTGAGTACAGTTACAGTTGTGTGTTCATGCAGACACATAATAGCAATTTCATTACGAATTGAAAACAGGGGACCCTGATGTAAACAAGTCGAAAGTCTTTCTCTGGTCTGCATCCCCTTAACAATTGTGTGTATTGAGCTGTACTGTACTGTACCCATTCTGCAATCTGTTAATTAAAGTTAATTAAACTATCTTCCATTAGTTGGATGTATGGCCTCTGCAAGGTTGTGTGCAGCCATTTGTTTTTGTAACATCTGCTACATCTGTCCCACGTGTTCTTTGCAGCTCACAGTTGTTAGTTCTGCCCCTCTTGACTGTGACAAAAAGGTTTTGAACAAACTTAATGTCATAGCTTGTATTTTATGATATTCTTCTTTGTTATTTAGTTGAATGGTTTGATCATTGATTGATGGAGTAATATGGGGTTCTGATAAATTAAAATTATTTGTTAAAATAACATAAGCTAACATATATTTTTACATCTATGCAAAATGTATAACTTGAATAAGTAATAAATACAGAAACAACATGTTTAACAATATGTAAATGAGTAGCTACATTTATTTTACATTACATTAACATTTATATGGTCTTTGGCCCTTTGAGGGCAACCATAATGCTGATGTGGCCCTCTGTGAAAATGAGTTTGACACCCCTGCATTAGACAATAAGGTGTGTGAGTCTGCGGCTGCTGCCCTATCTGTCCATCAACTCGAGTCTACGGGACAAGAGCAGTACAACAATTTCACAAAGAGTGCTTGAATCAAATGACAGACTTCTGACAGCACCGATCAAGCGAAATAACTTACTGTTGTTCCATGAGAATAAAACACAGAAGAAGACAGCAAATAAGCTGAGAATGCAGCACTTCAAAAATCATGGGAAAGCTTTTATTGTGCTAGACACAATACACGTCAAGTAGAGATATTTCTGTTGACAAGGAGTTAGTTGCGCCAGGTGTAACAAGACATTTTCTCATTCCTGTCAAATAAGTTGTTAACAGATGGACAGTTCCCAGATGACAAGGATGTCTACATCACTGCAGGTGATCAAGTCCACCATGTTGGAAACAGTCCACGAATGGATCAATGCAATCATGAGGAAGCTGACACTCGTGTCCTATAATACATCTCCTCCACGCCCTCCAAACATCATCACTTGGGAGGGTGCACTGGAGATACAGATGTCTATCGGAATCCTTCTGACTAATTTCCATCACATCAAGCCACTAACAGATACACACCCACTCAGGGACGTGCACAGGACTTTAGAGGGGCAGGTGCTCAAAGGCTGAAAAGGGCACTATACCTGTGTGTGTTTTAACCGAGCGCTCGTAGCGCACAAGCCCGATTTTTAAGGGCCCTTTTCGGGCGGGGGCCCCCTTTTTATGCTTTTTGGGGGGTTTTGGTGATCAAATATTGAATATTGAACTATAATAATCAGTGCAGGAGCTCACTTATCCTTGAAAGACACTTTTATCACTGACTTAAAAGGCCCATACATCTCCATAGATGTTCAGGGGGGAGGGAATAAGTGCTTACCCTACAGACCCCAAGAAGTGCTGTATATTCTGTATTGTTTAATATAAATGCATTTTTTATTCCAATCCCGATTTGTATTTGAGATTCCCAAATCCCATCGGACTTGACTTCTTCGTGTCCCTCAGTGAGTGTAATACCAGCATTCAACTGTATGCGCCACAGCGGTTTCTATCATCATCATCATCATCATCACCACCCACGCTATGCATAAAATATATAGGTCCGCAGAGAGGCACGCTGAGCACGCTGAGGAGGCTATGCAAACTGCAATGGAATATGGGGCATCTCTCTCTCTTTACCTAATATTTTGATTCTATCCTGACATTTTCAGTTGGAAGGGCAGTCTATATGCGTAACGAATTATTATTATATTTTTTTTTTCAAAAAGGGCACTTTTTTTATGAGGCTCAAAAAGGCAGGTGCTCAAGCACCCCTTGGGCTCTATGTGTGCACGTGCCTGAGCATAACTGTATATTGTATAGTATATTGTATAGTAGGGTATATAGGACTCATTACCTTTAATTCCTAAGCTTAGCATTGTATTGTATTTTATCTTAGTACCTTTTATCATGTCTATTATTATCTATTCTATTTTTTTCTATTATTATTTGTATTTTTTGGCACAATCAAGGCGGGCATGGCCACCTTCATTTCATTACATGTCTTGTGTATGTATGTGACTAATAAATCTCTTGAATGTTGAATCTTGAATCTACATTTAAATACCATATAGACAAATTAGTCCAGTAAGCTGCAGCCAAAAATTGCTTTCTTGTACAGAAACAGAAATAACTTTCCTTTGAATTGTAGGAAAGATTTGTTGAAGCAGTTTTGGTGATGTCATCTACATGCTGCTGCTTCCATTCTTAACCCACTTGACTTGATCTACATGTATCATTCTGCCTCAGAGAGGCACAATAATCATTGGTTTATATCCAAAGCCCTTATTGGTAAGCTTAGCTACCACTTTACATCACAGCATTGCTGGATTGGTACTTTGAACCCTATTTGACTGAAATTATCCTCACGCATGTTTCTGTTGATGTTCCTGACCCAGGGAACATCCTTCAGCTAACCTTAAATATCAATACTTTTCCAACCTATGCACAGTTGAAAGCCATGACCACTAACCACTGTATATACAGTATATGCTGCACGCCTCTTGACCGGCACAAAGAGGCATGAACACATGATCAGACCAGTACTGGCTTCCCTGCACTGGCTCCCTGTTCAGTTCAGGATTGAAAATGGCTATGTTTGTATTCAAGGCCTAATGGTCTGGCCCCTCAGTATAAGCTGAACTCCTCCGTGTCTGTACCCCAGCTAGACCACTGAGGTCATCAAATAAGTTACTTTTAGATGTCTCAAGGTCTAGGCTAAAGACAAAAGGCGACGAGCTTTTGCGGTGGCTCGTGGCTGCCCCTAAACTATGGATCTTCCACTGCCAATTAAGATCTGCCCAGACCCTAGAGAGATTTAAAACACAGCTGAAGACTCATCGGTTTTTATTGGTTTTTTGAGGCTTGGTAAGCCATACATCCCTGGTTGTGTCGTGATTATTTTTGTATGTATTGTAGTTTTTGACTTTGTATATACTGTATTTTGTATTTTTTTGTATTTCTGTTTTTATATTGTAAAGCACTTTGGTGCAACTTCGGTTGGTTTTAAATGTGCTATAGAAATAAAGTTGACCTTGACCTTGACCGTATCATTCTGTAACAGTTTTAGCTGATTTTCTTCTTTTTATCTGTTTTTATCTTTGTTTTTAATCGTGTTGTGTTACTACTTAAACTGTTTACTCTTCATAATTTCAAATGAGGGCAACCTTAATGATTTTATTAGTATTAAATAAAGGTTTGATGATGATGATGATGATGATGATGATGATGATGATGATGATGATGATGATGCATGGAGGCAGCCTCAGGCAGGTGGAACAGCTCCTCTGGAAGAAAAGGCACCGATTAAGGACTTAAATGTTCTGGCGTCTCCCAGGAAAAAACGTGGGACTTTCTCTCCTGAGGGTAGATTTGCGGCGGTGGAGTCCTCCACTCCCCTCTATGATTTGTCATTATGTATGTAATGGGCGGCGGGTCGTGTCGTCTGACCTGGGGTCAGAATAACCCAGACTTTAGTGTAATTGTTCCTCTAATGCTCCGGTCAATAAAAAAAAGGTTGTTATATAAACAGCATCACACCACGAATTGCCCGGTCAACATGATCTATGTCTGTTCTTTGCTGGAGGACGGTGCTAAGGGACTGCAATGGACAGACCAACAATCTCCTATATAAAAGTTTGGTCTCATTTGCCAAATCGTTTGGGCTAATTTTGCTAAAAGCCCAGCTGGGGAGGGGGGGATTGTTGTGTCATCAGCAAAGGCTCTTTGTAGGAACATTAAATGGTAATAATGTTGACAGCTGAGAAGAAGTGTGCCACAATATTTAAGTCACAATATTAAAAAAAAAACGTTATATTTGCAACTTGTCACGATCGGAGCTCGAGTCTGCCAGATGAGGAGCAATCAGCGCGGCTGCAAGAGATCACCTCATAAAGCGTTCCCTACTTCAACTGGCAGATCCCGTCATCCGACGTCGCAGTGTTAAACTGCCTACCGAGGTACGACGACGCTACCTGAAGACCAGCTGTAACTACCCCTGTTTATGCTTTCCCTAACCTTCTGTTTCTTGTGCCCCAGGACTTCGCTCCAGCGCCCTTCCACCCTGACGTCTCGAGCCCCAGCGTCCTTCCACCCTGACGTCTCGAGCCAAGCAAAGAGGACTCCTGCTCGCTCTCAAGCGCAAGACCTGTGTCCTCTCTCTCTTGCTGCCGACAGCTGCACTGAAGTGCACCTGCTCTCATTCTTCTCCCCCCAAGAACATTATAACCTCCGTGTTGTTCACATTCCTGTTTCACATTCCTGTTATACTCTGCTTGGTTGGGAAGAATAATTAAAGAACCCTAAAACCGCTCCATTCTCTCCTCCTGTGTTTTGCTATTGGGCTCCGCAAGAACCCCATCCTCACACAACTTTATTGTCAGGGTTACTTATTCCCTGCACTCAAGAGATCACAGTCATATAACACAGATAGAGAGACACTGCAAAAAACACAACTCCCTCGCCCTCAAATGGTTTTGATTTCTTGTTCACAGGCCGAGTAAGTGCTGCGTGCTTAGCCTATTCCTCAGCAAATGACACTGAACAGCAATTACTGAGGTGCAGCAGCCACAAAAACACACGTATAGGAATTGACCAATTAAAGGCACCTGGTGCGGCGAGTTACTTAGCAGAGCATGAAGAATACATCACTCTCTGGGCCCGGCATCACGAGTACCATGGGGGCTGTAAACCACACCGCGTCTCATTGCACGTCATATAACAACGATCTGTCTTGAGAAATATCACGGATCAACAGCAGCACTGCACCAAACACAGCATGCGCACGTTATCCTGCCTTCATCACACATCATCATTTAATCACGAAAACAAGTGCATTGATGCGGCTTCTTTTTTATTCACACTAACTTTCATTCACACTGACCACACTAATGGTTTTAATCTGTTTGGCTGATTTGGTCTGCGTGGTCAAAATGCACGGTGCGCAGTCCCTTTGACGCATTCACAGTTGCTAGATGAAAAGAGATACAAAAACAACCAGAAAGGTGCTCAATCTCCACCAGGCAGCAGCCAGACATTTCTCTCTAAGAATATAGACCTCACACCACTTCAGAAGTTTCTTTTTAATGAAGCTTTTGAATGTAGACCCAGTAACGAATGACGAATCTCTCCATTTCTTTCTCCTCTCCTTCTCGTCCCATGAGATCTCCCTCCTTTGCAAAACTCCTGGGCCCTCATTCATCAACGTGAATTACGCACAGATATGTGCTTAAGCTGTGCGTACGACCATTTCTAAGCAGAGTGTGGGATTCATCAATTTCAACTTGAACTTGACTTCGTGCTTATATTTACGCACAGCTCGGACCATGCGTACCTGGCGCCCGTTGGTAGAATATATTATTACAACAAGGAAATGAGCTTCTGTGCATTAGTTTCAACACTGGCATGTTCTGTATGAACCGTAATTCATTATAGTTCATTGTAAAATAGCAACAGTGTAATTATGGTCAAAACCCTATAAATAGCATTTGGAATAATAGATCTTTCTCTCAGAATGAATGCAGCATGGTTTATATAGCGTTATCGGAATATACGGGGTGTACTGACTGACTGCGCTCCGCGTAGCTCAACTCGTTATTATTTTGCGCACAGACCGCAGAAACACGGGAACGTTTTGATTATATTTAAAAGGCTTTACGTTAAACGAAACAAGTGGAATTTCGAAGCTGTAAGCAGAATACAAGTCATATGAACACCCACGATATAGTGTTCTTCCCCCTTTTTACTGTATAAGAAAGAATAAAAAACGCATTGCAATGACACCAGATAGTGGACAGACTATGTAAATATGATGATGGGATTCAAGTTCGCATTTTTGTTGATCATAGGCATGCTGTCAGAGTATGATATCTTAATCAAACATTCTAGAACATTTGTCGTCACAGATCATGTCATAATAGAACATAGGCTATGGCACGGTCCATCGTGATATTGTGTAGACTGTTATTACTGTACCGGTACCACCCATTGTGACAACAGCCTTGTGAGTCCCGCACACAAACATGATGGAATTCAAGTTCATGTATTGAAAGGCAGGCTACATCATACATGCAGTGAGATTCATTGTTCTTGTATATGCTCTCGTATTATTGTTTATATAGGCTACCCAATACTGACATCAAAATAGATTGTAGTATGCCTCTAGAAATCATATGCAGCAGGTAGAAAATTGACGGAAAATCCATCGCGATTTGGAATAAAATTGTGGAGAACTTTAATCCCTGGGTATTAATCAAACAACACGGGAAAAGGCAGTCATATTCCAGCACGGTCTTTATTAGTGTTTGCGCTGCCCAGGCAGCAATGGTTAATAGATATCATATCCGACATCACCGTACGTGTACACGTCTGTCAGCCTGTCTCATAACACGCTTCCCTCGGCTTAGTCCATTTTTCCACATTTCATGGGGGTATTCCATTACCGTATATGGTTAATCGGGGCGGTTCTGGTATGCAAATACTTAAAACAGTGCACAAGCTCAAACGTAGGATCAAAGTCATATTTATCAAGACAGGTGTGCGTAGAACCTGTGTACGCACGTGTGATAAATCCCGTTTTTTTTGTGCGTGCACAGATTCTAAATTCCGTGCTTAAGTATGGAAATAGAACACTTTCTACGTCACGTTGATGAATGAGGGCCCTGGAGCATCTCTTCCTCAGAACTGTATCTTAATCAGTTAAGACCTGTACAAGAACAGACATCTCTCTATGTTTTGTGTATACTATGAAAGACAAATCGAACAAGACTAAAATCCTCCCCTACTCCGTCCGATAAGATGAAATACTCCGTAAACAAACCGCCCTTCTCAGCTTGAACATATCTCCGTCCAATGTTCAAACACTCATCATATAATCAAAGCTGTGTTGTTATTTTTTTATGTGTGGTTCCGAATGCATTCTCTTTTTTGTTGCCTCTCTCTCTCTCTCTCTCTCTCTCTCTCTCTCTCTCTCTCTCTCTCTCTCTCTCTCTCTCTCTCTCTCTCTCTCTCTCTCTCAGAGCTAACAAACACGCCAATATTTAACAAATGCAGACACAATCTATTACCATTAATTAGAATGACTCCAAACCGGCAGCCTCAAGGCCCGGACCAGCAGATCGGGACGGGTCTTCCCCCAGGCAGTCAGACTCATGAACAAATAACACTGATGATACCCAGCATGTGACTGTATTGTAATCCAGTGCTGTTTTCCTCACCGTTTCTTTTTTTATTTGCACACACTACAGCTGCGGTGATTGTTATATAGCCTAGAGCTATTTTATCATTGATTTTACAGCCACTTTACAGCCACTACACTGCACTACACTACACTACACTACACTACACTACACTACACTACACTACACTACACTACACTACACTACACTACACTACACTACACTACACTACACTACACAACACACCAACACGTGTTGTCCTACTTTATTGATGCTGCTGCTGCAAAGCAGAGGAGCCAAGAACAAAAGGAATTTCACTCCTCTATGTAATGTATATATGTATATCCTCCTGTAATAGTGTAAGATGACGTGACAATAAAGACACTTAACCCCTAATTGATCCTGATGTGCACCTTGCACGGTTACCTCTGCCGTCGGGTCGGTGTGTGAATGGGTGAATGTGAGAAACAAAAATGATAAAGCGCTTTGGATAAAAGCTGTTATATAAATGCACCATTTACCAATCGACCAACTCTCTCTCTCTCTCTCTCTCTCTCTCTCTCTCTCTCTCTCTCTCTCTCTCTCTCTCTCTCTCTCTCTCTCTCTCTCTCTCTCTCTCTCTCTCTCTCTCTCTCTCTCTCTCTCTCTCTCTCTCTCTCTCTCTCTCTCTCTCTCTCTCTCTCTCTCTCTCTAAAGAACATTATTGGCAGATTCAGCACACAACACAACACACTGATTCATCATTGTCCACAGCCTTCCATCCAGGGAAGATTCCAGATGATGTTTCTGGGAACTCTTGTCCTTTGCTTTTCGGTACACTTGAGTGCATGGCTCGCAGACATCCATGCACCATGTTGAGATGGACATGGCATAGTTATTTGTGTGTGAATGTACATGCATATGTGTACATGCATTTGTGTGTGTGTGTGTGTGTGTGTGTGTGTGTGTGTGTGTGAGTGTGTGTGTGTGTGTGTGTGTGTGTGTGTGTGTGTGTGTGTGTGTGTGTGTGTGTGTGTGTGTGTGTGTGTGTGTGTGTGTGTGTGCGTGCGTGCGCACGCGTGCCTCCCATCCCATGTGACTGGATGAGTAGTGGTGCAGTGAGACACTGAAATCTTCCTTCTGACAGACCAGTGAAGATTATCAAAGCCTGAGGAGGACCTGGGAGCTCAGTCATCCGTGTCTTGTGTAGAATCATCACATTAATGGATGAGCGGCCAGAACGCAGTGCTCCCACAACACGCCAAACAGACGTCAACTTCAATCCATCCCCCGATTGAAGTTGTGATGAGAAAGTCACGTGACTGGTTGTTGCGTATAGTGTGTCTATGAATATGTCTCCATGTGTGTTTTATGCAAGACTTAATGGCGGAAAAGGACAACTATTTGAGATACTCAATAATAACACAAGATCATATTACATTACAGCTGAATATGATTATTACACTGCCTGAAAGAGAGACAATATTACTTGTGTTGCTCAGTTCCTCTGATATCCAATCTGTCATTTGGCAACAACACATCAAATGGTAAATGGTGCATTTATATAGCACTTTTATCCAAAGCACTTTAGAATTTGTTCCTCACATTTACCCATTCACTCACACATTCACACACCGATGGTCGGAGGCAACCATGCAAGGCATTGATGCATAGCGCTCCTGTTCAATATACTAAGGGGTCTGTCCTCATTATGCTCCCTACTCTTCTGAGTGCATGTCAGAAAAACAGCAGGGCACGTCTCAGGATATCCAGGAAAGAGTGCTACAGGCTCAGGGACTGGACATCTGGGGGCTACTTTTACACAAAAAAGGCTTTAAGGATATACCGAACAAACCTGATCAGTACTATTACTACTACTACTACTACTACTACTACTACTACTACTACTACTACTACTACTACTACTACTACTACTACTACTACTACTACTACTACTACTACTATACTTTTATTTTGTATTGTGTTTTTGGTAGATATTTTATTGTTTTTTTCCACGCAGTCCGGGAGAGAGAGAGAAGAAGTATGGGAGGATAGATGGGGGAAGACATTCGGCAAGGGTCGCCGGGTCCGGGAGTCGAACCCGGGACAGCCGTTTTGCACCGCAGTGCTGTACGTGGTGCGCCACCCTGGCGCCCGTACTATTACTACTATACTACTATACTACTACTACTATTACTACTACTACTACTACTACTACTACTACTACTACTACTATTACTACTATTACTATTACTATTACTACTACTCCTCCTCCTACTACTACTACCACTACCACTACCACTACCACTACTACTACTACTACTACTACTACTACTACTACTACTACTACTACTACTACTACTACTACTACTACTACTACTACTACTACAACAAATTCTGATACCTATACTCAATTTATACCTATCTACTGCCTACAACTGCCTTACACTATATTCATAACTACCTTCCTCAACCTACCCATATAACACTGTATGATAGCTGTGTACATAATACTGTATATACCGTGTATATATATTTATCTACATCTGTATGAATATATCTGCATATATTCCTGTTTACATACCTGTATAAATACCGGTATACTATATCTATGTCTGTATTAGGGCGGTCAGTTTATCACGTTAATTAGATTAATTAATTACACAGCAAATTACATGTTATGAAAATTAACTCAAAATTAATTACAAAAAAAATTAAGTATAATTATTTTTTTTCGTTTAAAAAAAAATCTCATTCATTCCATTAAAACGTAGAATAAACATTTACAGATTTTTTTTTTAAATGGTCCATTTGCATGTTCTTGGTATCTGAATCTATGGATCTCAGGGAATGTATTCCCAGTGTCAGAAATACTGTGTCTGTTACTAGGTCGAGTAAATTGTAATGAACCAAATGAGAATATCAATTCAATTCTTTTTTTTCTTCTTTTTTTTTATACTGTGAATAACACCATGCTAAAATTGACCAGACCTGAAAAATCTAAGCAAATTAATAAAGGGAAGATGATTAAACAGAAGGTTTTGTTCAGTACTGAATTCTGCCATCCGGACACATGCAATTTGAAATATGATTATAGAATATAGAATATCAGGCCTAAAATGGTTATGCGATTAAAATGCGATTAATTAGATTAATTAATTACAAATCCTGTAATTAATTAGATAAATTTTTTTAATCGCCTGACAGCACTAGTCTGTATATATTCCATAACTACTCTTATTAGTTATACCACTGGCCAGTAGGCTTAGTACTATAGTGTATTCATACCCATATCATTGTATATCACTGTACATAATTAAATCCATTTCATTACTGTACACTGTTAATGCACTTTACTGTTATCTTGCACTCTGGTTAGATGCCAACTTCCTTTTGTTGTACTGTACTTGTTCTGTATGATGACAATATATTTTAATCTAATCTAAACTACTATGTACATGACTATAGGCTATAACTACTATAAACTATAAATCGTATCACCGCCGCACGAATCCGCTTCAAGGTCCTTGACCTGGTCACACACCCTCAAGACCACTATGCTCTGCATCCTCTGGCCACCTCAGACCCACTCCTATCCGAGCTCTGGGAGGGTCATCAAAATGAAGCAGGCTATTTTCAGTCCTCACTCCACAATAGAACGAATTCCCTACCACAGTCAGGGCAGCCAAAACCTGGCCAACTTTACGCTGTTGACTAAAAACACACCTCTTCAAACAATATCTGAAATAATATCAGAAAAAAGGGAAAATAATAAAATTAAAAAAGAACCCTCAGCCAGAAAGATTGCATAAGTAGTTTTTTCAGTATTTGGCGTGAAACTGTGGAATTCTCTACAGAATGATTTAAAGAGTTGTACACATATCTTTCAGTTCAAGAACATGTATAAAGAAAAAACATTTAGACGTTATGAAATTGATGGGTAATAGCTTTCCCTATGACTATTTCTTCTTTTATGTTATTGTATTGCTTGTTAAATATGCATAATTGACAGACCATCTATTTCTATTGTTTATTTATTGTTTTGAGTAAGGGGCAGGCAAAATCCTTACTTACACCTACTCCCTGCTCCTTTTCGCTCATGGAATGTACAAATTGGGAGCTGCTTTTTATTACAAAATGATGCTGTTGTGTTTTGTGGAGCTGTGCATTGCCATGAACAGAACAAATAAAAAAATTACTACTACCTATCTTGCTAATACTGAAATCTACATTGTGTGCACCATGAATATTTACGAACCCACATTTAACGCACTTAAAACCTTAAAGTCACAACTTTCATATAACCCTCACTAAATTGTGAGAGGTTTGCTACACTGTAATTTAAATATACAGTAGTACTGGTGAGTGTATAACTTGTATAAATCAGAAACGACCTTCGATCAAAACAAAATGGACACATATCTTAACCAAATTAACCTCCCCAAACTTTCAGAGGATGATGCTAAACAGTTAGAAACACCAATCACACTAGAGGAACTCAGGAAGGCCATATCCGAAATGCAAAGTGGTAGGGCTCCTGGAAGAGACGGTATCCCACCAGAAATGTACCTCTCATGTTGGGACATAATTGGACCCCTATTACTTAATATGATTTTATACTCAGTCAAGGAGGGGAACTTTCATAAGAACGACAATATTGCACTCATAACAGTCCTCCTTAAAAAAGACAAAGACCCCACCGAGTGCGGTAGTTATAGACCCGTATGCCTCCTCGGAACCGATATCAAACTGTTCTCTAAGGTATTAGCCATCAGACTTCAAAAGCATATGACGTCTTTAGTTCATCCGGATCAAACTGGCTTCATAAGAAACCGTTTGATCACTGACAACATAAGACGATTACTATACGTACTAGATGCCAGCAAGGACGACACCACACCCAAGGCGATGCTGTCCCTGGATGCAATGAAAGCTTTTGATAGGCTGGAATGGTCGTATCTATGGGCAGTATTAGAAAGGATGGGATTAGGAAAAGGATTCATTGATATGATTAAAGTATTATACAAAGACCCATCGGCCATGATTACAACAGGTATAATCACCTCCGGAATATTTCCGGTATCACGCTCTTCTAGATAGGGTTTCCCTGATGCCCTCTTAGTCCCGGACTATTCGATTTATCACTAGAACCTTTAGCACAATATATAAGACAATCCCAACTCATAGAACCAATCGTAATCAAGGGCACACAACACAAAATTAGTCTATATGCGGACAACGTAATACTGTTCATGCAAAACCCTAACACCGCAATGCCTCATCTTCTCAAGTTGATTAATGACTTTGGCGACCTATCGGGATTTAAAATAAACTGGCCAAAGTCGGCTTTCCTTCCACTGAACGCCCCTGCAAAGAATACAAGTCTTCCAGAAGAAATACCAATGGTTAAACACTTTAGATGCTTGGGAGTTGAAGTATTCCCTACCATAAGCCAAATGGTGAAACACAATTACATAGAAATCCAAAATAAAATAAAATACGACCTTGACAGGTGGTCAAAACTTAAAAACTCAGTACAGGCACAGGTTTCAATAGTTAAGATGGATGTCTTACCTAGAATCAACTTCATCAGCTCAATGCTTCCGTTACCCCCTCCAGATGGTTACTGGAAAAAGATTACACGCTTCCGCATATAAATGTATTTGGAATAACAAACCACCACGTATAAAAAGATCCACCGCACAGAGAAACAAAGCCGACGGAGGGATGGCAATCCCAAATTTTTTCCACTATTTTAAGGCGTACACTTTAAGACCACTGACAACCTGGTTTGAACCCCAAGCATCAGTATCCTGGAGAAATTTAGAAGTAAATATAGTAGCACCACAGAGACTGCAGGACATAGTATACACCAAAATATCAATTAAGCAATGCGAACTGAAATTTGGCCCCATAATTACACATGCGATCCGGATATGGCGTGAAACACAAAAAGAATATTCTAATCCACATAAATGGCATAATCATACTCCCTTATTCAATAACAATGCACTCCTGATTAGAAAACGACCTATAAGATTCCCTAGATGGGAAAAGCAAGGCATACATACATTAGGAGATGTTTTCAACAAACAGGGTATTTGTAGCTATGATGAAATAGAAAAAAAATGTAATCTCACCGGTTCCACATATCTTTTTTACGCACAATTATTGTTATGTTTGAAGACTCACGGTGTTCCATTAAGGATACCAATTGCACACCACAGATACCACAAATTTTTCTATGAAAGAGAGACATTGAGAGGTTTTGTATCAGATTTTTATCATCAATTACTAACGGCTTCGTATGAAACCCTCCACCTAGACTCTGTTTGGAGGAGGGATATACCAGACCTAGAAAAAGATTTTGATTGGCAAGAAGCCTGGGCAAATGTTCGACTTGCATCAAGGAACCCGGACCATCAACAAATCAATCTTAACTATATTCATAGGACATACTTGACTCCTATAAGACTGAACAGAATGGGTCTTAAACAAGACTCCAAATGCTCGGTCTTGGGATATTTCATATGTTTTGGCTAATTTTGATTTAAATTGTATAATTCCCATTTTAAAATGTTTTACCATGGTATGTTTGGTATCTTTTTTTTCAGCACAGCCTCACATATATGACCTGACAGTTAGTTTTCATATTGTATAATACTGTATATACTGTATACTGCATAATGTACAACACAAAACACAAAATCGGATTGAGAAAATGTGTTATTTTTAGTATGAACCAATGCAAACATATCAAATCAAGGATATAAAACAGTGGAAATGCACCCTCAGGTAGCATATTTACATAAACAAAAGAGAACAGATCAGAATTAAATTTACAAAGCATTATTTTCTTTATACACAGGTAATAAACACAGACGAAATTTTGATTCTCAACTGGAAATGATCACCAGCATGCCTTTTTTTTTTTTTTTTACAAAAAGTCAGTAAAGGTAATTTTTTTTTTACAAAAAAAAGTAAAAAAAAAAATTTACAGTAAAAAAGTTAAAAATAACTAAATAATTAAATTGTGGGATATTCAATATATATATATACAGTACACATATGACTAGAGTGCAGTCATATAGAGTGCAGGATGCCTGAGGCGTATCCAAAAAAAATATTGCACCTGTCAAACTGTAACGCCTTTTGACAGGTGTTACCTGTGTATACGTGGCATGGGGGTCTAGCTGCAGTCCTGGGGGTCTGCACGGCATGAACCGGAGGGGCTGAGGGGCTGGATCAGGATCACTGTCGGTCTTCCAGGGCGTCTGATCTCCTGCCTGATCTCCTGCCTGGGCTGGACGTCTTGGCCTGGCCTGGGTTGTCCTGCGTCGGACTGGAGCAGGCTGCTCATCATGTCTGCACATAAATGGCACACACATTGTACATATAAGACACTGCTCATACAACACACACACACACTGTATATACACTCAATATTCCATTCTGTATATATTGCGTACAAAGTCTGCAAACCTAGTAATAAGGGTTAGGGTTAGGGTTGGCTTGGGCACGCCCTGCCCCCCTAGATGTCCCAGGCAAATCATTGCTGTAGACAATGACATGTAAAAATACATTATTTTCAACTTTCAAGTAATAACTAAAACAAAAGCACTAATAATAATAATAATAATAATAATAATAATAATAATAATAATAATAATAATAATAATAATAATAATAATAATAATAATAATAATAATAATAATAATAATAATAATAATAATAATAATAATAATAATAATAATAATAATAATAATAAGTCTCTCACCTGTCTTGGTTAGCCCTCCTTCCATGTCTCACTGAACTGGTTGAAGGCAGGGCTTCTGCTCCTTGCTCCTCCTCACTGGATCGTCAACGTTAGCACATGGATAGCTCAAACTACTACTACTAAAACGTCTACTAATACTACTACTACTACTGCTACTACAACTACTACTACTGCTACTACTACTACTACTACTACCACTACTATTACTGCTAGTACTGCTACTACTACTGCTACTACTACTGTTATAAAAGTCGAACTACTAACTACTAACTGTCCGACAGAAATTATCTAGTGGACGAATTGTGCAGGCTTGTTCTACTCTTTTTTTCTGGCAGTAACTTCCGCCTCCTTCGTCACTTCCTCCCAATCTTTTCCGTTTCATTATAGCACAAAAAATGGCCAAGATATTGATAAAAATGTAACGCATGTAAAATTATTTCTGGCACATTTTACGCGTGCGTAAAAGTTTATTTAGCATTGAATTGAAATTATCCTGGTTGAGTCATTTATTGGTTTATCAAGACAAAATAAAAAGTAGCGTGTAGTTTCAAGGCCACGTCATAATGCCACGCCGAAAAAAACCCGGAAATGGACTAAGTTTTCGATACAGAGCGGCACAAACTGATGACGTCACTTCATCACGGCGCCGTGAGCCGCGACCGGGAACCGTTAAGTACAAATGGGGACAAGGGGACATTTATGCACATGTATTGGGACTGCCCACCAGTTAAGATATTCTGGGAAGAAGTGACCCAGCAATTATCAAATCTCTTAATTCTGAATATACCTGTACACCCCTCTATATTACTGCTGAATGATGTTTTTGAATATGCAGTACCTATATAGCAAAAGAGATTGGTTTTATCTGGTATTACAGTGGCTAAAAAACTGATAGCATCACGATGGTTTCAACCGGAAAAAATGTGCCGAAAGGTCTGGATTCTTACATATCTCGATGTGATTTATCTAGAAATATCTACAGCAAGAATTTTGGGTCTCAATGAATCCAAATTGACAATGTGGTTAGAAGTGGTGGAGAGAATAAAAGCTAGTGTCTGGTTAGGAGCGAAGAATAATGGATGGATTATCCATTGGGGGGTCCAGGGCGGGGGGTGCGAGCAAGAGCATATGTGTGTAGGGGAATAGATAGCAGGTATTAGGGGTATATCTTGTATAAGACATTTATCCAAACGGTGAGTTAACTGATGTACACTGTTTTACAATGCTTGTATATCTAATCGTGTGTTGTCATGTTTGTTTATGTGTTTGTTTAAAAAATAATAAAAAAATAAAATACAAAAAAAAGAAATGATGCTGTTGTGTTTTGTGGAGCTGTGCATTGCCATGAACAGAACAAATAAAAAATGTATTTAATTAAATGTACCCTAATACTATGCTACTACTCTTATACTACTACCTATCTTGCTAATACTGAAATCTACATTGTGTGCACCATGAATATTTACGAACCCACATTTAACGCACTTAAAACCTTAAAGTCACAACTTTCATATAACCCTCACTAAATTGTGAGAGGTTTGCTACACTGTAATTTAAATATACAGTAGTACTGGTGAGTGAGTTTTGAGAATACAACACGCATTCAATTATGTTGTCAGGTATATGGTGATATACCATATATATATATATGGTATATATATATATATACAGGGACGTGCACAGGACTTTAGAGGGGCAGGTGCTCAAAGGCTGAAAAGGGCACTGGGCCTGTGCTATTTTTGGGGGCCCTTTTTGGGCGGGAGGGGCCTTTTTATGTTTTTTGGGGGGTTTTGGTGATCAACTATTGAATATTGAACTATAATAATCAGTGCAGGAGCTCACTTATCCTTGAAAGACACTTTTATCACTGACTTAAAAGGCCCATACATCTCCATAAATGTTCAGGGCGGAGGGAATAAGTGCTTACCCTACAGACCCCAAGTCTGTTAGGACAGCAGACTCAGTTGGCACTGCTCAAAACTTACCTTTTTAAAATAGCTTTTAAATGAATTATTATCTTTATTTCATTCTTATTTTCCATTATTTCTATAAATTTGACTTAAATATTTTATTATAATTTGTATCATTGTTTTATGTAGTTTTTTTTATCATTTTATTTGTTCTTTTTTAATGTCAACATATTATTTAAATTATTAAAATGGAACTCAAACATGTTCCGTTGTGATGTCAAGTGTTGGGCAAATTACTTTAAAAAAGTAACTAGTTACAGTTACTAGTTACTTCTTCCAAAAAGTTACTAAATTACTTACTCAGTTACAAATTATAAAAGTAACTAGTTACTTCAGAAAGTAACTAGTTACTTCAGAAAGTAACTATTGCGTTACTTTCAAGTAAATTTGTTACATAAACAACATACACAAATCTAAACTATTTTAATGTTGCTGTGGGACAAAGTGAGACTAGCCTCCAATCAAATGCCATGTATGTAGATATTATAATTATTATGTTTATATAGTGGATCATACAAATACAAACACAATAGATGTTTTGGAACTTTTGATATGTATTGCCCCTCAACAGGCCACAACTGGGCAACATTAAATGATGCTTGTTAAGCACTATACCAAAAATAAATAACAAATATACTGATTGATTGAACATTTTAATTAACAGATTGCAGAATGGGTACAGTACAGTACAGCTCAATACACACAATTGTTAAGGGGATGCAGACCAGAGAGACTTTCGCCTTGTTTACATCAGGGTCCCCCATTTTCAATTCATGACATTTATGACAACATACAGATATAAGAATCTAATCTAATCATCTATTCTAAACTAATCTAATCATGACATTTAACACTAGCACAGCCGACAAGGGGTCAAATGACCCCTAGGCATTTTCAATAAATGTATCCTCGTCACTCGGTCGAGCTCCAGCTGTCACTCAATGACTTTTCCTAAAAGTACACGTTTTATCTGGCACAGTTTCTGAAATTTCAAAATGACTTCAGGAAAATGTAATTAGAACGTTATTCCACATATATATGGAATATATAATATGTGGAAAGTCACAGCACTTTGTGAGCGTCTAGCGCAGGGGTGGCCAACCCATGGCTCGCGAGCCGCATGTGGCTCTTTGCCTGTCAATGTGAGTCTCTTCCATCCAAAAAAATTATAAAAAATTATAATATATATATTTTTTTTAATTACATTTTTTTTTTAAATAACTTTTTGTCACTCAAACCTGTGGTAAACCTCATATTTTTTATATTAAGAGGTAATTATATAGTTTACACTGTTTATTTTTCTCATATTTCTCATATAAGCTGTGGGGTCATCTGACCCCTTCCGGCAGGAATTTTCTCCATGGCTGTTCTAGTGTTAAGACATGCATGACATACTGTACAGATATATATATCTCTGAGCACCTGAAGACTGTTTGATTGATTGATTGATTGATTGATTGATTGATTGATTGATTGATTGATTGATTGAAAAGTTTATTAACAGATTGCAGAATGGGTACAGTACAGTACAGCTCAATACATACAATTGTTAAGGGGATGCAGACCAGAGAAAGACTTTCGTCTTGTTTACATCAGGATCACCCATTTTCAATTCATCATAACATATATGACATACATGACATTGATAGACAGTACTGCTACATCTATACATTTATGACATATCAGATTTGCAAATACAGTACTGTTTGTGATACAAAAGTGTCAGTGCAGGAGCTCACTTATCCTTGAAAGACACTTTTATCACTGACTTAAAAGGCCCATACATCTCCATAAATGTTCAGGGCGGAGGGAATAAGTGCTTACCCTACAGACCCCAAGTCTGTTAGGACAGCAGACTCAGTTGGCACTGCTCAAAACTTACCTTTTTAAAATAGCTTTTAAATGAATTATTATCTTTATTTCATTCTTATTTTCCATTATTTCTATAAATTTGACTTAAATATTTTATTATAATTTGTATCATTGTTTTATGTAGTTTTTTTTATCATTTTATTTGTTCTTTTTTAATGTCAACATATTATTTAAATTATTAAAATGGAACTCAAACATGTTCCGTTGTGATGTCAAGTGTTGGGCAAGTTACTTTAAAAAAGTAACTAGTTACAGTTACTAGTTACTTCTTCCAAAAAGTTACTAAATTACTTACTCAGTTACAAATTATAAAAGTAACTAGTTACTTCAGAAAGTAACTAGTTACTTCAGAAAGTAACTATTGCGTTACTTTCAAGTAAATTTGTTACATAAACAACATACACAAATCTAAACTATTTTAATGTTGCTGTGGGACAAAGTGAGACTAGCCTCCAATCAAATGCCATGTATGTAGATATTATAATTATTATGTTTATATAGTGGATCATACAAATACAAACACAATAGATGTTTTGGAACTTTTGATATGTATTGCCCCTCAACAGGCCACAACTGGGCAACATTAAATGATGCTTGTTAAGCACTATACCAAAAATAAATAACAAATATACTGATTGATTGAACATTTTAATTAACAGATTGCAGAATGGGTACAGTACAGTACAGCTCAATACACACAATTGTTAAGGGGATGCAGACCAGAGAGACTTTCGCCTTGTTTACATCAGGGTCCCCCATTTTCAATTCATGACATTTATGACAACATACAGATATAAGAATCTAATCTAATCATCTATTCTAAACTAATCTAATCATGACATTTAACACTAGCACAGCCGACAAGGGGTCAAATGACCCCTAGGCATTTTCAATAAATGTATCCTCGTCACTCGGTCGAGCTCCAGCTGTCACTCAATGACTTTTCCTAAAAGTACACGTTTTATCTGGCACAGTTTCTGAAATTTCAAAATGACTTCAGGAAAATGTAATTAGAACGTTATTCCACATATATATGGAATATATAATATGTGGAAAGTCACAGCACTTTGTGAGCGTCTAGCGCAGGGGTGGCCAACCCATGGCTCGCGAGCCGCATGTGGCTCTTTGCCTGTCAATGTGAGTCTCTTCCATCCAAAAAAATTATAAAAAATTATAATATATATATTTTTTTTAATTACATTTTTTTTTTTAAATAACTTTTTGTCACTCAAACCTGTGGTAAACCTCATATTTTTTATATTAAGAGGTAATTATATAGTTTACACTGTTTATTTTTCTCATATTTCTCATATAAGCTGTGGGGTCATCTGACCCCTTCCGGCAGGAATTTTCTCCATGGCTGTTCTAGTGTTAAGACATGCATGACATACTGTACAGATATATATATCTCTGAGCACCTGAAGACTGTTTGATTGATTGATTGATTGATTGATTGATTGATTGATTGATTGATTGAAAAGTTTATTAACAGATTGCAGAATGGGTACAGTACAGTACAGCTCAATACATACAATTGTTAAGGGGATGCAGACCAGAGAAAGACTTTCATCTTGTTTACATCAGGATCACCCATTTTCAATTCATCATAACATATATGACATACATGACATTGATAGACAGTACTGCTACATCTATACATTTATGACATATCAGATTTGCAAATACAGTACTGTTTGTGATACAAAAGTGTCCAGAAAAAGAGTGTATATACATTTGGCGTAGAAACTGTACATTGGAGGAGGTTGGGTGGGTGGGGTGGGGTTGGGTGGGTTGGGTGAGGGCTGTACATTGGAGGTGGGGGGGGGGGTTGGGTAGGACACACACACACATTTTACACTGTACATTGGAATACTGTCAAAGCCTTACTTGGTCATTTACTGTACAACTAGTGTTGTGAAGGGCCAGATTAAACCGAATATATATATTTATTTGTATATATATATTTAATTGTATTTGTATATTCTCTAATATTCCCTGATATCCCTTGTATATTCCTTGTACAATATGCATTGAATATCCATTCTAGCCTACTGAACATCCCATAATAGTCTCCATTCTACTATTGGTCGAGACCTTGGTGCCAGGCTGCCATACCCCCCAGACCCAGTTCAAACGTACCGCTCAACATGTACGAACAAGTCCTAGTTCCGCGTAGGAATCTGGCTACTGCACCACTAATGGGACTATTTGTTCATAGTGCGTATATATACTGCGCTACTAAAGTAGGACTTCCTTTTCAGTCCAGTTTCTTACCCTCCAATAGAGTCACAGACGTAAAGCCTCCCCGCGACGCCACGTGTGGGAGTAAGGCCAAGTTCGGCCTACCATCGGTATTGAGACATCGTGTATATTAATATTTGAATAGTCATATTTGGCACTATATCGTCGAGTTGGACGTAGTCTATTAAGCTAATAATAGTCTGTTAATATATAGTGCTTTGTGCGGTGAGAATACTACCGTAGTCAGTACCCCATCGTTTCGGGCAGAGAACTGGCTGCTTATCCAGGATGGTCGACCCCATGTGAGACTGCATCCGAGGAGCCCCAGAGCCGACGAGCGAGTGGACCTGCATACCGGATTATTCTACCGACGACAGCCCGCCTTCCCAGGCACGGATTATGCTTTGTGTACAGTGATTATTCCATGGATAAAGACCCCCGACACTGCCGTGTGTTGGAACCCCCCCCCCTGGAGAGGACGCAAGGTGAGGAGACGCTCTGCAAGACGAGGTCGCTTCACGTCTCTCCCCCGTGGACCGGAGAGAGCCGGCTCACAGAGAGTCCACCTGCTTTCATCTGTGGTCCAAGGATCGCTGGCGCACCGAGCTGCACAACTGTGGGTTCACCCAGGATACCCTTGGCCGGACGAGGCAGCCAGACTCTACCCCCCCCCCTCCTACTCCTGTTGTCTTACAAGCGACCGGATTACCCCCCTTAGTGTATCCAGTCTTATAATCATTAAAGTATCATTGCTATTATTCCTTAACTATTCCAGGTCGTATATGTACCACCTGCGCCTTCAGAGATTGGACATTCTCTATTGATATACCGACGAATACTCTTTGCCATAAAAGTGCATACTATTTCAATTCATAAATGTAATTAAGTGATTAAGTGCTTGCTCTACACACCATTGCTGTGTAGTAATAAACGCATACTTCGACTTCGTACATTTGTGTTGGATCCGTTTCATCTACGTGAGAGTGTTTATCATAATATATTTATGCCGAGTACTGGGTGGCCGAATATTAAGTACAAAGGTAGTGGTAGTAAGTATCATATCTAGTAATACAGTCAGGGAATTGTACCCCTCAGTTACAATTGGTCCTTCGAGCCGGATGGTAATTAGTGTAATATTAATATAGTGTTATTAATATTGAAATGGCCTATGATGAACACTCCACGAAACGATCCTCCTAACCAACGCCCGCAGCGCGAACGACGGCACCCTCAGTACTTAGAGGCTTACGCTGTCAGTCAACAACCTAGTCTTCTACTAACAGTAAACGCGGTAAAACTAGAAAGTAAAAGTATGTCTAACCCCAACGCCCAGACTACCCCGACCATAGAGGCCCCTACGGGTTCTAATGTAACTGACCAAGTTCACGGTGGGGACCAGTGGGAACCAGACATGACTTCACACCCCGCCAGTACTGAAGAAGTAGTCCCCGATGAGTCCCGGGAGGAATACAACGCTACCGAGAGAGAACTCGGCACGGAAGAAGACGGGGAGAGCACCGTGGAGATAGAGCTCCAAGGCTCCGCAAGGAGTACCCCGAGGGAAGGCTCCCCTATACAACCGCCTTCTCCCAGCGAGGCAGAGAGGACCCTACAGCAGGCCTTCCTCATCAGCCTGAACGCCGCTGCTGAACGCGACCGACTGCAGATCCAGCAGCGGAGCGAAGAAGAGCATATACGTCTAGAAATAAGACGCATTCAGAGGGAAGAGAATGTGGCCCGAGACCGAGCAGACAGCCAGCGAGCAGCTGCTGGTGCTCTACGGGACGCAGAGCGCGACAGACAGCAAGCGCAACTAATAGAACAGCTGATCAGACGGACAACACCCTCTCCCTCCGCCAGAGGCTCCAGGAACTCGTCTAGACACACCTCCAGGGCGGCATCCCCTAGCCGAGTAAACAACCCTGAACTTGACCAACAGACGAGGTCTATACCCCCCACAGACCACCTCCCCCCACCGGTCCAAGCGAGACCTAGCAACCGGGAAGGAGCAGCATATCCTGTGGAGAGGCTAAACCAGAGACTACAAGCACTGGATGACCTAACTGAAGAGGAAGAGGAAGAGGAGGAGAACCACGCCCGACGACAGCACAGTACTCTACCGGACCAGGAGGTCCGGTACAGCCCAGGCTATACTCCCGCGGAGCTGCGCTACAGACCCCCGACTCTATACCCGGGTGAGCACGACGCACGACCCGCACCGAGGAACAGCACCTGGACAAGCGGGCCATGGTACACTGCCGGTACCAGCCCATACCAAGGAGCGGGAGGAGACTCGCCTAGGAGGCCTCTCCCCCAACGCTCGCCGATGTATCCACAGTCAGCGTCATACATTGGCCCGCCTATGGTACCCGACTTCACCCAAGAGAACCGGGCCCAGTATACAGAACTCCGCATGTGTCTGGAGACCATGTTGGTGGATGTATTGGATGAACGCCATAAATACGCCATCCTACTGAAGCACTTAAAGGTACCCCGCGCACATAATATAGCGCTCGCCTACGCGACTTCCACCACCCCATACACAGCAGCGCTGGTAGCATTGGACCAGAGGTATGGGCGCATATGGGATTACGTGATCCAGGAGATCCGACACATCGACCGCTTACCCCCAGCAATAGACAATCGAGCACTGGACGACCTGTCCATCAGAGTGCAGTCCCTGGTAGGGATGTTGGGAGCGCAGAGAGAGAAGGGGAGGCATGAACTTTACGCCAACTCAAATGTGGAAAGGATCTTGGAGAAGCTGCCGCCCGCTCGACAGGAGCGTTTTAGGCGGCAGAGAGACCACCGAGACCCGAATGGCCCCGAACCGAACCTCCTCGATCTAGCAGACTTCCTGGCGAGAGAAGTCAGCAGCCTACGGCTAGATACATTCGGACGGAGCACCCCTGGCTCCAGAGAAGGAACCAGACGACTAAATGATGGAAGAAGATCGGTGACTGTGATGCACCAATCGGAGTCAGTACCGAGCAGCAGGAGCCACAGTACCCCCTCCAGAACGGAGAAGTGGAAGATAGTGTGCCCCTACTGTGAGAAAGAACACTGGCTAGCGCAATGTGACTCCTTCCCCAAGCTGAACGCGGAGGAAGCAAGTCAATGGATAAAGTCCAACAAGCGCTGTTTTCGCTGTGCGCGCTCACACATGGCAGCCGAATGCCGCTTAAAGAAAAGGTGCACCAAGTGCGATGGAGCCCATCTGGACATACTTCACGACAGTAACAGACGGCGCCCTTCACCCGCACCATCCAGCAGCAAAGCGAGCGTCATGTACATCGATCCCGCCAGCAGCAGTGGAGCCCGAGTACTCCTAAAAGTAGTGCGTGTGACACTAAGCTACCAGAATAAAGTCCTGGACACTTACGCCGTCCTCGATGACGGGTCAGAGAAGACCCTTCTGCTCGCCTCCGCTGCGGCCCAGCTAGGGCTGCGGGGAAGCGAAACCCAAATGACAATTCGGACAATAAGACGAGATTTGAAGACGATAAAGGGCGAGAATGTCTCATTCTCTATCGCAGCAAGCGGCCAGCCTGAGCGACGGTACCAGATTACAGACGCTTTCACCAGCCAAGAAATAGGACTGTCGCGGTACACATACCCCGTCGCCAAGCTGATGGAGAAATATGCACATCTGCGCAAGTTACCGATCCCGCTCATAGACAATGCTATGCCGACCCTGTTGATAGGCTCCGACCATGCAGACCTCATTGTCCCGATAGACCGGGTTCATACCGGACCCCGAGGCTGTCCTGCAGCAGTCGAGACCCGTTTGGGATGGACTCTCCAAGGCCCGCTCGCCAAATCTCTCAACCGAAGTACAGCCACTAGATGTCTCCACTCCCGAGTCACAGAGGGAGAAACCGCACTCCTGCAACACGTAGAGCGGTTATGGACCTTGGAACAAATGCCCTTTAAGAACGGAAAGAAAGACATTCGCTCTAAAGATGACATTTACGCCATTCACCTCCTCGAGACAGGGACCAAGAGAGTCCCGGTCAACGGCGTGTTGAGATACGCCACGCCACTCCTGCGGCGAGAAGGAATGCCTACTTTCCACGCCAAGACAGACGCCACAGAACGGTACCTGCTGAACACGGAGCGGCGCTTAGCCAAGAACCCCGCCCAAGAGAGTGTATACCGCGCTGAGATTGAGAAGCTCATCACAGCGGGACACGTCACAAAGATGGACATTAAAGAGGCTGACCAGACCACTGAATCGTGGTACGTGCCTCACCACAAGGTCCATCACAACGGTAAAGACCGCATAGTATTTAACTGCAGCTACCAGATCGGATCCCAAAATCTGAATAAAGAGTTACTGCCCGGTCCCACACTCGGCCCCTCCTTACTCGGCGTTCTACTCCGCTTCCGCCAGGAAAAGGTGGCCATCAGCGGGGACATTAAAGGAATGTTCCTGCAGGTGAGATTAGTAGAGGAGGACAAGCCCCTGTTACGGTTCCTATGGAGAGAGAAGCCAGGAGATGAGCACCCAGCCATCTACCAATGGGAAGTCCTCCCCTTCGGAACGACGTGCAGCCCCTGCTGTGCTACATTTGCACTACAGAAACATGTAGCAGAGGACCCAGCAGCGGACGAAGAGGTCCGACACAGCGTAAAGAACAGCTTCTACGTAGACAACTGTCTACAAAGCCTTTCAACCCAGGAAGAAGCCGAGGCTCTCCTGATTAAACTCCGCGCCTCATTGATCAAAGGCGGCTTTGATCTCAGGCAGTGGGCCAGCAGCGATCCGCAAGTACTGCGCAGCCTCTCCTCCGAGGACAAGGCAGCCAGCAGCGAGACCTGGATGGCTACAATCCCGGGAGAAGCCCAGGAGATGACCCTGGGATTGGTATGGCGATTCAAAACAGATTCGCTTCACTACAGACACAAGCCCCTGACTACGGAGCAGGGAAGGCCGGCGGCGGCGCCGACCACCAGACGGAGTGTGTACACAACACTCGCCCGACAATATGACCCGCTAGGATGTATTCTACCGTACACCACCAGGGCAAAAATGATTGTACGAGCATTGTGGGACAAGGACCAGGGCTGGGACGACCCCATTCCCGCACACCTTGCATCCACCTGGAGAGAGTGGGAGATGGAGCTCCACTCACTCCCAGGCGTTAATATGCGCCGAAGCTACTTCCCACCCACGGTGAGGCCAGAGACATGTAAAATGGACTTACACGTCTTCAGTGACGCCTCAGAGGTCGCATACGGATCAGTAGCCTACTTGCGGGCCCAAGAAGAGGGGGGAGAGATCTACACAGCATTTGTCCTCGCCCGCTCGAGAATAGCCCCACGCAAGCAACAATCTATCCCACGCCTAGAGCTCTGCGCAGCCCTAGCCGGAGCGCACCTAGCCACGCTCATCCAACGTGAGCTCACCATACCGGTGTCTAGAACAATCCTGTGGTCAGATTCCACGACAGTACTCGCCTGGATCAAATCGGACTCATGCAAGTACAAAGTCTTCGTGGGAGTCAGAGTCACCGAGATTCAAGACTTAACCGAAGAGTTAACCGGAGAAACAGAGTGGCGCTACGTTGATACAAAACAGAACCCAGCTGACGTCATCACCCGGGGAATGCCCCTAGATGACCTCACCCGTCGCAATGTCTACAGTGACGGCCCAGCATTCCTAAAGCTCCCGGAAGGAGAGTGGCCCACGCCTATCCCGAGGGAAGCCAGTCAGGAGGAGGCTGAGAATAAGAAGCCTGTGTTCTGTGGATTGAGCACTGTTATCTCCGCAGACCCCAACATAGATGATTGCACTACCATAGAGAGTGCACAACAAGGGACAAACTTCAAAGGCGGCGAAAGAGAGCTGAGAGAGAGCTTCCAAGCTATGGGCCCAGAACTTAAGACCCACCTCGCTCCAGCACAGATTGACTTCCAATTCAACCCCCCAAACGCACCCCACTTCGGTGGTACTTGGGAACGGGAAGTGCGTTCCATAAAGACAGCCCTGTACGCAGTACTTGGGGCCCAGACTGTGGCGGAAGAAGTCCTAATGACAGTCCTCACGGAGATTGAGGGAGTATTGAACTCTAAGCCCCTCGGCTACGTCTCCAGCGATGTGGCGGATATCGACCCAGTTACCCCCAACACACTCCTGATGGGGCGGCTAGATCCCGCGTTACCCCAGACAATGTACCGGCCTGAAGAAGCGAACGGCCGACGAATGTGGAGGTACAGCCAAGTATTAGCCGACAAGTTTTGGAGCAGTTTCCTACTGCACTACCTACCGTCTCTACAGACCCGCCAGAAGTGGGTAAAGGAGAGAGACAATTTGACAGAAGGAACAGTCGTCATGATTATTGATCAATCACTGCCCAGAGCTATGTGGCCGGCCGGCCGCGTAAGCAAAGTGATCACCGGTGCCGACGGCAAGGTCCGAGCAGCTGAAGTGCTTGTCCAGGGTCGCACTTACACCCGTCCCGTGGCGAGGCTCATAGAACTGCCCCGACTCCCAGACACAATCGATGATGACCATGACCCTATAACCCTATGACTTTGTGAAGTTGACTGACCCCTACAGCAAACCCTTATGTGTAAATAGACAACGCGATTAATCTGTCTCTGCTTAACTGATTAGGTCTGGGACCAATCAGGGGGTGGCTGTTGTGAAGGGCCAGATTAAACCGAATATATATATTTATTTGTATATATATATTTAATTGTATTTGTATATTCTCTAATATTCCCTGATATCCCTTGTATATTCCTTGTACAATATGCATTGAATATCCATTCTAGCCTACTGAACATCCCATAATAGTCTCCATTCTACTATTGGTCGAGACCTTGGTGCCAGGCTGCCATACCCCCCAGACCCAGTTCAAACGTACCGCTCAACATGTACGAACAAGTCCTAGTTCCGCGTAGGAATCTGGCTACCGCACCACTAATGGGACTATTTGTTCATAGTGCGTATATATACTGCGCTACTAAAGTAGGACTTCCTTTTCAGTCCAGTTTCTTACCCTCCAATAGAGTCACAGACGTAAAGCCTCCCCGCGACGCCACGTGTGGGAGTAAGGCCAAGTTCGGCCTACCATCGGTATTGAGACATCGTGTATATTAATATTTGAATAGTCATATTTGGCACTATATCGTCGAGTTGGACGTAGTCTATTAAGCTAATAATAGTCTGTTAATATATAGTGCTTCGTGCGGTGAGAATACTACCGTAGTCAGTACCCCATCGTTTCGGGCAGAGAACTGGCTGCTTATCCAGGATGGTCGACCCCATGTGAGACTGCATCCGAGGAGCCCCAGAGCCGACGAGCGAGTGGACCTGCATACCGGATTATTCTACCGACGACAGCCCGCCTTCCCAGGCACGGATTATGCTTTGTGTACAGTGATTATTCCATGGATAAAGACCCCCGACACTGCCGTGTGTTGGAACCCCCCCCCCTGGAGAGGACGCAAGGTGAGGAGACGCTCTGCAAGACGAGGTCGCTTCACGTCTCTCCCCCGTGGACCGGAGAGAGCCGGCTCACAGAGAGTCCACCTGCTTTCATCTGTGGTCCAAGGATCGCTGGCGCACCGAGCTGCACAACTGTGGGTTCACCCAGGATACCCTTGGCCGGACGAGGCAGCCAGACTCTACCCCCCCCCCTCCTACTCCTGTTGTCTTACAAGCGACCGGATTACCCCCCTTAGTGTATCCAGTCTTATAATCATTAAAGTATCATTGCTATTATTCCTTAACTATTCCAGGTCGTATATGTACCACCTGCGCCTTCAGAGATTGGACATTCTCTATTGATATACCGACGAATATTCTTTGCCATAAAAGTGCATACTATTTCAATTCATAAATGTAATTAAGTGATTAAGTGCTTGCTCTACACACCATTGCTGTGTAGTAATAAACGCATACTTCGACTTCGTACATTTGTGTTGGATCCGTTTCATCTACGTGAGAGTGTTTATCATAATATATTTATGCCGAGTACTGGGTGGCCGAATATTAAGTACAAAGGTAGTGGTAGTAAGTATCATATCTAGTAATACAGTCAGGGAATTGTACCCCTCAGTTACAACTAGGTTAGGACATTTGTAGGGGCCAGTTTCGAATTGCAGTCTCACGTAGGTGTTTTTTGAGAGTGTTGAAAGTGGGTAGTGATTCACATTCCTTTACAGCTTTAGGTAGGGCGTTCCACATTGATGTGGCATAATTGCGAAACGTGTTTAGTCCCTTGTTTGAGCCGAATCTGGGTTTTACATGATTTGTGGACACTCCCTCTGGTGTTGTGATCGTGGTATTCACTGACCTTTGGGAAGTATTTTGACATGTACATGGGTACCTTGGTCGCGTAGTGTATCTTGTAGACCAGGCCCATTGCAAGTTGCTGTACTCTGTCGTCTACTCTAAGCCATCCTAGGTTGTCAAAGTGGGCAGGGGTGAGGTGGGTTCTAGGAGTTAGGTCAAGCAGTAGTCTGACTAGCTTGTTTTGAGATGTTTGTAATTTGTTTTTTAGTGCCTTTGAGGTGCTTTGGTACCATGAGGTGCAAGCATAGTCGTAGTACCCTTGAATGAGTGCTCCTGCTAGAGTCTTCAGGGTATTCTTGTTTACCAGAGAGGAGATCCGGTACAAGAATCGCGTTCGTTGGTTGACTTTTTTTATTACATTGGATGCCATTTTGTCACAGGAAAGATTAGCCTCTAGGATGGAACCCAGGTAGGTAATTTCATCTTTCCTTGTGATAATATTGTCACCCACTGCAACCGAGAAGCCGCCGGTCTTGCTGAGTTTGTTATTTGAACCGAAGAGAATGGACTCTGTTTTGCCCATGTGTAATGATAGTTTGTTGTCGGCGAGCCATATGCAGATTTTGCCTAGTTCCGAGCTGAGGGCTTTTTCAACCTGTAACTTGTTCTTGTCAGAGACCAGCAGGGCTGAGTCGTCCGCAAACAGGAACAAGTTGCAGTCACAAGCTGACGACATGTCATTTGCATAAATTAGGAATAGTAGCGGTCCTAGTATGCTTCCTTGTGGAACACCACAGCTCACTGTGAGGGGGGGGATAGGGTACCGTTTACTTCCACCATCTGTTCCCTCCCCTCCAGGTAGGATTGTATCCAGCTCACTGATAAACTATCAAAACCAATTGCTTTTAGCTTGTCAATCAGAATGGTGTGATTGACAGTGTCGAAGGCCTTTTGTAGGTCCAGCATGACCATGCCGCAGTATTTGCCCGCGTCCACCTCTTGTTTGATGTGGTCGTTCAAGTAGAGAAGGCATGTGTCCGTGGAGTGGGATGTTCTGAAGCCAGATTGGAATTCGTAGATTAGATTTTTACCCGGGTCTAATTTGCTGCCCTTTTTGTGCAGGGGTGTTACTCTCGCAATTTTGAAGTCCTTGGCGTGTCCCTGTTTTATGGAGAGGTTTATTATGTGTGTGATGACTGGGGTGATGGCTGCTGCTGAGTCTCTGAGGAATTTGGAGGGGATGTTGTCATGGCCAGTGGCCTTGTTTGGTTGGAGGGCGCTCAGTTTTTTGAGTACCTCATCTGTAGTTACCATTTCCAGTTTGAAGTCGTCTTTGTGGACGCCTAGGTTCTTGTAGTATGCTACTATGTGTTCTACCCCATACTGCCCTGAGTGGGAGGGTAGTTTGTTTACCAGTGTTGTGGCTATGTTTGTGAAGAAAGTGTTTAAGTAATTGGCTACATCCAGCTTGTCTGTGATGAGCGTGTTGTCCGTCTTTATGTTTATGTTTGAGAACCTGGTTTTAAGTTTTTTACTGCAGCCTAGTTGATTGTTGAGTAATTTCCAAAGTTCACGTGGTTTATTTTTGTTTTCCTCGGTTTTGTCATTGATGAAATTTGTTTTGTGCTATTAAACCAGGAAGTGCAGCACTGTTGATAAGGCTGTAGCCTCCACTACTGTAGTGCCCTGCGCTGCAACACAACTAACACAAGAGTGAACATAAAATGCTCATGGACCCACGGTCTGTCGTTGACTGCTCGCTTGTGTTGTTTGTTGGATTAGTTTTGGATTATTTGGGCTCGCCAAATCAAAACGTACACAGAACCGCGGTCTGTCGTTGACTGAGTCGCTTGTGTTGTCGCTGTGTGTCAGACTCTGGATTCTTTCGAACACCCGCCCACCTCTACCTCTGATTGGCTTACCATGACATTTTACTCCACCTCAGCCAATCGCGCACTGACCACTAACCAAGGAAAAAAAGTATTGCTTCTCAGCGCAGAGATCTGTCTGATGAAAAAAACAGCTTCAATGATAGTAATGCACCGCATTTTTTGGCAGTAACGGTAACAGCGTTATTAAGATTGGAAGAGTAATCCGTTAGATTACTTGTTACTGAAAAGACTAACACCGTTATTCATAACGCCGTTATTCCCATCACTGGATGTCACAGTATGATGTCATAATAGAACATTCTAGAACATTTGTGATGTCACAGTATGATGTCATAATCAAACAATCTAGAACATTCGTGATGACACCGTATGATGTCATAATAGACATTCTAGAACATTTGTGATGTCACAGTATGATGTCATAATCAAACATTCTAGAACATTTGTGTACATATATATTCAACAATTCTCTAAATTTTTTTTTTTTTTTTTTTGGAGGGTTCCCCCTCTTGGGGGGGCCCTCCAAGAGAGGAGATGATGTTTGTATTGTGATTGTATGACAAGAGGAGCAGAGAAGAAGGAGACAGAGACGATAGAAATGTGTTTTGAAGATGAGAAGAAGAAGAAGAGGAGTGTAAACTTTCTCAAGTGTGGGCGAAGCAAGAATTGTGGAGGGCAGTAATACGCCACGATGCGTCTACACTGCCGGAAATTCAAATAAGAAGAAGAAGAAGAAGAAGAGAGAGGATTCTGGTGGCGATGAGATGGAGGGTTCCCCCTCTTGGGGGGGCCCTCCAAGAGAGGAGATGATGTTTGTATTGTGATTGTATGACAAGAGGAGCAGAGAAGAAGGAGACAGAGACGATAGAAATGTGTTTTGAAGATGAGAAGAAGAAGAGGAGTGTAAACTTTCTCAAGTGTGGGCGAAGCAAGAATTGTGGAGGGCAGTAATACGCCACGATGCGTCTACACTGCCGGAAATTCAAATAAGAAGAAGAAGAAGACTTGTTGTTTCCGGCTATTTGTCTGTAAGCTTGAATATATTCTGTAGATACAATTTAAAATCCCCACATGGAAAAGGAAACAATGTCCTGTACAATCCTTAATGAGCTGCGTCTGGAGGGAAGGTTCTGTGATGTGGTTATTAAAGTCAACAGCATTGAGTTGAATTCCCACAAGGCCCTCCTGTGTGACTGCAGCAACTATTTCAGGTAAGTTTAGCTTGGTTTAGGTTAGCTTGGTTCAGGTTAGCTTGCTTCAGCTTCACTTGGTTTAGGTTAGCTTGGTTCAGGTTAGCTTGGTTAGTAAACAGATACCATACTGTACTTTTACTGTAAAAAGATACTATACAGTACTTCTACTGTAAACAGATACTATACTGTACTTCTACTGTAAACAGATAATATACTGTATGTCTACTGTAAAAAGATACTATACTGTACTTATACTGTAAAATATACTATACTTATACTGTAAAAAGATAATATACTGTATTTCTACTGTAAACAGATACTATACTGTACTTCTACTGTAAACAGATACTATACTGTACTTCTACTGTAAACAGATACTATACTGCATGTTGTGAAGGGCCAGATTAAACCGAATATATATATTTATTTATATATATATATTTAATTGTATTTGTATATTCTCTAATATTCCCTGATATCCCTTGTATATTCCTTGTACAATATGCATTGAATATCCATTCTAGCCTACTGAACATCCCATAATAGTCTCCATTCTACTATTGGTCGAGACCTTGGTGCCAGGCTGCCATACCCCTCAGACCCAGTTCAAACGTACCGCTCGACATGTACGAACAAGCCCTAGTTCCGCGTAGGAATTTGGCTACCGCACCACTAATGGGACTATTTGTTCATAGTGCGTATATATACTGCGCTACTAAAGTAGGACTTTCTTTTCAGTCCAGTTTCTTACCCTCCAATAGAGTCACAGACGTAAAGCCTCCCCGCGATGCCACGTGTGGGAGTAAGGCCAAGTTCGCCTACCATCGGTATTGAGACATCGTGTATATTAATATTTGAATAGTCATATTTGGCACTATATCGTCGAGTTGGACGTAGTCTATTAAGCTAATAATAGTCTGTTAATATATAGTGCTTCGTGCGGTGAGAATACTACCGTAGTCAGTACCCCATCGTTTCGGGCAGAGAACTGGCTGCTTACCCAGGGTGGTTGACCCTATGTGAAGCTGCACCCGAGGAGCCCCAGAGCCGACGAGCGAGTGGACCTGTATACCGGATTATTCTACCGACGACAGCCCGCCTTCCCAGGCACGGATTATGCTTTGGATACTTTAATTATTCTATGGATAAAGACCCCCGACACTACCGTGTGTTGGAACCCACCCCCCTGGAGAGGACACAAGGTGAGGAGACGCTCTGCAAGACGAGGTCTCTCCACATCTCTCCCCCGTGGACCGGAGAGAGCCGGCCCACAAAGAGTCCACCTGCTTTCATCTGTGGTCCAAGGATCGCCGGCGCATTGAACGGCACTACAGTGGGTTCTCCTGGGATACCCTTGGCCGGACGAGGCAGCTGGATTCTACCCCCCCCCCCTCCTACTCCTGTCGGCTTACAATCGACCGGATTAACCCCCTCTAGTGTATCCTGCCTATAATCATTAAAGTATCATTGCTGTTATTCCTTAACTATTCCAGGTCGTATATTTGCCACCTGCGCCTTCAGAGATTGGACATTATCTATTGATATACCGACGAATACTCCTTGCCATAAAAGTACTATTTCAATTCATAAATGTAATTAAGTGATTAAGTGTTTAGTCTACACACCATCGCTGTGTAGGCAATAAAGACTTGTTTCTAATTCGTACATTTGTGTTGGATCCGTTTCATCTACGTGAGAGTGTTCATGATAATATATTTATGCCGTGTACTGGGTGGCCGAATATTAAGTACAAAGGTAGTGGTAGTAAGTATCATATCTAGTAATACAGTCAGGGAATTGTACCCCTCAGTTACAATTGGTCCTTCGAGCCGGAGGGTAATTAGTGTAATATTAATATAGTGTTATTAATATTGAAATGGCCTATTATGAACACTCCACGAAACGATCCTCCTAACCAACGCCCGCAGCGCGAACGACGGCTCCCTCAGTACTTAGAGGCTTACGCTGTCAGTCAACAACCTAGTCTTCTACTAACAGTAAACGCGGTAAAACTAGAAAGTAAAAGTATGTCTAACCCCAACGCCCAGACTACCCCGACCATAGAGGCCCCTACGGGCTCTAATGTAACTGACCAAGTTCACGGTGGGGACCAGTGGGAACCAGACATGACTTCACACCCCGCCAGTACTGAAGAAGTAGTCCCCGATGAGTCCCGGGAGGAATACAACGCTACCGAGAGAGAACTCGGCACGGAAGAAGACGGGGAGAGCACCGTGGAGATAGAGCTCCAAGGCTCCGCAAGGAGTACCCCGAGGGAAGGCTCCCCTATACAACCGCCTTCTCCCAGCGAGGCAGAGAGGACCCTACAGCAGGCCTTCCTCATCAGCCTGAACGCCGCTGCTGAACGCGACCGACTGCAGATCCAGCAGCGGAGCGAAGAAGAGCAGATACGTCTAGAAATAAGACGCATTCAGATGGAAGAGAATGTGGCCCGAGAACGAGCCGGTGCTCAACGGGACGCAGAGCGCGACAGACAGCAAGCGCAACTAATAGAACAGCTGATCAGACGGACAACACCCTCTCCCTCCGCCAGAGGCTCCAGGAACTCGTCTAGACACACCTCCAGGGCGGCATCCCCTAGCCGAGTAAACAACCCTGAACTTGACCAACAGACGAGGTCTATACCCCCCACAGACCACCTCCCCCCACCGGTCCAAGCGAGACCTAGCAACCGGGAAGGAGCAGCATATCCTGTGGAGAGGCTAAACCAGAGACTACAAGCACTGGATGACCTAACTGAAGACGAAGAGGAAGAGGAGGAGAATCACGCCCGAAGACAGCACAGTACTCTACCGGACCAGGAGGTCCGGTACAGCCCAGGCTATACTCCCGCGGAGCTGCGCTACAGACCCCCGACTCTATACACGGGTGAGCACGACGCACGACCCGCACCGAGGAACAGCACCTGGACAAGCGGGCCATGGTACACTGCCGGTACCAGCCCATACCAAGAAGCGGGAGGAGACTCGCCTAGGAGGCCTCTCCCCCAACGCTCGCCGATGTATCCACAGTCAGCGTCATACATTGGCACGCCTATGGTACCCGACTTCACCCAAGAGAACCGGGCCCAGTATACAGAACTCCGCATGTGTCTGGAGACCATGTTGGTGGATGTATTGGATGAACGCCACAAATATGCCATCCTACTGCAGCACTTAAAGGTGCCCCGCGCACATAATATAGCGCTCGCCTACGCGACTTCCACCACCCCATACACAGCAGCGCTGGTAGCATTGGACCAGAGGTATGGGCGCATATGGGATTACGTGATCCAGGAGATCCGACACATCGACCGCTTACCCCCAGCAATAGACAATCGAGCACTGGACGACCTGTCCATCAGAGTGCAGTCCCTGGTAGGGATGTTGGGAGCGCAAAGAGAGAAGGGGAAGTATGAACTTTACGCCAACTCAAATGTGGAAAGGATCCTGGAGAAGCTGCCGCCCGCTCGTCAGGAGCGCTTTAGGCGGCAGAGGGACCACAGAGACCCGAATGGCCCCGAACCGAACCTCCTCGATCTAGCAGACTTCCTGGCGAGAGAAGTCAGCAGCCTACGGCTAGATACATTCGGACGGAGCACCCCTGGCTCCAGAGAAGGAACCAGACGACTAAATGATGGAAGAAGATCGGTGACTGTGATGCACCAATCGGAGTCAGTACCGAGCAGCAGGAGCCACAGTACCCCCTCCAGAACGGAGAAGTGGAAGATAGTGTGCCCCTACTGTGAGAAAGAACACTGGCTAGCGCAATGTGACTCCTTCCCCAAGCTGAACGCGGAGGAAGCAGGTCAATGGATAAAGTCCAACAAGCGCTGTTTTCGCTGTGCGCGCTCACACATGGCAGCCGAATGCCGCTTAAAGAAAAGGTGCACCAAGTGCGATGGAGCCCACCTGGACATACTTCACGACAGTAACAGACGGCGCCCTTCACCTGCACCATCCAGCCGCAAAGCGAGCGTCATGTACATCGATCCCGCCAGCAGCAGTGGAGCCCGAGTACTCCTAAAAGTAGTGCGTGTGACACTAAGCTACCAGAATAAAGTCCTGGACACTTACGCCGTCCTCGATGACGGGTCAGAGAAGACCCTGCTGCTCGCCTCCGCTGCGGCCCAGCTAGGGCTGCGGGGAAGCGAAACCCAAATGACAATTCGGACAATAAGACGAGATTTGAAGACGATAAAGGGCGAGAATGTCTCATTCTCTATCGCAGCAAGCGGCCAGCCTGAGCGACGGTACCAGATTGCAGACGCTTTCACCAGCCAAGAAATAGGACTGTCGCGGTACACATACCCCGTCGCCAAGCTGATGGAGAAATATGCACATCTGCGCAAGTTACCGATCCCGCTCATAGACAATGCTATGCCGACCCTGTTGATAGGCTCCGACCATGCAGACCTCATTGTCCCGATAGACCGGGTTCATACCGGACCCCGAGGCTGTCCTGCAGCAGTCGAGACCCGTTTGGGATGGACTCTCCAAGGCCCGCTCGCCAAATCTCTCAACCGAAGTACAGCCACTAGATGTCTCCACTCCCGAGTCACAGAGGGAGAAACCGCACTCCTGCAACACGTAGAGCGGCTATGGAGCTTGGAACAAATGCCCTTTAAGAATAGAAAGAAAGACATTCGCTCTAAAGATGACATTTACGCCATTCACCTCCTCAAGACAGGGACCAAGAGAGTCCCGGTCAACGGCGTGTTGAGATACGCCACGCCACTCCTGCGGCGAGAAGGAATGCCTACTTTCCACGCCAAGACAGACGCCATAGAACGGTACCTGCTGAACACGGAGCGGCGCTTAGCCAAGAACCCCGCCCAAGAGAGTGTATACCGCGCTGAGATTGAGAAGCTCATCACAGCGGGACACGTCACAAAGATGGACATTAAAGAGGCTGACCAGACCACTGAATCGTGGTACGTGCCCCACCACAAGGTCCATCACAACGGTAAAGACCGCATAGTATTTAACTGCAGCTACCAGATCGGATCCCAAAATCTGAATAAAGAGTTACTGCCCGGTCCCACACTCGGCCCCTCCCTACTCGGCGTTCTACTCCGCTTCCGCCAGGAAAAGGTGGCCATCAGCGGGGACATTAAAGGAATGTTCCTGCAGGTGAGATTAGTAGAGGCGGACAAGCCCCTGTTACGGTTCCTATGGAGAGAGAAGCCAGGAGATGAGCACCCAGCCATCTACCAATGGGAAGTCCTCCCCTTCGGAACGACGTGCAGCCCCTGCTGTGCGACATTTGCACTACAGAAACATGTAGCAGAGGACCCAGCAGCGGACGAAGAGGTCCGACACAGCGTAAAGAACAGCTTCTACGTAGACAACTGTCTACAAAGCCTTTCAACCCAGGAAGAAGCCGAGGCTCTCCTGATTAAACTCCGCGCCTCATTGATCAAAGGCGGCTTTGATCTCAGGCAGTGGGCCAGCAGCGATCCGCAAGTACTGCGCAGCCTCTCCTCCGAGGAGAAGGCAGCCAGCAGCGAGACCTGGATGGCTACAATCCCGGGAGAAGCCCAGGAGATGACCCTGGGATTGGTGTGGCGATTCAAAACAGATTCGCTTCACTACAGACACAAGCCCCTGACTACGGAGCAGGGAAGGCCGGCGGCGGCGCCGACCACCAGACGGAGTGTGTACACAACACTCGCCCGACAATATGACCCGCTAGGATGTATTCTACCGTACACCACCAGGGCAAAAATGATTGTACGAGCATTGTGGGACAAGGACCAGGGCTGGGACGACCCCATTCCCGCACACCTTGCATCCACCTGGAGAGAGTGGGAGATGGAGCTCCACTCACTCCCAGGCGTTAATATGCGCCGAAGCTACTTCCCACCCACGGTGAGGCCAGAGACATGTAAAATGGACTTACACGTCTTCAGTGACGCCTCAGAGGTCGCATACGGATCAGTAGCCTACTTGCGGGCCCAAGACCAGGGGGGAGAGATCTACACAGCATTTGTCCTCGCCCGCTCGAGAATAGCCCCACGCAAGCAACAATCTATCCCACGTCTAGAGCTCTGCGCAGCCCTAGCCGGAGCGCACCTAGCCACGCTCATCCAACGTGAGCTCACCATACCGGTGTCTAGAACAATCCTGTGGTCAGATTCCACGACGGTACTCGCCTGGATCAAATCGGACTCATGCAAGTACAAAGTCTTCGTGGGAGTCAGAGTCACCGAGATTCAAGACTTAACCGAAGAGTTAACCGGAGAAACAGAGTGGCGCTACGTTGATACAAAACAGAACCCAGCTGACGTCATCACCCGGGGGATGCCCCTGGATGACCTCACCCGTCGCAATGTCTACAGTGACGGCCCCGCATTCCTAAGACTCCCGGAAGGACAGTGGCCCATGCCGATCCCGAGGGAAGCCAGTCCAGAGGAGGTGGAAATTAAGAAGTCTGTGTTCTGTGGATTGAGCACCGTAGCCTCCACCGACCCTAACATAAACGATTGCACGTCCATAGAGAGTGCACAACAAAGAACATTCCTGCGGTACCACCCGGAGTGCAAGTCCCCCGCTGATATGTCAGCAGCTAACTACGAGGAAGCAGAATTGCTTCTACTGCAGCGAGCCCAGAGAGACTCGTTCCCCGATGAATTGGCCTGTCTACAGGGAGGAAAGCCCGTCCCATCCGACAGCAGATTAATTCACCTGGCCCCCGAGAGCGACGCTCATACCCTCATCAGAGTGGGTGGTCGCCTACGCAGAGCCCCCAACACACTCCTGATGGGGCGGCTAGATCCCACATTACCCCAGACAATGTACCGGCCTGAAGAAGCGAACGGCCGACGAATGTGGAGGTACAGCCAAGTATTAGCCGACAAGTTTTGGAACAGTTTCCTACTGCACTACCTACCGTCTCTACAGACCCGCCAGAAGTGGGTAAAGGAGAGAGACAATTTGACAGAAGGAACAGTCGTCATGATTATTGATCAATCACTGCCCAGAGCTATGTGGCCGGCCGGCCGCGTAAGCAAAGTGATCACCGGTGCCGACGGCAAGGTCCGAGCAGCTGAAGTGCTCGTCCAGGGTCGCACTTACACCCGTCCCGTGGCAAGGCTCATAGAACTGCCTCGACTCCCAGACACAATCGATGATGACCATGACCCTACAACCCTATGACTTTGTGAAGTTGACTGACCCCTACAGCAAACCCTTATGTGTAAATAGACAACGCGATTAATCTGTCTCTGTTTAACTGATTAGGTCCGGGACCTATTCAGGGGGTGGCTGTTGTGAAGGGCCAGATTAAACCGAATATATATATTTATTTATATATATATATTTAATTGTATTTGTATATTCTCTAATATTCCCTGATATCCCTTGTATATTCCTTGTACAATATGCATTGAATATCCATTCTAGCCTACTGAACATCCCATAATAGTCTCCATTCTACTATTGGTCGAGACCTTGGTGCCAGGCTGCCATACCCCTCAGACCCAGTTCAAACGTACCGCTCGACATGTACGAACAAGCCCTAGTTCCGCGTAGGAATTTGGCTACCGCACCACTAATGGGACTATTTGTTCATAGTGCGTATATATACTGCGCTACTAAAGTAGGACTTTCTTTTCAGTCCAGTTTCTTACCCTCCAATAGAGTCACAGACGTAAAGCCTCCCCGCGATGCCACGTGTGGGAGTAAGGCCAAGTTCGCCTACCATCGGTATTGAGACATCGTGTATATTAATATTTGAATAGTCATATTTGGCACTATATCGTCGAGTTGGACGTAGTCTATTAAGCTAATAATAGTCTGTTAATATATAGTGCTTCGTGCGGTGAGAATACTACCGTAGTCAGTACCCCATCGTTTCGGGCAGAGAACTGGCTGCTTACCCAGGGTGGTTGACCCTATGTGAAGCTGCACCCGAGGAGCCCCAGAGCCGACGAGCGAGTGGACCTGTATACCGGATTATTCTACCGACGACAGCCCGCCTTCCCAGGCACGGATTATGCTTTGGATACTTTGATTATTCTATGGATAAAGACCCCCGACACTACCGTGTGTTGGAACCCCCCCCCCCTGGAGAGGACACAAGGTGAGGAGACGCTCTGCAAGACGAGGTCTCTCCACATCTCTCCCCCGTGGACCGGAGAGAGCCGGCCCACAAAGAGTCCACCTGCTTTCATCTGTGGTCCAAGGATCGCCGGCGCATTGAACGGCACTACAGTGGGTTCTCCTGGGATACCCTTGGCCGGACGAGGCAGCTGGATTCTACCCCCCCCCCCCCTCCTACTCCTGTCGGCTTACAATCGACCGGATTAACCCCCTCTAGTGTATCCTGCCTATAATCATTAAAGTATCATTGCTGTTATTCCTTAACTATTCCAGGTCGTATATTTGCCACCTGCGCCTTCAGAGATTGGACATTATCTATTGATATACCGACGAATACTCCTTGCCATAAAAGTGCATACTATTTCAATTCATAAATGTAATTAAGTGATTAAGTGTTTAGTCTACACACCATCGCTGTGTAGGCAATAAAGACTTGTTTCTAATTCGTACATATAATACACGTATTATGGGATAAATAAAAGGCGGATTTGTAAACGGTGATGTCAGATATCAACGGCTCCCTAAGACCATTGCTGCAATTCTGCCTGGACAGCTCAAAATACTAATAAAGACCGTTCGTTGACCACTGTTTGGCGTTGGTTGTGTGTCATTATAACCGTGCTGTAATATGAATGCCTTTATTAGTTGTGTTCGATTGGCTATATGATTTTTAGAGGCATCTATTTTGTTGTCGGCTAATAAAGACTGCGCTGGAATATGACTGCCTTTTCCCGTGTTGTTTGATTAATACCCAGGGATTAAAGTTCTCCTCAATTTGATTCCAAATCGCGATGGATCTCCCGTCAATTTTCTACCTGCTGCATATGATTTCTAGAGGCATACTACAATCTATTTTGATGTCAGTATTGGGTAGCCTACATAAACAATAATACGAGAGCATATACAAGAACAATGAATCTTACTGCCATGTATGATGTAGCAGATACGCCATGTGTAGCCTGCCTATATGTGATCAATACAAACATGAACTTGAATTCCATCATGTCTGTGTGCGGGTCACTGCGGGAACTCACAAGGCTGTTGTCACAATGTAAATAAGAACGTGCACTGAAGAGTTACAGTATGTAGTTGGTTGATTATTTGTATGACAGTCAGTAAACCCTTGCAAAAAGTATCCGTTTTATTTAATGAATTGAAAACATTCAGCATCGCCTTCCTCCCGGCATCCAGCAATAACATGTATCAGGCAAATGCGCATCGCAACATTGACTGAGTGGAATCCCTTTCTATTCACATAACTGCATTTGTGATGGAGCTTTGACAGCTACAGTAACAGTCTATTGCTCGATCCATCTCCAATATCACGATGGACCGTGCCGCGGTGGCAAAGACCCGAGGGTGGAGAGGATCTTGAATGAATTCCATCATCATATATGTTGTGTGTCTGTCCACTATGTTTGTTACTTTGTTATTCCCCCCCCCCCCTATCTATGTAAAGCGACCTTGGGTCTCTTGAAAGGCGCTATATAAAATGAAGCTATTATTATTATTGTTATTATTATTATTATCATCACATCTGTGCGGGAGCTCACAAATAGACTGTTAGTCTCAGTGAAGTTTCAACGGAGGTCATCTATTCTAACCAACAAATTGAAGTAGAAAGCATTTCGTGAGCAATCTTATTTGGAAACATGACACACAAAATAATTTGCTTTTTATTTGAAACAATATCTAATCGCGTTTGGAGGTTGGTGTTTTGCGTCTGCCCCCCCGTGCCAAACAAGCAGGCCAACCTCTTGTTCGCGTGTGAGCCCGTTATAATTACACTACTGTCGCTATTTTACAATGAACTATAATGAATTACGGGTCATACAGAAGTTGAACACTAATGCACGGAAGCTTATTTCCGCCTTGAAACTAATGCAGGACTGAGGAGTGCTTATGCATAGTAACGATATTCTACCACTGGGCGCCAGGTACGCCTGGTCTGACCTGTGCGTAGATGTAAGCACGGAGTCAAGTTCAAATCGAAATTGATGAATCCCACTCTTTGCTTAGAAATGATCGTACGCACAGGGTAAGCACAGATCTGTGCGTAGAACACGTTGATGAATGAGGGCCCTGATATCTCTATACTCTGCGTCCCACAGAGCCCTCTTCACTCGCTGGAGCGATTCAGAGAAAGCAGTCTACAGTATCCCTGGGGTGTCCCCGGGTATGATGCAGGTCATCATAGAGTACTCCTACACACGCTTTGTGCTGGTGACAGCAGAGAACGTGGAAGAGCTTCTGGTGGCTGCAGACCAGCTTCTCGTCACTGGCATAGTAGGAGCGTGCTCTGACTTCCTAGAAGGCCAGCTGTCTCTGGAAAACTGTGTCGGCATGTGGAGGTTCGTGGACATCTACAACTGCCCTGACCTGAGGCGCAAGGCCCATCTCTTCATCGTGTGCCACTTTGAGGAGATGCTGCGCATCTCACAGGAGTTTGTGGAGCTGTCCCCGCAGCAACTGGTGGACATCATCGAGAGGGATGACCTGAACGTGAAGAGCGAGGAGACGGTGTTCGAGGCCGTCCTCCGTTGGATCGACCACTCCCGTGAGGAGCGTAAAACACACATCCCTTTGCTGCTGCCCAAGGTAACTAATTGTATTACAGATACGCAAACATGGTTGCTAGTGCCTGAGCCACATTTATTTTTAATTGAATTTTTATTATTTAACTTTTTCTTGTTTGTCTGTCTCTTGTCAAGGTCATTATGATTCATGTTACTGTTATTATTGTTGTCGTCGCTGTTGTCATTGTTATTATTATTATTATTATTGTACTGTTATGTTCTATTTTATGTATGAAAAGAAAAGAAAAACATTTATAAAAAAAAAAAAAAAAAAATTGTATTACTGTGCATTACATTAAAACAACACTAGGTTCCCTAGTACAGTGGTTCTTAAACATTTGGGTCCAAACTGTTCCCTAGCAACAGAAACCGCCTACAACCGATGTCTAAGTTGTACCCGCTGTCTGCTTGTCTCTTCCCAGGTTCGCATGGGCTTGATGAGGCCTGACTACTTCAGGAACAACGTCCAGAACAACCCTGTGGTGAGGGACAGCCACGACTGCAGGCCCCTCATCCTCAGCGTCCTGAACCCCCCTGGCTCCGACAGGCTCCCAAACCCCCTGATGCGTCCACGCCGGCCCCAGGAGGTCCTATTGGCAATCGGAGGCTGGGGTGGCGGCAGCACGAACATGGAGGCTTACGATATCCGAGCCGGTGGATGGATGGACGTGAGCGTTGAGGGGGAGAGTCCCCAGGGCTTCCACGGCACCGCTTATCTCCACGGTTTTGTCTACTGCGTCGGTGGCTGGGCCTACGCCGTACAGGCTCTCAGCAGTGTGCGCAGGTTCAACCCCGTCACTCGCAGCTGGCTGCAGGTGGCTCCCATGCACTCACGCCGCAGTGAGCTCAACGTGGTCGTGTTGGACGGCTGTATCTACGCCATGGGAGGGGAAGACGGAGGCGTGGACCTGAACACCGCCGAGCGCTACGAGCCTGAAACCAACCAGTGGACAGGGATCTCACCCATGCTGGAGCGCAGGCGCCGCGCCGGGGCAGCAGCCCTCCAGGGCAAGGTGGGTGGAACTGAGGGACACAGGGTGCTAGATGAACACAAGGAACGTTAGATCAGAAATCATAAATGTCTTTATTGCCAAGTAAGCTTGCACATACAAAAGATGTGTCTGGGTCCTTTGGTTCATCAACATTAACAGACAATTGAAGTAGAATGAAATCAAATGGAATATATAAACTAAATTAGAATATTCTTTCTTATTACAGGTTTACATCTGTGGTGGCTTCAACGGGACGGAGCTTCTGCTCACAGCTGAGTGCTACAGCCCAGACACCGACCAGTGGACTCTGATCGCCCCCATGAGCAGCAGGCGTTGGGGACTGGGAATCGCTGCGTACGGAGAACAAGTCTATGCGGTAGGTGCACACGGAGACAAATGCTTTATACTAGATATTTCTATAGATATGTATCATTTGACTTGCAATGCTGCTGTGATGCCCTCATTTCCCTAAATGGATTAATACAGTGTCTGCCTGCCTGAGCCACACACTAAAACATTCCTCTCATGTGTCCTGTCCTCAGGTGGGAGGGTGGGACGGTAGAAACATCCTGCGTAGCGCGGAGGCCTACAGCCCCTTGACTGACTCCTGGAGCGCTCTGCCCGACATGCTCACCCCCCGCAGCAGCATTGCCATTGCGGTGCTGGACGACCTGCTCTTCGTGGTCGGAGGCTACAGTGGCTCCACCATCCTCTTCAACGTGGAGCGCTACGACCAGAGCAGTGACAGGTGGACTGTAGCCGAGGACATGGAGACCCGGCGCTGGGGCCTAAGCTGCTGCATAATGCATGGCCTGCCATTTAATATGAGCCAGTATGCTGCTCCCCGTGGAGGAGGAGGAGGAGGAGGAGGAGGAGGAGGAGGAGGAGGAGGAGGAGGAGGAGGAGGAGGAGGAAGAGGAGCAGGAGGAGGAAGAGGAGCAGGAGGAGGAGGAGCAGGAGGAGGAAGAGGAGGATGAGGAGGAGGAAGAGGAGGAGGAAGATGAGGAGGAGGAGGAGGAGGAGGAGGAGGAGGAGGAAGGGGAGGAGGAGGAGGAGGAGGAGAAAGGGGAGGAGGAGGCAGCAGGAGATCCATCTAAGAACCTTACACATTTATTAGACCAAAAGAAATCCTAAGAAATTTATAAATTACTATCAGCCAAAGGTGGTGCATTTCTTTCTTCTAGTAATTCAGACAATATCGGTTTTTAGTTTGTGTACCCGTCGGGCTCTATGTGTGCATGTGCCTGCTTGCTGTGCCCTTGAGCAAGGCACCTCAGCTTTAACCGCTCCAGTGTTAGCTGCTCAGGGGCCAGTAGCAGAGTGCCTGACCATAGTGTCTTTATACCTGTATCACTGGACATATAAATGCATATTAAATCAAATCAAATTGATTTGTAAAGCCCGAAATCACAAGTTAATGTCGCCATGGGCCGGACAAGTCTTCTTTAAACTATTCAAGAAGAAACATCCCAATAAATCAAGAACAAAAAACCCACCATGAAATCCAAAATAAATGTAAAGTAATAAATGCAACACTCCCAGACATACCCCAGCGACGGTAAGGAAAAACCTATAGCAATAGGAAAAAAGCACCACAGGCGATGTGGAGGAGAGAAACCTTAGAAGGGCCGTTCAAGGGGGGATCCCCCTTCTTGGATGTCGGTGATAATAGTGTTGCTATGGATGGGTGGAGAATAAAACAGGCAAATAGTTGGTATGTATGTACATATACGTGTAATAAAACACAAATATGTGCATACAATAGCAACTGGGGTACATAAGAACATTTTTGAAACAATAAAATATATTACAACTCATACATGTGATTAGCATTATACTCAGTAGAACAAATGTATATATCTTATACCCAGCTTAATCACTATATTAATATTACTATTTCACTACATTTGCACTCGGGTTGGATGCCCCACTTATTTTCATTGTAATGTACTTATGCTGTATGATGACAATACATTTCAATGTATTCTAATCTAACTGGTACTATGACCTCAATGATGGTCCTAGAGGTCAGTGATTTGATGCTCTTTTGGTGTTTTGGCGATGGTGGCGTTAGAGAGTGCTGTCTTAACGTAAAAGAGTGCCGTCTTAACAGGTCGTGGGAAATCTCCCATATAGGCATTGGATTGGGTGGAGAGCTGGTGACTGCATGCGAATGCCCTCGTATGCCCTGTGTATGGGGACATGTCACCCATATAGAAACACACCTCTTCAATCTATATCTGAGATGCAAATAAATAAATAACCTTAATAAATATAATATTTATATTGTAGTGGGTTCTATAGAGACATAATTCCCCATGGTATTGTTTTGATGTGTTGATGGGGCACTGTCACTTTAAGGAGGTTGGTTTTGGGTTGGGCTGAGAGGAGATGCCCTGTGTGGGGTTTCATTGATAAATGTTTGATTACTACGAGCTGTCAGAAGCTAGCACGGCATTGTTCTGACAGCTGTCACTTGTGCTACTGCGAAATAAAATATGAGTCGTTGGATGTTGTTGGTTTTGGTGGTGATTTATGATTCTGAAGGGGTGATAAGAATCAAGGGGGGATTGAGAGAAAATGGTGGTTTTTTCAATGTATATTTGGTTATAAACTGATATAAAGAGACGCTTTAAGAGCGTCATTATCATCACGGGATGATATTGACGGTGGTGGAACCAGTGGCACAGGCCGCGTCAGCGAGGGTGTTTGTTTTGAATTCCTTGTAAGAACAAAGATAACGGAGCGGTACAGAGCGAGGGAGAGGGGTGACCTCTTTAATGCAACAGTGAATGAAACGTTTTGAAATGTGTGTAAAGGTTAAACGCGGTTGTCATGACAGCGCGTCGCCTGACAACCAGAAGAGGGGCGGGGCTATCGTTTCTATGACGAAGATCCTATAAAGCTGACAGTGGTTCCGGGTAGGGCAGACAAAAATCTGACTGAGACTAAGAGGGAAGAAACCAGGAGAGACTCTCTCTCCTCTCATCACGGAGGGGGGGGGGGGGAGGAAGGATGCCACATCATCATTAGCTTCGGCTACCACGAGGATGGCCTTGGCTAACGAACAGGCCTGACCATTGTTGGACTGAATAGCAGAGGGACAATAGACTGGATTGAAAGATCATTAGATAGACTGAACACACCGAAAGATCATTAGAATAGACTTTTCAAGGACAATACAATCTGTTAACATCTGAGCTGAGGTTTCTGTTTATAGAAATAAACAACGCTTTTCCTCATAAGGTATTACGCTGTGTCGGAGTGTCGAATTCTTACGGAGGTGGAGAATTATTATGGTTTGCGGAGTGTACTAACGGGGAGAGATAAGGATCTTATCAGCCAGTGTCTGAGACGTCAGGAGCCAAACAGACGACAGAGCCAAACAGACGAAGACGTAATACTGGCCAGATTGATCAGGATCTAACAATTGATAGCAATTATCTCCAGTGAAACAAAAACGAACACACAAATAACAAATACATAAATAAATGTAATTAAAAAGACAAGACAATACAAAAACAGTCGGCAACGCAACCAAACAAAACACGGCAAGCAAATAAAATAAAAAATACAAATGAACAATAGCAGTACCTCACGGTCTTGCACCACAAACAGCACTATAGGATCCCATCTTTGTTCAATAAAGGGCATAACGTGAGCCACAGAGGGAGACTTTTTGGACAGTATGAAGTTGGGGGGAGAGCCTCCGACTTCGCCCAGTTGACCGTATACACAGATAATTTGGAGAATAATTCAATATTGTCCACAAGTGCTGGGATTGATCTACCAGGGTTTGAGGCCAGCCATAGTGCATGATCGTCTGCGTAAAGCAGTAATTTATGTGTAGTTTCATTCATTTTGATTCCCTGGATGTCTGGGTTTTGCCAAATGGCGATTGTAAAAGGTTTGAGAGCTAAGCAGAATAGTCCTGGCGAAAGTACGGAACATCTGCATCTGCCTAATTTAAAGTAGGATGATATACAGCCATTTATTTATTTATTTCGACTGCAGCCTCTGGTTCTTTATATAACATTTCTATCCATCTCATAAATGTCTGGCCGAATCTGAAAGCTCTGATAGTGTGTAACATATATCTCTTTTTTTTTTGATCAAATTTTTTTTAATATTAATCACATGAAACAAGACAACACAATAACCACAGTAACAAAAAACATAACTTCACAGGAGAATAACCACCAATAATAATACAGAATAATACAGAATAATAAATTATAAAGACAAAAAGAAAAAGAAACAGCGTCCAACCTATCAATATAGATGGCTATTTCAATAACATAAAGGTTTTCAAACATGCCAACCTTTCCCCACCTTTACAAAGTGGAGTGACTTCACAGATTGTTTACGAGAGTGTTGCCGCAGATTTACTATAGATAGCCTAGGTCCCTTACACATGTTCAAGACTGCCAAACTCGCAGAAGGTAAAGTGTAAGAAGAAAGAAAATCTTCCTCCAGGTTGGTTGACAGGTCAATCAGTCTGCCAATATTAGTCCCTTGGGGAGATGGCATGTGAATTGACATATAGCGCAGAGTAGCTAAATATCAACCCCCCCTAAAATTCCCCCAGTCAAAGTTAAGAAGGACAAGACAAAAACCAAGACAGACAAGACATTTCCTCCTCCTCCTCCCCAGAGACCGCCGGACCCCCCCGATCAAGCGCCCCAACCCCGCTCAGCCGCACACGGCGGTCTTTACCTTCTCAGCTGCTGCAAACCACAGGTCAATGCCAGCCTGCCCTACCCCAATCACCCGAGCCGTGGATATCTCAAGATAAATCACATCCAATAGAGTTAGGGACCAGTTAATCATTGTAAGCTTCTCAGGCTCCTTCCATCTCATTGCTATAAGCTTCTTCGCTGCTGTGACGCCCGCTAGGACAACCCTTTTCAGTTGTACGGACGCGGGTAGTGTCGTTATATCGTTCAGGAGTAGCGTAACAGCTGTGAATGGGATAGTTAAGCCACACAGATCTGAAAGTTTGTCCGTTATTGACCTCCAGAAACGGGCCACTGGTGGGCAATCCCAATACATATGCATATAAGTGCCAGTGGCCTTTTGAGAGCACAAAGTGCACCGAGAGTCGGTTATCAGTCCCATAGCAAATAGCTTCCTAGGTGTAAGATAGGTCCTATGAATATAATTAAAATTAATTTGCTGGTGATTGGGGTTGCGGGAAGATAATGCCACATTTGCCCAAACATCATCCCAGTCAAACTCGAGGTCCAACTCCGGGATATCCACACGCCAGATTGTATCCAATGATACATTTTTATACGTGGATTGAATTAAGAGCGTATAAAAGTCTGAGACAAACCCTCTGGATGTCGTTCTGTCCACTATGAGCCTGAGGAAGGGGTGTGGGTGCAAAGCTTGAGCCCACGGTACGCCATGCGCCCTCAGTGCTGACCTTAGTTGAAGGTAAAGAAAGAAGGACTCGCCGGGAAGATCATAAAATTCTCTTAAGTCCTGAAACGCACGGAGGCCGTTCTTATCATAAATATCCTCCAGAGTATGCACTCCCCTCCTTTGCCATTGAGGAATATTAACCGGCTTGTGCCCTACAAGTAATTGCTGGTTATTAAAAATTGGAGAGTCCAGGTGCCATGGGCATTTAACCCCACACGACCTCTGTACATTACGCCACGTTTGGATCACGTGAGTTATGATCGGTCCATACCTCAGCCGGCATTTCGAAATAGAGACAGTGGAGTACACCACATCCTGCAATCTTAGTGGAGATACCGCCGCCGCTTCTAAGGAGCGCCACGATACAGCCTCTACAGGGTCTAGCCAGCACATCAGAGGTCTCAGTGAAAAGGACCAGAAATAAAGTTTAAAATCAGGGATTGCGAGGCCCCCATCTTGTTTTCTACGTTGAGTAGTAGCCCTTTTGATTCTCGGGCATTTGTTATTCCAGATAAACTTAGATACCATCGATTGTACCTTGCGCCAGTGGTCTATTGGAGGGGGCAGGGGGAGCATTGAGCTAATAAAATTTATCCTAGGCAGGATGTTCATTTTGATTATGGAAGCCCGGGCTTGTAAGGAGTTAGGAAGGGACGACCACCTGTCTAGATCCTGGCGTATTTTATCATAAGTACCCGTGAAGTTGTACTTAGTAGTTTGGTTCAGCGTGGGGAATATCTCTATGCCCAAGTATTTAAAATGTTCTACTATGGGGATATCAGCTGGTAGTCGTACCGCCTTGGCCAGCTCATTAAGAGGTAGGCAGGCTGATTTGTTCCAGTTAATCTTAAAGCCTGACAATTTACCAAAGTCGTCGATTATCCTCAATAATTTTGTGGCCGACCGGGAGGGGTCGTCCATGAAAATCAGCAGGTCATCCGCGTAGAGAGCAATTTTGTGTGGAGTATTATTGACCATTATGGGGACGATGTCCTCCGATTGCCTAATAAATTGGGCCAAAGGTTCGAGGGAAAGCGCGAACAGTCCTGGACTCAGAGGACAACCCTGTCTAGAAGATCTGGAGACCGGAAAGAGTGTGGAACAGTTTTTGCCTGTCAGTATCATCGCAGACGGCGAGGCATACAGGACTTTAATCATATGAATAAAACTCTTCCCAAGACCCATGACCTCAAGTACCTTCCACAGGTATGACCACTCAAGTCTGTCAAACGCCTTCATGGCATCCAAAGACAGAACTGTGGATGGAGTTGTATTGTCTTTACTGTTATCGATTACATGCAACAGCCTCCTAAGATTATCTGCAGCCAGACGCCCCGGGATAAAACCAGTTTGATCGCAGTGTACCAATACAGACATAAATCTCTGCAGGCGACGGGCCAGCACCTTGGCAAACACTTTTAAATCGGCCCCGAGAAGACTCAAGGGTCTATAGCTACCACAATCATTGGGATCTTTGTCCTTCTTGAGAAGTAAAGAAATCAACGCCATATTGACATCTCTTGAGAACTCCCCTTGTTCGATAGCGTAATTGATCATATCGAGCATCAATGGACCCAGTTGGTCCCAGAAAGCTAAATACACTTCGGGTGGAATACCATCCCAGCCTGGTGCCTTACCCCTCTGCATTTCAACAATCGTCTCCCTCAATTCCACGAGAGTAATCGGTCTCCCCAGTTCCTTGGCCTCTTCCTCAGAAATGTGGGGTATCTCAAGCCCGCCAATGAACGATTCAAATTTAGAGTCATCAAGATTACCCTCTGAGCTATATAACTGTGAGTAAAACTCTTTAAAAGTGTCATTAATCTTTTTCGAATCAGTAGTGACTGCACCCTGGCTCGTCCTAATCGAGGGGATATCCGAGAAATGATCATTTGAGCGTATTTTCATTGCCAATAGATGGCTAGGTCTGGAGCCGTGAAAGTAGTAATTTTGTCTTGTCCTATGTATCAAGAACTCAGACTGTTGTTTAAGTATGGAGTTTATTTCTTTTTTAACTATCTTACGTTGTGTGTTTAGTCGTTCATTATAGTTAGTTTGCAAGGATGCGTATAGGTCCGCATATAATGATTCCAGTCCTTCTAGCTTTTTTGACCGGGATTTTCGCAAATTGGAGGCAAATAGTGTGACATGACCCCTGATAAATCCTTTCAATGCGTTCCACAGGACCCTAGGGTCTTCTACTGTGCCAACGTTGATCTGCAAAAATTCAGCTAGTTTACTCCTGAACTCAGAACAGAAGTCATCGTTCTTTAGCAAGGTCGAATTAAACCGCCATCTGGGAGCTCTTGCGGAGAGCCTGCCAAAGGTTGCCGTAAGGAAAATCCCCTTGTGGTCTGAGAGAGCCAAGGGAACCAATGAGACATCGAAACTATCAAACATATTAGGGGACGCGAATGCATAGTCAATTCGAGAGAAGCTTTTGTGTCTGGCTGACAGGTGAGAGTAATCTTTGAGGGTGGGGTTGGATAAGCGCCAAAGGTCTGTGAGCCCCGTGTCCTTGGCCCACATCCTAAGGGCCTTAGAGGCCCGTTTTTGGTCGCTCGTTTCAGAGGGCCCGGACCTATCCATCTCCGCATCCCAGCACGCATTAAAATCGCCACCCACAATGAGAGCGTATCCATTAAGTTCCAACATATTCTTCGTGATTGTATTATAGAACACTGAATCAAATGTGTTAGGAGCATACAATGCTATTATAGCCATCTTCCTATGCGAGAATTCAACTTTTGCTATAGTAATCCTTCCCTCCGTGTCCGACCATACATCCAAGACTTTGATATCAAGGTTACGTCTTGTAACTATGACTACTCCTTTCGTCTTATCATCGGCTGAGGATGAGGAGATAACGTGATATTGCCGATTTGCCAGTCTTGACACGTCACCTACCAATAAATGCGTCTCACTAAGGAGAGCAAGGTCAATATTTCTCCTCTTCAATAGCCAAAGGACACTGGCACGCTTGTGTGGGGCGTTAAGCCCTCCTGCGTTCCAAATTAAAATATTCAATTTAGCCATGGTCGAGCTTGTCTAAATGCGTAGAGAACATACCAGTGCAGCCAGGCTGAGTACAGAGGCGCTGATCCAGGCGGGCCCAGACAGTCAATCCCAGGAGTTCAGAGGAGGAACAATTACACACATATAAGACAACAGTACATAAAACACATAAAAATACCACCCCAGCTACAACCCCCCCTCCTTCTACTCTAAACCCTAACCCACCCGTCCTATTATAAGCCCTCCTATACCCACTCTCCAATCCCCACCCTATGCCCCATCCACTGAGGATGGTCATCTTCCTATCACTTCCCACTAGAGACATGGATCCAATAAGACGCTCCCCACTCCAACCCCCCTCTAGATAAACCCCTGAGTAAACCCCCACTAGTCCAATAAACACAAATAATAATAAAAATAAAATTCAATAAAGATATCGGTCGAAAACCACCTGAGCCTTGGCCCCAACATGAGACAACCATAATGGTAAAAATAGCCATTATTAAATAATAACTCCACATCAACCTGCAACCATCTATTTCCGAATCTGCGCTTCAACGTCGCAATGTTATAGCCCAAATGGGTACAGGAAAATTCAAAACAAAATTAAATTAAAGCATCCCAGCCGATAGTCTAAGGCAGGATCGGGTCACAGGTTAATTGTGCAAAATTGTGTGAACAATGTCAATTAAACAATGACAATAATAAGAAAGGGAAAAAAGGGGTTATGGTCAAAGTGCACCCCTGTAGCAGTCCCTCTGATCAGGCACAACGGCTGAAATGACATGACCTATGTAAGAATAGAATTAAACACATTCATTAATCCGGGGATGGTAATAGGCAACACCTGACACCACCTGTTATCATACATTGTTTCAATAAAGATATCGGTCGAAAACCACTGTGAGCCTTGGCCCTAACATGAGATAACTATAATGGAAAAGGAGAAAAAAAAAATAAAAATCATTATTATAACAACTCAACATCAACCCTGCAACCATCTATTTCCGAGTCTGCGCATCAACGTCGCAATGTAATAGTACCAATGGATAAAGGAAAATTCAAAACAAAATTAAATTAGAGCATACCAGCATATAGTTTAAGGTAGGATCGGGTTCCAGGTAAATTGTGCAAACAAATGTCATTTAAACAATGATGATAAGAGGAAGGGGAAAAGGGGGTTATGGTCAAAGTGTACACCTGTAAGTTCCCCTCTGATCAGGCACCACGGCTGGAATGACATAACCTATGTAAGAATAGAATTAAACACATTCATCAACCCGGGGATGGTAAAAAGCAATACCTGACACAACCTGTTATCATATCTTGTTTATATATATATTCAACCGATCTTCTCCTACCGGAGCCCAAAGCTCAAAACAGCCTGGATATAAAAATAACAGCATACAAGAAGTTAGTTAAGGACCCCATCACCGTTGAATTGTGCAAGCCGATTGCACTTAAACAGCAACAACAACCAAAGTGCGTAAATATTAACGGGTCTCGAATGTCTCAGCGCAGACGATAGACGAAGCCCGCTAGCTAGCCCGAGGCTAGCGCGTAAGCTAGTGATGAATCCGGATAGCACGTTAGCCTATTATGTACATTGTTCAGCTAGCTCGTTAGCTTCCAAAGAGGCGATACACAAGTACGACCATGAGGTCAGCTTTAGCAAGTAACAGAAGTCATTGGGAAGCCCCGCTAGTTGGATGGGCAGTGGGCAGTTAGCATGTCTGGGCATGACAGCAAGTATTTGTGAATAGTCGGCCTAATCAATGTATATAGGCCCACACCGCCAAGTCACTCACCCGACATAGATATCAAGCAACAGTCTCGGGTATCCCCGCGAGATATTCCTTCGCTTTAGCCAACGACCAAAATGAACGCTGACCATCGACCTTCTCCAACACAGATCATTTCGCGGGAGCAAATAACGTGGGCCTCAGGCCTAGTTTCCATAGCTTAGACAGGACCACCTTGTATTCGCCTCTCTGTGCTTGAACCTCCGGCGTAAAGTCTTCGAAAATGGCCACTTTGTGATCGCCAAGCCTCAGATTACCCCTTCTGGTACGAGCCGACCGCATGATGAGTTCTCTCTGCTGAAGCCTGTTCAGCTTGACTATGATGGGCCTCGGCTCTTTGTTCACGCCGGGAGAAAACCTGCCCGCCCTGTAGGCCGACTCACAGACAGGAGGCGAAGGGAGGACGTCCGCTCCTAGTATTTTCTGCAGCAGTTCGGGCATGGTCTCAGAGAGACGGCCTTCACCGCTGGCCTCCGGTACTCCAACAATCCTGACGTTGTGGCGTCTATCCCGGGACTGCATCTCCTCCATTGCCGACTGTAGTTTGTTGACTTCAGCCTGCCTAGCCAGCAGGGCGGATTCGAGACCCGCCATCTTCTCGCACTGTAATGATACCTCCGTCGTTAGCATGGCTAGTTCGATAGCATTAGCCGAGGAGGCAGCGTGCATCGACTCCATCTTGTCTGTCAGCGGGACTACCGCCAGCCGTATTTCTTCTGATATCTCACGATGGAGGTTGACACAAAAATCCGCCAACACTTTCTTCTGTGCTTCAGCGACGCGTGCCTCAGAGACTGCGTGTAGCTTGGTCATGACCAAGAGCACAGCTTCGCTTATCTCCCCGACACCGGGCGACGATGCGGCCAGGCCCGGTGGTGGTGGTTTGCTGGTTGGGGCGCTCATGGCTCTGGTTTCCACCCCCGTCATCGCAGAAAGTCGAAAAAAGTCGATGACAGTATACTAAACACGACGACCTAGCAAACAGATAAAAAACAAATAAAAATAAAATAAAGACTAATGGGGAGAAACGTATATTCAGCACGGTAGAAGGGAGCTCATGTGAAACACGTCTACTCCATGATCGCTCAGCTCCGCCCCCCCGTGTAACATATATCTCTATTCCAGCCTATCAAACGCTTTTTCAGCATCGAGTGAGATAGCTGCTGCTGAGTTTCGGACAAATTTCTTGAATATGTCCTTTATGTCACTAGGTTTTGTTGCCAATTCCCCATTGTCATTGCATACTGCTGCTATAATAGATTTGGATTATTTCTGTTTGATGTATCTGGCCAGTCATTTTCCTGATCATGTCTCCTGATTCGAAACCAGTTTGTCTGTTTGTTTGTCTCTCATTGTTCCATTCCAATATGCTGGGGTACAGAACCAAAACAACAACTCGACTTGTTGTGACCTTTCTACCCAAAAGGTCTGAACGTCGTTCAATGCCCACAAGGTTTAGTGCTTGGTAACCTACTAAAATCGGGAGGTCAGCTTTGCACTTTAGTGAAAGCCTCAGGGGGGGAGGGGGGGGGGGTAGAGAATCTTAAACAAAACAATCTAATTTCTTCCTTCTCCCCTGTCTCATTATTGGCTCCAAACCACCCGTCTTTGGCATTTCACCATCCTCTCTGAAAAACACGTCAACAACATCAGTGTCAATTTGGCCAAAGCGTCAAAAGGTCACATCAGGAAACGTTAGGAGCCATTTTGAGGACGCATCATTCAGTCATCTTTGATATATCCCCATTCACGGGAGGACCCTGCCGCCAACATCAATCCATTGTGTGTGTTCATTGACAGCGGCTATTTTGCTGCAAAGTAAACAAAGAAAACTTTCTCTATTACATGTTTGGGAGATCAGTGAGAAAGCTGTGACCATTTTCCTTCTTAGCAGTTGGTACACATAACAATTCGATTTATATGAATTAGCTTGAGGATTACATTTTATGGCTTTAAAACATTACACAAACAAACAGAAACATCACTCTCTCTCTCTCTCTCTCCCGCTAAGATAAAATAGCCCAACGCATCACCAAGACCCCACTCCCCCTCATCTCATCAATCTATGAGAAGCGGTGCTCATTGTACCTAAAATTGTACCTCATCCCATTTCTGCTTTGCACTAGATAGTACTGTACATTAGTACACTGCATAGTATTGTGTATTGTATATTATATGGTAACTCAGAACATTGTACATATGTCTATACCGAACAACTGTGACCTCATTTTCTTCTTCTAAATTCATGCTATATTATGTTATTATGTTATTTGATACTATCTTGTCTAGCACAGTCTCTGGAGCGTAACAGTAAGAAGCATTTTGTATGAAAGTATTCTGTACTTCTGTATGACAACTATTAAAGAACTTGAACTTGAACTTGAACTTGAACTTGCTCACGGAGAGCACGGAACATCATCAAAGACGCTTCTCACCCCAACCATGGACTGTTCACCCGCCTGCGGGGTACTCGCTCTGGGGCACGCTACCGCAGCCTCCCAGGCAGAACCAACAGGACCACGAATAGTTTCTTCCCCTCAGCTTCTGAATCAATATACTTAACCCACTGCACCTCACTGTATACCTGTGTATATATCCATAGTTTATGTAGACTTTATTTTAATGATTATTTTGTATTCTCACCATTGCACATTGTGCTAACCATTGCACTTTACTGTAAATCAAATCAAATCAAATTTATTTATAAGGCCCGACAACACACGTTAATGTCCCCATGGGCCGTACATGTCTTCTTTAAACAAGTCAAGAAGAAAACATAACAATAAGTCAAGAACAGAACAAGAACACCATAAGGTCCAACAAATTTAAAATAAATGCAAATAAATGAAAGAATGCAAGCACTCCCAGACATACCCCACGCGAAGGTAAGGAAAAACTCACTAAAACCTAACAATAGGGAAAAATGCTCCACAGGCAGTGTGGAGGAGAGAAACCTTAGAAGGGCCATTCAAGGGGGGATCTTCCTTCTTAGATGTCGGTGATAGTAGTGTTGCAGACTAACAGTTGGTAAGCATGCACTCAAGTGTGTAGTGAAACACAGATGAGTGCATGCAATAGCAACTGAACATTTTGAAAGATTAAAGATAGAGCTGATAGCGATAGAAACTGAACATTTTGAAAGATTGAAGATAGAGCTGATAGCGAATCTATTTGAGGCACAGGGGCGGCGCAGAGAGGGTTGCGTCCTCCCCGTCTTAATCACGGGACATTCAACACTATCTATCTATCTATCTATCTATCTATCTATCTATCTATCTATCTATCTATCTATCTATCTATCTATCTATCTATCTATCTATCTATCTATCTATCTATCTATCTATCTATCTATCTATCTATCTATCTATCTATCTATCTATCTATCTATCTATCTATCTATCTATCTATCTATCTATCTATATATCTATCTATCTATCTATCTATCTATCTATCTCTCTCTCTATCTCTCTATCTCTCTATCTATCTATTTATCTATCTATCTATCTATCTATCTATCTATCTATCTATCTATCTATCTATCTATCTATCTATCTATCTATCTATCTATCTATCTATCTATCTATCTATCTATCTATCTATCTATCTATCTATCTATCTATCTATCTATCTATCTATCTATCTGTTGATAACACCCATCTCTGCACATTTGGATTACAGAATAGTCTTGACAAAAGAAGCTAATGTAGTTATAGCTCGGTTTTTTGCTAGGATATGTTTTGGAGCATTGAATCTATAGGTCCTTATTATATATAACACGCTAATCCCTCTGCGGTAGATGGAGACTCACTCAGGGTGGAATGAACCAAGACCACTGAAATGACAGTTTCCACAGCAGCAACCTGCACAGCAGCTTAGCTCTCACAAGCAGCCTAGCTACAACAAGCAGCCTAGCTATCAACAGTAACAACCTGCTCAGCAGCCTAGCTACAACAAGCAGCCTAGCTCCCACCAGCAGCAACCTGCACAGCAGCTTAGCTCTAACCAGCAGCATAGCTACCAACAGCGGGATCATCCCTATGTTCCCCGGGTCCTATGTTCCCCGGGTTCTATGTTCCCCGCTTTGATTGATTGATTGATTGATTGATTGAACATTTTAGACCACCAGCCCTGATTCCAAACTCTAACCTTAACCAGTTCGAAAGAGGGCCTAAGCTTAACCAGTTCGAAACAAGGCGGACATTAATAATTAATAAAATAATAAAAATTAATAAAATTTTCAATCTATTAACCAATCAAGTGGGGAACATACAGTAGGACCCGGGGAACATAGGACCCGGGGAACATAGGGATAATCCCCCAACAGCAGCCTAGCTCCCAACAGCAGCAACCTGCATAGCAGCTTAGCTCCCACAAGCAGCCTAGCTACAACAAGCTGCCTAGCTACAACAAGCTGCCTAGCTACAACAAGCTGCCTAGCTGCAGTATGCAAGTCCTCAGGAAGATCTGGAATGACATTCAGTCAAAGTTAAAGTTGGAAGTTCTTCCTTCCCTTACGGAATTTAAATGTCTGATTTCATTTATCTGATTCATGTTGTAACTGTTTGGATTGCACTGCAGTGCAAATTGTTTTGTTGTTTTATCTTATTGTACACTCAGCAGTTCTGTAAATGAGGTGGCCTCACCTCAGAGCTCACCGGAGTATAAATAAAGGTTTCAAATCAAATCAAAATCTCTGTCTTTGACTATTCTATGAAGGATGAGAAGGAGCAGGACTGAGAGGCCAGAATGGGGTTTGGATTCTTAAGTCAAAAGCGATTTTTATTCATCTTAAAGGAGGAGGGAGGAAAAAGGAATACATAAATAAATATAAAGACAGATTTTCAGATTTGGGCTCAACTTGTCTTGCAGCCTTCAAAGTGTCTCATCCCAGAAATGTCTAGTGCAGGGGTCGGGAACCTATGGCTCGCGAGCCATATATGGCTCTTCTGGTGACAGCATATGGCTCCCAGAAATTTTTTAGTAAATTTTTTTTTTTTTTTTTTTTTTTTTTAATACTTGTGATATTTCTTAATAATACTGTGTCATTTTAAAGTAAACAGAAATTAGTTTTGAAGATACAGCTAATAGTATCTGTAGCTGAAGATATAGCGAGCAGAGCTGGCGAGGGAACACAAGTGGACAGAAATTAAAAATCTTCAACCTGAAGACCAGCTGATTCTTAAAACTTGGAACGAGCTTCCTGTGACATACCACACAATGCAGCGTGAGTATTGCCGTATTGACCATGTTTGGCTCTACATATGCATGTGGGCAGTCATTCTCGCATATGAGGAACATTAAGACCAACCTACGCTCATGTTTAACTAATGGAGCCTCAACGCCTGCATGAAGCTCAATCTCACCACGTATGAACCAGATTACAAGGCCATCAGCAAAACCATGCAGCACCAGAAGTCGCATTAAAAGTAAGACATATTTAATTTATTATACGTTAAAAATACTATATGGCTCTCAATGAAATATATTTAGAAATATTTGGCTTTTATGGCTCTCCCAGTCAAAAAGGTTCCTGACCCCTGGTCTAGTGTGTCTGTGGCACAGCTTCTCTTCATAAATGGATTTCTAACATTGCTGTGATTCAAGTGCAAACAAACCCTTCACACATTATGTACAATGAGAATCAGGGTCAGGATCAATTCACTTTCAAGTCAATTGACCATATTATTCACACAGAGGCAGTTTTGCTCTTATGTTATGCAAAATGGCCACCATGTGAATATGGTAAATTACAGTTTTTCTCAATTGCTTTGGTTCAGAATTAAAAAAAAAAAAATGTGTTCAACCTCCATAACATTTAGTCATTTGTCATCATAGTAGCAGTTTCTCATTCCTTCCAACAAGCTTTTGGACATCAATTGCTTTCATACAATTCTCTGCTGTTTTATAACATTATCATTTGCCTATGTCACGTCAGTCAAAATTAACTATACTTATGAATGCTGAATACTCATTCCCTATAAAACTAATAGTCCTCATTTCATTGCTTGAGTCATTAGCTCATTACATACAAAAATGTTGAATAGTTGTCGAAATCTGTCAAGCAAATCTTATAATTTTTTTTTTTTTCACTTTTTCTCCTTACATTTTTTTTCCCATCCCAATTTCGTATTTCCAATTCTTCCCTCCCTTGTCTTGAACATTGCTAGACTATGCCTCCCACTGGTCGGCTGTAGTGAGGATAGAAGCCTTGCATCACGTGTCCCCTCCGGTACACGAGGAGGCAGCCTGTCGCATCTTTTCACCGCAGCAGCTCGAACTCTCAGTGGCGAGGAGTAACGCGTGGGAGGCTCACGCTGCCCCCGATACTTCCTGATTCCGCCGTACCGGCGTCACCCAACCGACCTGTAGGAGTCGCTGTCCACAACGTCCAATCCCCACCCACCGGCTTTCCCACCCTCTAACACTGCCAATTGTGTTAGTATGACGGCTGGCCAGCCGGTAGCAACGCAGAGAGCTGGGCTCGATACCAGCATCTCCTGCGTTAGTGGCGAGCGCCTTGCCCACTTGCGCCACTCAGCCGCCCTATCTTATACATTTCTTTATAATATTTTCCTGAAAATGTCTCCCAAATTGAACAATTCCTCTCGGGTGAACCTCAGCTTTCACTGATGAGGAGTATGTGAAGCATTAGTTGTAACCATGATGAGCCACTTCTCCACAGTCACTCAGAGCTGAATCCCATGAACCCTCAGTTTACAAGCATATATGAACCGAGCAGGACATAGTGTGTACCATTTCGACAATACTGTGACACAGAAATGGAAGGTCAGCATCGTGGAAGAGGGACGAGGATGCGGGGAGGAAGGGGACAAAACAGGGGAAGAGGAAGAAGAGGCCAAGTACAGATTCCTGATGAAATTAGGACCATGTTGTCAATCATGGCCTCACAGGCTGGTCGAAGGCTCGCCAAATGTTGGGAGAACCACTGTAAATTAAATTATTCAAACATTTCGTTGGGAGAACAGGTGTGTATATTGACAATAATTCAGCACTAAACAATCTGCACTGCTTACAGTGGGACAAGAACTTGTCACTTTTTACATATAGACTTACAGCTTTAGTGCAGAACATATTTACTGTAGTGTTACAGTACATATTGCAGATTACAGTATGGTACTGTACTGCAGGATTTTACAAGTGGGAAGCACTGTTATTGTACACTACAGTAATATGGGTTAAAGCAGTATATCTCATGTTTACTGTACATCACTGTAATTCTACTCTGCACCACATAGGATTGCAAGACAACCTCGCAGAGGTGGAAGGGGGTCCCTTTTTACTCTGCAACAAGAGGAAGCCATTTGTGCAATGGTGATTGCAAACAATGCCATAAGGTTGAGAGATATACAAAGCGCTGTGTTGTGGAATATTTCAAATGAGCCAAACAGTAAAGCTGTAGAAATTCAGACGAATCAATTTGTATATATGAAAATATAGAACATGTGGCCACATAGCTCAGTTTACAATCAGACACACGAACGTCTGACCAGAAAGTGAGAAAGTGCTCTGGTCAGAACTTACCATAAATACATAATCGACATGACCCTTTGGCTGTATTTAAGAGACCCTGTTAAGACTGTCGCCCAGTGTCTGAGCTGTATACTAGTTAACCCATATTAAACTAGTCAAGGCTATCAGAGATAGAATATGTATTTTAACACAGAACTATATGACATGATAATATTTTCCTATCACAGCTGTTATAGAGGATGACAATATATTTGGGAATATTGAATCCGTTTCAATCACTATGAAACAATTGTACAATGTGCCATTTGGCCGGAACAGCGACAGAGTGAAGGAGATCCGTCACCAGTATGTAGGTACAGGTAAAACATTTATGTGTTCTATGCATACTCTAATTCAGTGCTGTAAACTGGTTAATTTGTGTAGTGCCATGCAGTACACTTACATGACAGTTCATACTGTCCAAAATGCATTATGTTACAGAAACGTTTTTATAGTTTTTCTCTCTCTTCTGGGATAAAGCGTGTACTGGAGCTGGAGGCCAGGGAACCGCTGCACACATTCATATACGTTGTTTCAATCTGGCAAAAGGTAGAAGGCATGGAAGAAATCACATTGGACAGAGAGCCACCATTGATGTCTGTATGACAACTATTAAAGAAACTTGAAACAATGTGTGCAGCCATCTCATAAAACGGCATCCTCCTCACCAAAATACCCCGTCTTGGTCCATACAACACACAACATCTGCTGACTTTTTTAGACACTCTTTACAGGGACATAATCCCTGAGAATGAGAGGGGTCTAAATGGAGACCATCTGAACAAGTATGTTGTTGGGATAATGTGCATTTCCACCACTCAGATCTGGTCAGACAGTGGTTTGCAGCACATGGAAGGATGCTGGTGGAATATCTCCCTCCCTACTCCCCATTCCTGAATCCAATAGAGGAGTTTTTCTCTGCCTGGAGGTGGAAGGTATATGACCGGCATCCACATACCCAAATGGCCCTGCTAGCGGCCATGGATGCAGCATGTGGTGACATCACAGCCCTGCAGGGGGTGGATTTGCCACTCGAGGAGATACTTTCCTCGCTGCATTGCCAGGGATGATATTAGCTGTGATGCCGATGAAAATATGTGGCCAGTCGTGCACACCTCTACCCAAAGGGTGTTTCTATGTTTGTTGTAAATAAGTTTGTATTTTTCTTTTGCACAATGCTATGAACAAATTCGAATTGCAAAGAGCATTATGCATACGTATTCAGTGTCTTGTAAACTTTTACCTCACTAAATACAGTAATGTGTAACATAACTGTAGATTTCAAAGGGCTGTGCAAATAGTGTATAGTGCTGTCTTGAGCATTTTCAGGTAGTGTAACCAAGATCTGACTTTTTTGCATTGGAAAACACTTACAGAGTGAACTGTCATACTCATAATGAAAACATGATAAAGCCATTTGACTATCTTGTTCATAAACAATGGTGTCAGCACTTTTCATTTAGATGACACACTTTCATTGACATGAATACTTGCTTTTGAGGAATGAACTATCCATTTTGAGCAAGTGACACACTTTTGCAGGTTATCAACTAGGTTTTGAGAAATGCACTAACTGTTGTGCAAATGTTAATAGTGATGTGAAAAATGCACCAAAGTGACGCAGGAAGTGGATTTTCTTTTCAAACGATTCAAACGCTGGAAAATCTTCCACATGAGGAGGTTGTTATTATCCAAACTACTAAGTAAATGAGAGCAAATGTTTCTGTTTAAAATGTTGAATTGATTGATTCCAACCCTGATGTGAATGTGTAGGAAATGATTGTTAATTTACAAAGGCAGCTATTGGCCTGCCTTCTCACATTAAACCAATCAGAGGAGTATTGATCCCTCTGGGGCACTTGTGCGTCCGATAGAGGTTTATAACAAGGCTAGAACCGCATTAACACATTGGGATCAATACGCATGATGACATTCCCGGGAGACAAAATACATGTCCGGCAGCAGCACTGTCCCCATCACTGTTTAATGTGGTTTCCCTCTGCTGAGATGAAGAGTGGGAGGCCTTGTGAATAGATTCACCCTCATAACCACCGCTTTGTTACGCTTGCTATGATGAAATACGAATAAGAAAGATAGATAGATAGATAGATAGATAGATAGATAGATAGATAGATAGATAGATGGATGGATGGATGGATGGATGGATGGATGGATGGATGGATGGATGGATGGATGGATGGATGGATGGATGGATGGATGGATGGATGGATGGATGGATGGATGGATGGATGGATGGATGGATGGATGGATGGATGGATGGATGGATGGATGGATGGATGGATGGATAGATAGATAGATAGATAGATAGATAGATAGATAGATAGATAGATAGATAGATAGATAGATAGATAGATAGATAGATAGATAGATAGATAGATAGATAGATAGATAGATAGATAGATAGATAGATAGATAGATAGATAGATAGATAGATAGATAGATAGATAGATAGATAGATAGATAGATAGATAGATAGATAGATAGATAGATAGATAGATAGATAGATAGATAGATAGATAGATAGATAGATATAGATGCGCTGAGAGCTCCAGAGAGCTGAGGCAGGATTGCTCTGTAGCTGCTATGCACTTTGTCATCATTAAGGGGTTGTCTCTAACTAACTACTGTCAGTGCTCTCCCTCTAATGGGACCATTAAAAAACATTATATGACGTCCTTGAATCTGTGGATCTGTGGTTTGTTTTGTTTTTGAAAATAAACTACTCTAAATCTAGTTTTAATTATGTATTTTCCAGCAGCTCTTTCTTTCACACCATTTTTTGTCGGTGCAGCACACAACAAATTCTACATGAATGAATTCCTTCCCTGCCTGGCTGCCCCACACCCAAGAGCAGAACACGTCTACAAACTGGGCAGCAGTGGTCGTGACTCCAAAATGCACAGCTAATTGATCACAAAGGGAAATAATCCTGAACAGCTTGTTTAGGGTATAATAATCTGAACACTTCAAATGGCCAAACAAGAGTAGGCTACCTGTCATTTCCCCCCAGCGCCTAAACAACATTTCAGTCAAATCCATACAAAGACTAGGCAAACCCATTTTCCATAATATGTCCCTCTAATACTTTTTACAATGAAAAGGTAGATGATGACGCAGAAATGAGCATTCCCTATAATTATTGTGAATCATATCGCAATAGATTCCTGTTTGTAATGTTGATGTAGTTCTCTTTCCTCCAGGATGGCTGCCTGTAACATTATTATGTTACAGACAATGGTTGCTATATGCAAAACAACGGCAAAACAACTGTTGCTTCACCCACAAGTGGAATTACACAGAAGGTCCTGCAGTACTCCATTGTTGCATTGTATGACATGATGAAGATGACAACTGGGGAGGCTTTTACGTTGGCTACCACATAGTAGGTCACCCCAGGGCCGGCCTGAGGCATAAGCAAACTAAGCGGTAAAGTGCCAGAAAGCACAGCAAAACACACCCAAACATTTTTAGTGGGGGGCCCCCCAAATCAAATTCTGCCTAGGGCCCCATAAAGGCTGGGTCAGCCCTGGGTCATTCACATTATAATTCTGCTCTTCCTTGTTCAGTTATTCACATTCATCTTGCCTCAGTTTTGTTCTCAGCTGTTGGATTCAAGAAGGAAGGGTTCTCCCCTGAAGAACTCGTTAGATTCTTTATTCTGATTTTAAGGTTTCACAGTTCATGCACAAATTAAGCCTCTTTCGCCACTAAGTTGCCAGCGTGTGAGTAAGAATCCTCCTGACAGGGTATAAGGCGCCGCCCAGGGCATGTACACCCACTGCTATACCGCCTTTCATAGTCTCTGAATAGATCGACAGTTGGCTGCACACCGACACGGACACACGGAGACAAACACACACACACAAAGATCGAGACACAGACATAAATACACACACACACACACACACACACACACACACACACACACACACACACACACACACACACACACACACACACACACACATGAACGCACACACGCATGCACGCCTGCACACACACACACACACACAGACACTCACGCATGAATGCACACACGCATGCACACCTGCACACACACACACACACACACACACACACACACACACACACACACACACACACACACACACACACACACACGCACATTCACACACAGACCCCTTTTATCATTGACTGTCTTCAGATTCAAATGCGCCAGTATTCTGCTGCCTCACTTTCTCGTGCCCATTTACAGCCGTGTCGAGGATGCATTGAATCATGGGAGACGAGCGCTGTGCTCATTTGAATAAAGACAGAGATGTTTGGAGAGCGACTGCGTGTGCCTCCTAGTCCGCCTATTAGCTTTTGAACGAGTCATCACTGGGCCCGCTCGTCTGAGACTGTATTGACACTATGGCCCTATTTGGTCCTAGTGAGTGGCGTGTTTGAAAAAGGGACCCCGACACCACAATGGGGTGAGTGTGGCGTTCTGGGCCGTCTGTGTGGTGGGAGTGGTGAGACAATAGGCACAAAAAGATGAACAGTGTCCTGAATGCATAAGCAAGCAGTGAGCTTTCAATTCACACCTGGGTGTAGCTCATCTCGTCAACCCGTACACATGTGTCACTCTTCCCTGTCCTCCTGCGCTGCCTGACTCAACCTACGCTGTTGTTACAACCTACAGCTACACCAACAGTTGGTTCAATAATAGTAGTAATAGTAATAGAAAACGTTATTGCCATTTCAACACATGGTTGATTGGGATTTGTCTTGGTGCCAGCACATACAGTACATACATTATAAAAACATACAATATAAAAAGAATACATGCAATACAATCCCCACAATAAAAGTTTTACACAAACAATTAAAAAGAAAAGAATGCTACAGAACCTAAAATAAATAGCTCAGTGTTCCAGTTTAAAGTGCATAATGACTTAAAGTGCCTGTCGGCTGGTGCCAGCCCTTGTGGTGCAAAGTGCCTGTACATTTGTACTTGAGTTCAGGTGATGGACAGCCTCAGGATATGTACTGTTTTTAAACCTGAGACTTTGGAGTCTTCTGCCAAAAGTATACAACTTTTGCACGGAGAGAAGGACGTGGCCGTCATCGTTCTCCTGTATCATTTCTCTGACTTACTGTATAGTCGCAAAGACAGTGGCATGTTGAATCTGAAACTGTCTGTCCGGTGATTCAAGTTTTGAACTGGAGGTTGGTGTTTTACAGGTTAGTTTGGTTCAGGGTTTATACGAATTTCCCTTCTTTGAGGCTTTAACAGACCTAACTTTTTACGCCAACATCTTTGTTTTGTTATTAATTCAGTTAGATTTGCTAGCTTGTTTGAGGATTTCCAGACACAGGGGCTGACATTTTCACAATGAGTTTAAAACTACAACAACAAAATGTTGCTCTGATTGACCCCCGACAGCCTGAACTACACCTGTGTTCTCCAGACAGCCTGAACTACACCTGTGTTCCCCAGACAGCCTGAACTACACCTGTGTTCTCCAGACAGCCTGAACTACACCTGTGTTCTCCAGACAGCCTGAACTACACCTGTGTTCTCCAGACAGCCTGAACTACACCTGTGTTCCCCAGACAGCCTGAGATACACCTGTGTTCTCCAGACAGCCTGAACTACACCTGTGTTCTCCAGACAGCCTGAGATACACCTGTGTTCCCCAGACAGCCTGAGATACACCTGTGTTCTCCAGACAGCCTGAACTACACCTGTGTTCTCCAGACAGCCTGAGATACACCTGTGTTCCCCAGACAGCCTGAGATACACCTGTGTTCTCCAGACAGCCTGAACTACACCTGTGTTCTCCAGACAGCCTGAGATACACCTGTGTTCTCCAGACAGCCTGAACTACACCTGTGTTCTCCAGACAGCCTGAACTACACCTGTGTTCTCCAGACAGCCTGAGATACACCTGTGTTCCCCAGACAGCCTGAGATACACCTGTGTTCTCCAGACAGCCTGAACTACACCTGTGTTCTCCAGACAGCCTGAGATACACCTGTGTTCTCCAGACAGCCTGAGATACACCTGTGTTCCCCAGACAGCCTGAACTACACCTGTGTTCCCCAGACAGCCTGAACTACACCTGTTTCTATATACACCTGTGGAGTGTTGAACCGGAGCCAAGTTTAAAGCTTGTCACCACAGAGATCAAAGCCCCCAAAGCTTCCATGCCGCTGTGTGCTGATATTGTAATCATCACGTCCCCTGCTCTTTCTTCTCCCTGCATGACAAATGGCTTGTGATGAAAGGAACAGTGTTTGTGGTAGACAGGGACAGATCTGAGGTCTGTGCATTGAGCTTCTCCCTTCGCTGCCTTAAGTTCCCCTTTTTACGGCTCAATAAAATATTCATCAGACCCTGAGCGCTTGGAGCAAGGCCAAACACATGTATCTCTTATTGTTATACGTGCACGTTCTCACTCGTGTCCATGCACGCACTGACACACACACACACATGCAAATTAACTCACTCACTCAAAAGTGTGTGTGTGCATTAACTCACTCATGTGCACACACACACACGCACACACACACACACACACACACACACCATGCACGCACGCACTCACGCACGCACACACACACACACACACACACACACACACACACACACACACACACACACACACACACACACACACACACACACACACACACACACACACACACACACACACACACACACACACACACACACACACACACACACACACACACACACACACACACACACGATGTCCTTATAATGTATTGGTTCACTGTGTTTGAAATCCAGCATCTTGATGGGAAAGTCCATCGCCGGAGCATTAAACTTCAGTCACAGACATAACTCCCTCTCCAGCGACAGCGAGGGGACTGCAGGGAACTGTTAGCCTCCTCACACTGGGAAACAGCATGTCAATGTGGAAATCGACCTCCTAGTGGTGAGGGAAACGGGTTCATAGACTGTTCAAGATCAATAGCTGTTTTTCTTTGCAACACGCGATGCACCTGACATCCATTTCATGCTTCGACCAAACATAATGTAGCGGCTACCAGGGTTAGGAAGGTTCCGTTCAGTAAATGTAAGTGATTACTATCACGGATTACCAACATTAAGTCAGTAATGTAATGGGATTACTATCACTGATTACCTACATTAAGTCAGTAATGTGATTACTTTCATCTCCCTTTGGATTCCTTTGCCTCCATTAAAAGACAATGAAGCTAAATGTAAATGTACACATTTCATATTATATTGACTGCAATGTCCCTAATATTGTTATCATCTACAACCACAATTAACCATTATTTAAATTTGCGGATGTTGAACATGTTTAGTCATCTAACAAGTAAACAACTACCAGGTGTTTTTTTTATTGTCCAAAAATATTTGTAATTTGACACAATTACTTTTATTCAACTGGACGCCATTTTACAGTGAATAGGTGGCTGGGGTAGGAAAACCAATCAGTGCAGAGAATTTGACTCATTGAACATAGGTTGTCAATTTGTGCGGTTGTGTTTTTTCTTTGAATGCTGTTATTTTCTTGTGTCAGAGACAGATCAATTACAACACTTGTTCTGCCTGTCGTCTTCAGTTATTTCACGTTCTCTTAGTGGTATTTCTATGGTGACGTTTTAACAGCGACGTTGTGGATGGGCGACGCCCACTCACACCCCCTCGTGTCAGGCAAGCGTTGCCGGATGTACAGTAAAGTACAGTATATAACTTGCCCTACATTACCCTATACATACATCATATAGACAGGGCAGCAGAGTCGTGCTGCAGGCTTTCATCCCGGCTGCTTGAGGCTGATACAAGAGGATTCTTCATGGGTCCATGGCTGCTGAGACATGACTGAATTAGGTCGTATAAACAAGGGTCAGGCCCCCTGGTGTACAATAACAACACGCAGTCTAGTAGCAGCACACATGCTGACTCTCCAGGGACCTATCTCTCTCTCTCTCTCTCTCTCTCTCTCTCTCGCTCTCTCTCTCTCTCTCTCTCTCTCTCTCTCTCTCTCTCTCTCTCTCTCTCTCTCTCTCTCTCTCTTTCTGGAAAGAGACATTGCTTTTGAGTTTTTCAATGTAATATTTTGAGCGCCACAAACCAAGTGCCATTCAGCTCTATCATATCGGAGTGACGACGGACATAACTATCTCCTCCAAAACTCTGGGTGAACGGTCCTTTAAAATGGGGAGTGTGGATGGGTCCCATCCGGCTATTGTCCCAGACAGGAGATGTCCAGTAAGTGCCTCAGGTTGAATGTTCTGAGCTGAACTGTCACTCTCTGCGTCAGCCCGTCCCAGCAGGGGTTGCTATATGGGGACAGTGTAGTTGTTGCAGGTCAGGGGTTTTGCTAATGCAGAACTCCATGAAATTACAAAGTGTCAGAATGGAAGAGCAGGTTCTCCTGAGACAAACAGGAAGGAGATTTACACAAACACAGTGGGAGGAAACAGTGATGGATATAGACATGAAAGCTCCAGCCTACCTACTCAATACACACACGGACTCACGCACGTACGGACATATCTCACACACACACACGGACGCACGCACGTATACCGACATATCTCACACACACCCCCCCACACACACACACACACACGCACACACACACACACACACGCACACACACACAGATGCATACACACACACGCACACACACACACACACAGATGCATACACACACACACGCACACACACACACGCACACACACACACAGATGCATACACACACACACACACACGCACACACACACACACACACACACACACACACACACACACACACACACACACACACACACACACACACACACACACATAATGCCCACTAATATTAATTCATACAGACATGAATAAACTCAGGCATGTGCAGACACACAACACACAAACCAGAGAATTGGTAAGTAGTTCGTTTTTCTGAGGGCTGTGATGTTTTCACAACATTCTCAACTTAATCTATTCTGATATATATATACATTGCTTTGACTCATTCAACCTTTATTTAGTCTAATTTCAGAACATATTGAGAAATATAGTACACAATAAATAGATAAAAGAAAACACAATAAAGTCAATCAATAAACAATTAAAAACAACAACTTTTTAGTATTGAGTTTTAATGAATCAGGGGAATCACATCTTTCTGCTAATCATTGGGAAGCTGCTTCTGTTTCTGTACAAGAAGCCAATGTGTTGCCAAAGTCAATATGGTATATTTCTATATGGACTCATAACGATCTCTGCCAATACAACCAAAACACCACACCAGTACCTCCGTATCTTTACAGCTAATTACACAACCTATTACTGGAAACGTAAATCGAAGACAGTAGTCTAATCTTCTATTTACATACTATGTCATTTATAACCATGACATATTATATTGATCAGTGATCTGTGTCTACAGCAACGGGTGCACCTCTGCTTGCATTGTAGCCTATACCTGGCTGCCATAGGAACTGTCCTATCCCGTCCTGCAAATCATGACATGGTATCAATATCAATGATGGATTGGTGCTGAATTCCGTTTCTCATGGATATACTGTACATTTCTGCTTATATGCTCCACCTGTGCACATAAGCAGGCAGGCACACATGCTCTCTCTCTCTCTCTCTCTCTCTCTCTCTCTCTCTCTCTCTCTCTCTCTCTCTCTCTCTCTCTCTCTCTCTCTCTCTCTCTCTCTCTCTCTCTCTCTCTCTCTCTCTCTCTCTCTCTCTCTCTCTCTCTCTCTCTCTCTCTCTCTCTCTCTCTCTCTCTCTCTCTCTCTCTCTCTCTCTCTCTCTCTCTCTCTCTCACACACACACACACACACACACACACACACACACACACACACACACACACACACACACACACACACACACACACACACACACACACACACACACACACACACACACACAGTCACACACACACACACACAAAATCCAAGTTAAATATTTAAATCATAAAAGAGTCAAGGTAAGGTATCGTACAGCTGGACTTGGAAATACACAGGTATATTTCCACCTCTCACAGATTAAAGAAGTTTCAACACAATCTTTTCAGGAATATATTCGTCTGACTAAACCCTTCATGCCGCAGTAGCTTTATCCAACAAACAGAACATTCACAAATCACGAATTGGGTCTAGATTCCCGATAATGAGCTACGGCACTCATTAGATAAACTTAAACGAAAGTGCCTTCTCTTTGCACGCGTCTAATTTCAACAGTCACTTTCTTGTCAGGGATAATGACTCGTCGTGACATAACAGCCTGAAGCGCGATCGTGCAACCCCTTCCTCCCACGCCTCCCTCCCTCCCTCCCACCCACGCCTTCCCCAAGCAGCCCGCCACCCTCTTTAAAGTCCCCCTCTTCTCCAGTCGTCAGAGCACAAGCGCAGAGTAAGCGCTGCTCTCTACTACGAGAGGGACAGGAGGAGTTGGTGTTCTTTACTTTGTTGGCGTGAGAGTGAGACTACCACCTGCTCTCTTCTCTCTTGGGGATACTCTTATTCCGCCGAGATGAGGCTTGCTTTTGTTTTTGTTGTGGCTGGATCCTTCTTCTTTCCAGGTAGGTGACCACCACTCTATTTGGTTCTTCTCGTTGCGTGATTAAATGTAGTGAGCACAGTTCAGCTTCAGCACCTTGGACAGCGGCGCTGAGCGTGACGGGCTGCAATGCGCAGAGGCTTTTTAAGAAAGCCCGTTTTTTTTCTCGTGCTTTTTCTGCAGATATCTGCTTATTCTATTATTATTAAGAACATTAATAAATTGTTCTTATTATTAATTATTATTATTAAGAATAATAATAATAATAATAATAACAATAACAATAATACATGAATTCTTCTTCTTCTTATATACAAAATAATGAATTGGCCCAATTCATTGTAGCATAATACTACTCATTCTAGATTGATTTAATTGTATGCAAGGGTTTTATTAGGTTATTCTCCTTATATATATTAACAATATATTAACAGTCTTACTTTTTTTATCATGTGCAGAAAATCTATCACTTGCAGTTGGAAAACAGGGGCAGAGAGAAGACGTGGTATGTTTTTCTAATGTATTTTGATGATGTATTGGTCTAAACAATTTAATGATTTAAATTTAAATTTAAATTTTAATGATGATGAATGAGTGAATGAAGCAGGGCTTCAATTATTTCCTGAGAGAGAAAAAGAGGGAGAGGGAGAGAGAGAGTCAAGTCATCTGTTTGTTTCAGGTGGCACGGTGTTTGGTTGAAGTCTTGTCCAAGGCTCTTTCCAAACCAGACTCTCATCCTCTGGATCAGGAATGCAAAGACATTCTGAAAGCAGGTTTGTAGCAAAAACGCAAACCCCCTATCATGCATGCATGGAGTTTTCATTGTTCCCCCCTGTTGAGTCTTCTGATTGAACATTACTAGAGTAGGACTGCATGAGAAAAATAAACAAACAAACATATACAGTAAATCACGCATATGACCGAAAATAGTCTGTAGAGGGGAAGAGCATAACATTACTGAAATGTGAAATATTGCAGAAGATTGCAGGCAGGCTTGGATTCAGAGAAAATTATTTAAACTGTTTCTGCCTTTCACCCTCCTCCCCTCTATATAGTATCATCTGTGTGCTGTAGTGAGTGAGAGCAAGGCACTTTACCTACTGTAAGCAAAGAGATAAGCACTTCACAATAAGCCCACTGAGCTGCATCAATATTGTATTGAATTGTAACAACGAGTACTGCTTGTTATTGACGCAGTCTTTCACTGGCAGGTCATTGAGGCTCATGTTCTCACAACTAATAAGGCAGAGGATACAGTATAGCGCATCTCGGCAACCAGCTGCTGACATGAATAGAGCAACCCAAGTTATCATGCACTCTGATCCCAACAGAGCCTCTCCACAGATAAGGCTGTTAAAGGAACGTGCCAACATTATGAGTTAATAGTGCTTACCGTCCAGAGTCAGACAAGGAGATAGAGACCAATTTCCTCTCTGTGTGTTCAATAATATTAATAATAATGATGATGATAATAAACTTCATTTGTATACAAGAATTGCAGCCCAAAGTGCTTCACAGCAGTAAAATAGACATAACAATTGACGGAATAAAAGCAATGCAGAGAATAAGAAAAGGGGTAATAACTATACAAATATTGACTCACAATAAAATAGCTATAATTTACAGTACAATCGTAACAGTGTGGATATAATGAGTGTAAAGTGGCAGAATACATAGCAGCATAAACAACAATACCATAGCTCTAAAAAATACAATAATCACAGTGTGGATGTAATGAGTCTAAGTGCATTTTAAATGTATTAAAAGGCTATGGTGACGAGAGTTTTAGCTTACTTTTGAAAATATTTGCCCATCGGTAAGGTGTTCCATAGCTTTGGTGCATAATTAGCAACGGCTGCATCCCTGGTTTTCTTTTGGCTGTTACTGGGAACCCTCAATAAACCAGCAGTAGATGATGGTAATGTTCTTGGGGGCACATCGATGACAAGAGAATTGGCAATGTAGCTTGGTCCTGTTCCATTTAGTGCTTTGTATATAAGATCAATTCTAAATGTTATCGGAAACCAGTGCAGAGTAGCTAACACTGGACTCTCTCCTCTTGGTTCTAGTTAATAGCCTACCTGCAGAGTTTTGAAGGAGCTGAAGTCTCTTTTTTATTTAGTCATTAGCTAAGTTTCAGTAGAAAGCTATCCTAGATATCCTATGCATGCTAGCCTAGCTTAGCACTAGCTTATCCAGCTTTCAGTAGAACGCACAAAGAGGAACTTGGTATCTATATATTCTTGTCTGACTCTGGAGAAGACCCATAATGTTGCCATGTTCCTTTAGTGTTTAACAACCACTATACATGTGCTTCTGTTGCAGCATGCAACAGATGCTTGTTATATTGCAAACTGCAAAATAACTTAATCATAAGTTCACTAAGATGAATACTTGAATCTGTATGAGATGTGATTAATTTGAATGATAAGATCTAAGCCAGGGGTTCTCAAACTTTTTCATACCGCGACCCCATTTTATTTAGGATATTTTTTTGGGGACCCCACACTTAATGTATCGCGTAGTTTCAACGTGGAATAAAGGAATATCAAAATAAAAGCACACGTTGTTGAACTGGATCATGCATATTTATTAGAATATTTTATTACAGCACTATGTTATCAATACACATTTATAAAACGAGGCATATTTAGCCAGAGTATGTTGCCAGAACATACAAAAAAAGAAATAATAATAATTTGTCACCTTTGTCACTGTCACCTACCCACGACCCCAATTTGGGTCGTGACCCATAGTTTGAGAACCACTGATCTAAGCTATAGCGAGGAATTATGGTTGATTCTACTTCTTTCCATGACCTCCTTTCTGCCTCTTGGGTACCAGGGGTTAAACATGCTCCACTGGAGAAGAAGAGCGGGGAGGAGGTACTGACCCATGATGAGGAGGCCAAAGGCCACGAGGCAGAGCCCGCTGCGAAGGGAGCCGACGTGAAAGACATTGAGGCACTCCTGAAGGCCGTGGAGGAGAAACGGGACACTCCCGAAGACGAGCGCAGCCAGGAGTCCTGGGGCTGGGACGAGGAGAAGGAGAAGAGGAGCAACTGGAGGCCTGGGAGAACCCACCAGAGAAAACACAAGCGGGACGGAGACGAAGCAGACACTGAGCGCAGCCAGGAGAGCTGGGGCCTGGACGAGGAGAAGAGGTCAGCGGAGGATGGGAGTGAGGACAAAGAGAAGAGGAACTGGAGGCCCGGGAGATACCACCAGAGGAGACAGCGCAAGCGGGATGAGGAGCTTTCAGAAGAGCAGAGGGACGAGCCCGAGGATGAGCGCAGCCAGGAGTCCTGGGGCCTGCTGGACAAGAGACCGGAAGAGGAAGGCAGGGACAAGCGCATATGGAAGCCCACACACCGCTACCACCACAAGAAGAAGTTTTTACCCAAGCGTGGCAATGAACTCACAGAGGAGGACGACGATGAAGAGTCGAAGGACAGCGAGGAGAGAGACAAGAGGAGCTGGAGGCCCGGGAGAGTCCACCAACGAAGACACAAGCGTGACGAGGATCCAGCGGAGGAGGAAGGAGAGGAGGAACGCAGCCAGGAGTCATGGGGTCTGGATGACGAGAGGGATAAGAGAGGCTGGAGGCCCGGGAGAGTCCACCAACGGAGACACAAGCGTGATGAGGATCCAGCGGAGGAGGAAGGAGACGAGGAACGCAGCCAGGAGTCATGGGGTCTGGATAAGAGAGGCTGGAAGCCCGGCAGACACCACCAGAGCAGACACCACAAGCGTGACGAGGCGCTCTCAGAAGAGGCGGGGGATGAGCCAGAGGAGGAACGCAGCCAGGAGTCATGGGGTCTGGATAAGAGAGGCTGGAGGCCCGGGAGAGTCCACCAGAGCAGACACCACAAGCGTGACGAGGCGCTCTCAGAGGAGGCGAGGGATGAGCCAGAGGAGGAACGCAGCCAGGAGTCATGGGGTCTGGATAAGAGAGGCTGGAGGCCCGGGAGAGTCCACCAGAGCAGACACCACAAGCGTGACGAGGCGCTCTCAGAGGAGGTGAGGGATGAGCCAGAGGAGGAACGCAGCCAGGAGTCATGGGGTCTGGATGACGAGAGGGATAAGAGAGGCTGGAGGGCCGGCAGACACCACCAGAGCAGACACCACAAGCGTGACGAGGCGCTCTCAGAGGAGGCGAGGGATGAGCCAGAGGAGGAACGCAGCCAGGAGTCATGGGGTCTTGACAAAAGGCACGGAAAAGAGGAGGAAGCCAGAGAAGAAGTTATGAGGTACTTCTCTGTATTCCACTCTCATCCTTCAGCTGTTTAGCTATAGCCTATTGATTCGGGTCCTCATGGATTCCATTAAGATCTGTAATTATCTGCATGGAGATTCATGACGCTCGGCCATCAGACGAGGGATTGATTACAGACTTGATTACCGAGTGCCTGATTTCACTCTTGTAGATTGTCTCATGTACACCCGACATATAATGCAGAGTACATCAATAACGGTGATGACCATAGTCATCTTTTTTTTTTCTTATTCGAAATGTATTCAATATCCCTGTAGAAAAAAGAAAGAAAGAAAGAAAGAAAAGAAAATCAATGCTCTAACCCACACTGGTAGTTTATGCAAGACATTGAAGCCATTGGGAATAATAGAGCTCTCTAACAGCTTGCCACCTGGCAGCAGAATAGAGCTCTAACAGGTCAATGTCTTGGCAGGTACCTGGCAGCAAAGAGGAACGAGGTCCTGGGAGAAGGGGAGGAGCTGGAAAAACGTAATCCCTGGATCTACCGAGGCTACTACCACCCGGCATGGTACAAGAGACACACAGAGGGACATGCAGCAGGCTCACATCAGGTACATGGTGGTAGATAGATCAGGGTTGTTGAGGTACATGGTGGTAGGTAGATCAGGGTTGGTGAGGTACATGATGGTAGGTAGATCAGGGTTGGTGAGGTACATGATGGTAGGTAGATCAGGGTTGGTCAGGTACATGGTGGTAGGTAGATCAGGGTTGGTGAGGTACATGATGGTAGGTAGATCAGGGTTGGTCAGGTACATGGTGGTAGATAGATCAGGGTTGGTCAGGTACATGGTGGTAGATAGATCAGGGTTGGTGAGGTACATGGTGGTAGATAGATCAGGGTTGGTCAGGTACATGGTGGTAGATAGATCAGGGTTGGTGAGGTACATGGTGGTAGGTAGATCAGGGTTGGTCAGGTACATGGTGGTAGATAGATCAGGGTTGGTCAGGTACATGGTGGTAGATAGATCAGGGTTGGTGAGGTACATGGTGGTAGGTAGATCAGGGTTGGTGAGGTACATGGTGGTAGGTAGATCAGGGTTGGTGAGGTACATCATGGTAGGTAGATCAGGGTTGGTGAGGTACATGGTGGTAGGTAGATCAGGGTTGGTGAGGTACATGGTGGTAGGTAGATCAGGGTTGGTGAGGTACATGGTGGTAGATAGATCAGGGTTGGTCAGGTACATGGTGGTAGGTAGATCAGGGTTGGTGAGGTACATGGTGGTAGGTAGATCAGGGTTGGTCAGGTACATGGTGGTAGGTAGATCAGGGTTGGTCAGGTACATGGTGGTAGATAGATCAGGGTTGGTGAGGTACATGGTGGTAGGTAGATCAGGGTTGGTCAGGTACATGGTGGTAGATCAGGGTTGGTGAGGTACATGGTGGTAGATCAGGGTTGGTGAGGTACATGGTGGTAGGTAGATCAGGGTTGGTCAGGTACATGGTGGTAGGTAGATCAGGGTTGGTGAGGTACATGGTGGTAGGTAGATCAGGGTTGGTCAGGTACATGGTGGTAGGTAGATCAGGGTTGGTCAGGTACATGGTGGTAGGTAGATCAGGGTTGGTCAGGTACATGGTGGTAGATAGATCAGGGTTGGTGAGGTACATGGTGGTAGGTAGATCAGGGTTGGTGAGGTACATGGTGGTAGGTAGATCAGGGTTGGTGAGGTACATGGTGGTAGATAGATCAGGGTTGGTCAGGTACATGGTGGTAGATAGATCAGGGTTGGTCAGGTACATGGTGGTAGATAGATCAGGGTTGGTCAGGTACATGGTGGTAGATAGATCAGGGTTGGTCAGGTACATGGTGGTAGATAGATCAGGGTTGGTCAGGTACATGGTGGTAGATCAGGGTTGGTGAGGTACATGGTGGTAGATAGATCAGGGTTGGTCAGGTACATGGTGGTAGGTAGATCAGGGTTGGTCAGGTACATGGTGGTAGATCAGGGTTGGTCAGGTACATGGTGGTAGATAGATCAGGGTTGGTCAGGTACATGGTGGTAGATAGATCAGGGTTGGTCAGGTACATGGTGGTAGATCAGGGTTGGTGAGGTACATGGTGGTAGATAGATCAGGGTTGGTCAGGTACATGATGGTAGATCAGGGTTGGTGAGGTACATGATGGTAGGTAGATCAGGGTTGGTGAGGTACATGATGGTAGATAGATCAGGGTTGGCGTGTTGCAGGAGGAAGCAAGCATTGACATCATGACTTTTGTTTCTAGGATCGACCTTGAAACCACACAATGCAAAATGTGGAGAAATAAAGGAGCTTGGTTGGCAGGGAAACGAGAAATAGAACGACGACAAAGAGTGGCCTCGCATTGAGAATAGATGTAATGAGGGCAGCCAACCACCCATCAGACAAGATACAGAATGTAATACACCTCCCCTCCCCTCGCATGTCTTGTTTGACCTGTGCTTACCTTGGTTAATCTTGTCTCTATTTTCAACGCAAAGAAGCCCTTTCTCTTTATAGAAACAATCTAGTATTTACTTAACAGGTTTGCCTAATCTCAATGAGAAGAGTTAACCTTTTCTTTTATGTTAATGTGCAGTGAAGCACTGTTTTTACCAGCTCTTCATCATTAAATACTATCAAAGGAGGTCCCTTCTTTTGTCGGTTTGATATGCATCATTATAACGAACAATCACTTTTGATTAGTAGATCTTCTTCTCATTTGATTGTTTCTTTGTCTGAGTTGTAATGCTCAGAGATAAACAACAGGCCTGGTTTTAATGTATTCAGATGAGGAAACTGACCAGGCTGTTGAGCTATAAGATAAAGCAGCTGGCCAGAGAGTAGGGCTGCTCAATTATCACGATTATTTTTATTGATACTGAAATCACGATTATCAAATACAATTAATCATTGACTTGAGAATATCGTATCGTAAGGGCAGAATCCTTTCTCAAGCTGAGGGGTCCGTCAAAACTACACACCGTTAAAAGTAGAGCTTCGCTTATCCAAAGCTCAAGACTTAGTAATCAACTAAGATATCTGCTGAACACATAAACATATATTCCAATTATTATACACATTATTTGGAATTTCCTTGTCGATTCATGTAAACAACAAATTATGTTGCACTGAGACTCATAGAATGCATGTATTTCTTCACGTTGTACATTTCACTTCTTTCTTTCAAATGACCTCCATTCCTGAGGGGTTCAGATTAGTGGGGTTCTACTGGGCTGTGAACACATCAAGTAGCTCCCTGCAAGGGATTCACTGGGGCATGAAGCCATGCTCATCATGAAGAATCATGGGATATATGGGAGGGTATAAGACTGGAAAGTGAGCTTTCTTCCGTGCTCCGTGCTCGTGCACCCCCTACAAGCGTAGTGTTCTGCTTAGTAAGGGGATGACTAATGTAACTAATATATTCACAAGTAAAAGATATTGTGCTTTTGGCTTTGGCATGCTTCCAAGAAACAAATGTAACCAAGCAACCTATGGCCCTATTCAAAATCAGTTCGTATGCCCTTCGCTGTTGAATGAAGAAATCAGAGCAGAGCATTTTAGTCAGAGTAGGACACAGAGCCCCCCCACACAATTATTCTCTCTTGCCTTTTCTCATCGTCCTCCTATCTCACACACCCCCTCCCACCCAAGATGTTTCCCTGCCTACTGCAGCAATTGCACCAAAAAAACTCATGATTGCATCCTCGCTCTCCCAGGGCAGCCAGAGTGTCAAATACACCCCGTATTAGAGCGAATAGTGCTGTGGCCCAGAGAGAACTCTCTACCCTCTTCCTTAGAGCTGTGAAATGCAATACTGTACTTCATCAGCATTACATCTGAACTCTTGGGACTTTAATGGGAATATTTACACTTAACCAACTTGTGGCCAATTAAGCAGATTTGGGGGCACGACTGTTAATTCGTCATTGTATCATGCCGATTTCTTATTGAACGCATCACAGGTTTGAAAATACAGATGGCTTCAGGGCCATTGTCAAAATGTAAGGAGATATACTGGCGTTCAAGGGGCACTTCGTCGAAATACAATTGCTGATTTATTTTGCATGTAATCTTGCACAAAACTGTACGTGATTTTGTTCACATTCATTTAGTTTGACAACTATTGAGTTGAATGAGTTTGAATATGTCCTCTACTGATGTCATTGGAGGACACTGAATCATTGTTACAGCTCAGTGAACTGGAGACAAAGACGTTGCATTCCCTAGGATTCAGTATCCTCCGATGATGTCACTACTAGAGGACATTCAAACTAACTTTCAAGAACTGTTTAGTTGTGGGATGTGTCATCCCTAGTCCACACGTACACCGGTATACTTTTAAACCCATCCACAAACCTTGTTTTAGAAAATCTCACCAGTCCGCAAAAGGATCACATGAAATGACCTGGATTGCTGGAAGGGAGGCAGCAGAGAGCTCTCCCTGGTCCTGATTGCAGAGAAAATACTACATGTTCAAAGAAATGTGTCGACAGGGCCATTAGTCATGAGTTTTCCCCATAAGCTCTGGTATCACCCGTCTATATGAATAGTGTTTTTTTTTTTTTTTAATATTCTGAAAATCTTCACCATGCCAGTTTTCAAAAAGGACCGTTTTCAGTGACCTAAAACAGCCAAACCGCATAGAAAATACTATGGCATGTAAATGTAAATAAGGTGTAAATCAGTAATGTGAAGTAACCCCTACTGTTTGTGTTTCAGGACAGCCTAGCAGCAATGGACATGGAGCTTCAGAAGATTGCTGCCAAGCTGAGTGAAAACAAGAGTGAATGAATGAGACGGAGCGGGTACAGAACGGGTAACAGCCCCACTGACAGACGGAAAATCAAAACACCGTCAGTGGATGCCCGTTATCTACGGCTACCAACTAAGTTGTTTAAGAAAATTCAAATAGAAAAGAGAAAGAAACATGTAAAATAACAATAACATGGAGCCTTGCCACAAAGATTAATTTGTTGAGTTTATCTTTGCATCAGTCATAATTTGATGTTGTCAAAAGAATCAGCATGGAAACTTTTATATATATATATATGAGATAATTGAGAAAATATGCTTTGTTGATTTGTTCAGAGGTCTATATATTCCAAGTGTGCTATGCCAAATTGTTCCAGCGTTTTAAATGATTGTGTTCTTAAATGTTTGTTTAGTCTGCGATCAATAAAAATGAATAATTCTGTGACCAAATATATACCTTTCAGCCATTCATATTTTTTTTCTTCATTTGAAAAAGAAAAAGGGTATCTTGTCATATCACAATCATTACAAATAAGCCTTCCTTTTTATAGCTGCATTTTATTATGTGCAAACATTATATGCAGACGCACAATCCACAGTACAAAGCTGCCATAGCAAGGTTCATGTTCTACACAGCGCGTTCTGCTTCAAATGAAAATAAAAAGGACACATTTCTCTCCATTAAAAGCTAGAAGAGGGCAGGTGGACACAACCAAACAAAAACGGCCTTGCTCGTGTGCAGCTGGTCTCTATGTAGCGCGAGACCCAAAACCTATGGTTCCTTCCAAACAAACCGCTGAAGATTCGAGACCTCCGGCATTCCTCACATAAAAACACAAAAACGGCAAACGACTGGATACAGTCTCAAACTGGCATACAGTAGCACACGCAACCTCCGCTCTCCACCCCGCGTGCGCTGATCTGAAAAACACACGACAGGAGACATCATCACGACGAATGCAGACCGGACACGTGTGTCTCTCCGCTGATCCAGATGTGTCAGATCCATTCAGAGGAGGAGGAGCAGGTCGGTGCCGAGAGGGATGTCACTCTGGGCTACTGACACATGTCATCTATATGTCATCTATGTTATATGTCATCTGAGGTGGCAGGCAGTCAAAGAGATGGCATCTTGGGGAGGAGGAGGGGGGTCGTTTATCCTTCGGTTTCTGTCAGTTTGAGTTTTTTTGCCGCCGGTTCGTCCGTTTGTTGGGAGGCTGCGGGTTTGGAGTCAACCACGGGTTTGGAGTCAACCACGGGGTTGGAGCCCGTGGGTTTGGAGCCCGCGGGTTTGAAGTCGACCACGGCGACCGTGGTCCCAGAGAGGACGTAGCCACCGCCCCCGCTCATCGAAAGGACTGGATGTGTCCTGTTGGGCAACACCTTAAAAAAAGAAGTTAAATGTCAGAGTTTTTAACACCACTTTGAATAGAATTTAATACATATTTCGCTGCCATATGGGCAAAAGAGTATGAAGGAAAATTAAATGAAAAGTAATTCTATACGGAATACGAACACATTAACATGACAGAAGTTATTGCAACATAGAAGTAACTTCCTAATCAAATAAATTTTTAAGACCTATCAAAATCACATTTAAGACCTTTTTAAGGCAGAAAATAAACCAAAGGAACCCTGATACTGTACAGTCAACAGAGGTCACAGACGGTGTGTTGAAAAACAATTCAGAGAGCACGAAGACGGCGTTTAGACGGCAGAATTTACAGCGAGAATCACCTGGTAATGTCTGAGCCAGGAGTCGGCGAGTTTGAGGTTGATCGCGCAGCGTTGTTCCTTGAGCTTCGTGAAGCACTCGATTAGAGGCTGCAGGAGAGACAGGAGAGGGGAGGGGAGAGAGACCGGGGCGGGGAGGGGAGGGGAGAGAGACCGGGGCGGGGAGGGGAGGCGAGAGAGACCGGGGCGGGGAGGCGAGGGAGAAAGATGGGGAAGGAGGACACAGCGTCAAAAGAGAAGATGCACAAAGAGAGTGGCTTTAAAAGGCAACATTAGCATAACAGAGGCAATAACAGCTGGAATGCCATTATAACTCCTAGACTCCTAGTGAGAGGAGCGTCCACTGCAGTCATTTAATAGGGAGATTTCCCTCAGGAGGTACCAGCAATAAGCCCAGTAATGGCGCTTAATGATGAGAGAGCAATCCAACAGAAAACACTAATTAGCCTCAGGAGAGGTCAATGGTACGATTACAGTAGGGGTCGTATTATCAATTTCTATGCAGAGAGAGTACAAGCAGTGGCGACAGTGGCACAGGAGATAGAGCAGTCGCCTGGTAATCGGAAGGTTCCTGGTTTGATTCCCTCTCCTCCCGGCAGTGTCCAAGACACTTAACACCTAATTGCTCCCGATGAGCAGGTTGGCACCTTGCATGGTTAGATAAGATAATAATAATAATAACTTTATTTGTATAGCACCTTTCATACAGGGGATTGCAGTTCAAAGTGCTTTACATCAGTAAGAAATAAGACATAAAAATCTGTGTAAAACAAGTAGCAAGAGCAAAGCATAAAGTGGGATAAAATAATGCAGATATATTAATCAAATCATATCAGAACCTCACATTCCAATAGGCTTCTTGAATTTCTGTAATACATTACAAAACATGATAAAGGTCATAGTGTGCACCCAGTGGATAGTGGGGCATAGAAATAAAAGTTAAAATAAGTAAAATAATAGCAAGGGTAAAATGAGCAGACATATAAAATCATTTTTTCACACTAGGATCTAACATCCTAACATACCTCTTTGTTTATGGTTTGATTCAGTTTTAGTGGAATAGAAAATACATGAAATGAGCACATAACGTGCAGACATACTATAAAATCACAGTTTTTTACAGTGCAATAAGATTGTTCTGGATTACTGTTTAACAGTTCAAAGTCGTCTTTACCTTCCGTTTGATATCCACAGTTTAAAACCCGACAGTCTTCCCTCTTGTTTGATACACACTTTTACCCTTCGAACCTCCCACTCAGGGCAAACCTCCCTCTCATGGTGCAGTTCCCTCTCTCACGGCGCAGTTCTAGGCCTGGGTCTTACAGTTTTAAAGCCTGACAGTCTTTCTTGCTTGATACCCACACAGTTTAATACCAGACAGTTTAGAACCTGTAATAAAAAGCAATAGATAGGAGATTCCTTTGGTCCTCTTGGTTGCCTCTGCCGTCAGCGTGTGAATGGGTGAATGTGAGGAACAAATTGTAAAAGCGCTTTGGATAAAAGTGCTACATAAATGCAGTCCCAGTGATGGGCAAGCTACTTGGAAAATGTAGTAAGCTACACTACAAGTTACTCTCGATTAAATATAGCTCAACTACAACGGAAGCTATCCCCAGACAAATTTAGCAAGCTACACTACAAGAACATGGCAAAAATAGCTAGCTACTTTTTTTCTTCTTTTTTTACTTCATGATCAAGTTTCCACCAAACAAATGGGCAGGCAAAAAATGCTCAGTTTGATTGTTTATTATAAAACAAACTGAAACTGGAAACAAGCCCTCTGTCTGGCTTTTTGTGTCATCGTTTTAACATGAACTTGTATTAATATTAATGTACCTTGCGGTATCATGTACAAAATGTTAATAAAGTATGAGGAAAAAACTGTGGAAACGTAATAAATAAAGGCAGTGAAACAATAATCAAACACCAAAATATATACTATCTCTATTGGAATGGAGACTTTTCAGCACAGGATAAACTACTGTTTCAACTCAAACCACAGTAGCAAAATGACAACCTGGCCAAAGAAAAAGTGCAAGAAACATTTGTCTCACAAAACAGACATTAACGAAATCCATCATTACATGAACAGACATCAATAGAACAGAACAAACACATTTTTGTGCCATGACTTGAATAAATTTTGATGCAGTAATGGTATTTTTCTTTTCTATTCTATCTTTATTTATTATTTATCTCTAAACTCTGCATCTTCTGGCTGCCTGATACCCTCTCCTAGCTGAAACCTGCCCACTTTTCATCAACCAAAAAACACACTTCTTCAATATCTTAATTTTAACTAATAATAACTTTCTTACTGCATTTTACTATTATGCTACCATGTCTATACTACTACCAACTATGCTAATATGTCTACACTACTACAGTATGTACTCAAGAGTATAACACTCAAGCTCGACACTGCTAGACAAACAATACTACTTACCCTTGGCTGCTAGATATGTACCGCTCCTGCTGACTTGTTGTACACAATTTGTAAGTTGCTTTGAATAAAAGCGTCAGCTAAATTACCAAATGTATTTAAATATGTAACTCACAAAACATTCCATGGCCTCACAAAAAAGGCCTTAAATGGTCACTTCACTGTCATCTGCGGACCCCCCCAAATCATGTGGGGAGCCCCCCTGGGGGTCCTGACCCACAGGTTGAGAACCACTGCTCTAGATGATCTTTTTCCTCTTAGTGTGTGTATTTATGTTAGTTTGCCTTTTCTTTTCCCCACCCCCATAATATTGTTCATTTTCTGCCTACAGTGAAACATGATAGCAGCTATCTCTATCTGTTAGTTAAAGCTGTTGACAAAAAAGTGCACGGACTTGTGTGCTGTTTGGGAAAAGATGGCAATAGTTATGCAAAGCTTTTCATGAATGTGTGTTCTCAAATTAGTGCTGGACGTGTGGGAAGTTGAGAGCAGATACGGCAAGGCAGATACGGCCATGGAGACGGCGCATTGTGTGGGAGCCGAAGAAGAATCCGCTTCCAAAGGGGAGGTCGGCCCGGCAGCTGGCCTACTGGTCCTGGACGTCAACTTCATCAATGCCATCAGTTTCACTGGAAACATTGAATCCCATTTCGCGCGGACTGGTTCATGTGGTCTGTGTTTTGATTTTCACTTCCTGGTTTGCGGAGCCTTGGAGTGGCATGCCCCGCCCTATCCTGCCTCTGATTGGCCTACCCCGTAATGTTTTGCCCTAACCTTACCCAATCGCGAGTCGTCACTCATATCTAAACCAACAAACCAATCATATTGGGTTTTCTCCGGGGATTTTTCTTTTCCACAAATCTTTATTTAGCAGTCCAGGCAGTTTCTCCGGACAGTAGCGTGTAGCGTTTGCTCACGCTACATCACTACTTGGGTCAAAAAATAGCTACACTACAGAGAACGCTACTTGGTTCAAACGTAGCGACGCTACCATCAGGCTAGTGAAAAATGTAGCTAAGCTATGTAGCATCGCTACTTGTAGCTAGCTACTGCCCAACACTGTGCAGTCCATTTACCATTACAAGCAGATCTTACCTCTTTGTATTGGGAGTACACCACGAAGGGCCTGGAAGGGGCGAGGAACTTGATCAGGCCCATTAAAACTGGGCATGGGTGAAACCGGCTGGCTATGACCAATCTGTAGAGGAGATGGAGAGAATGGGGTTGGAAAAACACGATCCCTTCCATGTGTGCAGCGGGTAAGCAACGTTTTGATTTGAATTACCAGCGTGCAACATTTGAGTTACCGCCGTATTACTAGCTTCCATCTACTGTACGCATTCGTGTCAATATTTTACATACAATAGAAATAGAATAGAATAAAAATACATTATTCATCCCGAGGGAAATTTGGCACTACAAATCGCTCACAGTAAACATTTAGGTAGACAAAGACAAAAGTGACGAATAAGAATAAAAATAAGACTAAGAATAAATAAGGTCCGGGATATACAGAAATATACAGTAAAAGTGTAAAATTGTACAATGTCTGTTTAAAAGTAAAAGTCCAGAAAGATAGTACAGTGATGCATTATAAAGTCTGATGGCTGTCGGAATGAAGGACTTCCTGTGCCGTTCAGTGCTAATTTTGGGAGTCTGTACGGCTCACTGATTTCATGTATGCGTTTAATAAGGAGTTGGGTGCAGATTGGGCCCGGAGGTCGACTTAGGTGACAGTGTTTATAACATGGCTGCCTTGATGCTAGGGGTGACCCAGGTGAGCTCCCTAAACAAAAGGAATCAATAGCTGCAGCGTTACCGACCGCGCGGCCCTTCACCCATCAACAAGCTCAGATTGGCTGTATAACAAGTGCCTCGCTGTGGATGAGAGGAACTGCAAGGCCATCGTTATTTTTCACCACGTCAGGACTTTCAGAGATGCTGGTATCGCCATGCTTGACTGGATTTGTATGAACAGGAAACAATTCATCACAACCACTGTCAAAAGAGTTAATGAGATCACAATGGAAAAATGCTTTCATGACTTATGCTTACCCCAAAAGGATTGCCAGAGATCCTCTGCATTCGTTCAGCTCAATATTTCACAATGGTCGTATAAAATACTAATCGAAAATCGATTATTGCTAGGGATGCCCCGATCACGTTTTTTGCCACCGATACCGATCACCGATCGTCGTGAGCCATATCGGCCGATACCGATCCGATACCGATTGTTTTTGATTAAAAAGAAATAAAAAATTATTTTATATAATTTTTTTATTTAATTTTTTTTATAAAATATATATATTATATAATTAGACTTGTACTTGTATTATCTGCGAGACATCGCCACCACGCAACAAGTCAAAATGCTCGCTATCTGCAAACAGCTCCACTGTCTGTGTGTACTCTAGTAGCCTCCAGCTCCAAAAAGGATTCTCCGGCGCTGCAGCGGGACCCTATTGGTAACGTTACTGTGCTTTGGTCATTTCACATTCAGCAAGCCCTCAGCTTGAATACGCATTAAATCAATGTTATAAGACATTGATATCAAGAGCTATCTGTAGCTACTGCTAGCCGGCTAGATGACGTTAAGACAGAACTTTAGTTCAATGGGACATTTCGTTTTAAACAGTAAACTAACGTCAGCTAACGCAAGCTAACGCAAGCTAACGGAGGTATGAACATGGACTACTAGACTTTCTGGATCATTTGTTGATATCAGGAGCTATCGGTAACTAGCCGGCTAAATACCGTTAGACAATGCCTAGTTGCCTACTAAACGTGAATAGTTGACTGGGTAATTTTGTTTAAACAGTAACGATAGCTAGGTAGCTAACGTTAGCGCAGGTCGAATGCACTACAGACTCGAGCAGAGGAGCCGCCTCTCAGTCCTCTTTGTTTACAAACTCTACACGGGGGCGGGCGGGGCTAGGGAGGAGGAGCAGCGGCAGTTTGCAGGTCGTGTGTGTCTGAGACAGACAGCGAGTGAGAGCTTCAGCGAGTATCGGCCGATAACGATCGGTGGCCGATCGATCGGGGCATCCCTAATTATTGCTCATTAAAGGTTTGTGGCATTTGATCGATTTTAATTAAACCCGGCTCACCCTGCAGTCCAGTCATTAAAAGGTCTCATTGTTTCAACAAGTCAACAAGCTTTCAGGTACTTGGAGTTTAGTTCTCAGAACGGGGCAGGAACATACATGGAGTTTAGTTCTCAGAACGGGGCAGGTACTTGGAGTTTAGTTCTCAGAACGGGGCAGGAACATGGAGTTTAGTTCTCAGAACGGGGCAGGTACTTGGAGTTTAGTTCTCAGAACGGGGCAGGAACATGGAGTTTAGTTCTCAGAACGGGGCAGGTACATGGAGTTTAGTTCTCAGAAGGGGGCAGGTACATGGAGTTTAGTTCTCAGAACGGGGCAGGAACATGGAGTTTAGTTCTCAGAAGGGGTATTGGAAGTGAAAAGGTGGTGCCGGTGTCAGCTGAAAGAGTTGAGGTAGTGCTGAAGGGAAAAGAGGAGTCAAGACAGGGATGCGACACTGACCCGTCAGCATTCCTCCCCTCCAGCAGGGCGGCAGCAGCTGCCAGCTTCTTCCTCTTCTCCTGAGCCTGTTAAAATCACACAAGAAATAAAACGCTTTCATTGATCCGATACCATGTTTTCAGTCCAAGCAGCATTTCATCTGTGTCCTGAAGAGAAATCTCTTCAAAAAGCCACGATAAGAAATTGCATACATGCCCAGCAAATGTTCACTACATTTACATTTTGTCATTTAGCGGACGCTTTTATCCAAAGCGACTTACAAGTTCTGTACGAGTCATCAGGTACATCAGCTGAGTAACAATGTTCATCAAAGTGTTGAGTGCTACAGTGTAGGCTAGTATATTAAGTGCATGACAGTACGGTTAGTTACTGGTTAGTCTTTAGTCAACACACTTTTCTCTAGGTTAGTAACACACATATATATATATATATACACACACACACACACGGACGTAAAAATGCAGCAAAAAAATTAACAAATAATAGAATAGAAATGGTCTAATAAACACATTATCCTAAATCTCAGACTTGCAAAACAGATGACTCTAAATGTCTGTCTGCCAGGTGAGCGGACGTACTCTAATCTCCCTGCGTTTCTCCTTCTCCTCCTTCTCCCTGTCCTGGGCTGGGTTGGTGCTGGGCTTGGTCTCCATGTTCTCCTCCTTCTCCCTGTCCTGGGCTGGGTTAGTGCTGGGCTTGGTCTCCATGTTCTGCTCTTCTGGGCTGCCCTGCTGCTGCTCTCCCTCAGGCTGGCTCCGCTCCTCCGCCACCACCACCCTGGCGGAATGTTGTGAGGCTGTACAGTTGGGGGATGAGAATAATCCTTAATGTCACACAATTCTGAAGAGGTCACATGACATGACAGGGTTCCCACTCTTTTTGAGAAATAATTGTCGAGGACTTTTTCTTGACAATCCAGGACAGCACTTGTTCACAAATGGTCATATAATTTACCAGCAGTAGGCCTACAGTAGTATCGACATTTAACCTCAGCTTTAGTCATTACAAGTGACTGCTACACCCATCACTGCTAACTGTATATTAAGGTCATCTGGCCTCCTCTTGTTGTTAGATGTGACCAGCACTGGTCACAGAAATAGTTCATTTGCTGATCATTTGAAAATGGCAACATTATCTTAAAAAAAACAGTACCTTTGACACAGTATATTACACAGAATACTATTGTTTGGTTATGCTTCAGAAGTATGATATTTAGACTAAGTCATCAAAAAGAATGGGAGTGAATGAGGAGCCCAACACCTGGGAGGAATGGTGGTGATGACAGCAGATGACGGGGACTGCAGTGGTCGCTCGCTTACTAGTAGATGACTTTAGATAGAGGTAAGACTGCTGACTTTAGATAAGAGGTAAGACTTTAGATAGAGGTAAGACTGCTGACTTTAGATAAGAGGTAAGACTTTAGATAGAGGTAAGACTGCTGACTTTAGATAAGAGGTAAGACTTTAGATAGAGGTAAGACTGCTGACTTTAGATAAGAGGTAAGACTTTAGATAGAGGTAAGACTGCTGACTTTAGATAAGAGGTAAGACTTTAGATAGAGGTAAGACTGCTGACTTTAGATAAGAGGTAAGACTTTAGATAGAGGTAAGACTGCTGACTTTAGATAAGAGGTAAGACTTTAGATAGAGGTAAGACTGCTGACTTTAGATAAGAGGTAAGACTTTAGATAGAGGTAAGACTGCTGACTTTAGATAAGAGGTAAGACTTTAGATAGAGGTAAGACTTTAGATAGAGGTAAGAGACTTTAGATAGAGGTAAGAAACTTTAGATAAGAGGTAAGAGACTTTAGATAAGAGGTAAGATACTTTAGATAAGAGGTAAGAGACTTTAGATAAGAGGTAAGAGACTTTTAGATAAGAGGTAAGAGACTTTAGATAAGAGGTAAGATACTTTAGATAGAGGTAATACTTTAGATAAGAGGTACGACTTTAGATAAGAGGTAAGACTTTAGATAAGAGGTAAGACTTTAGATAAGATGTAAGAGACTTTAGATAAGAGGTAAGATACTTTAGATAAGAGGTAAGAGACTTTAGATAAGAGGTAAGATACTTTAGATAAGAGGTAAGAGACTTTAGATAGAGGTAAGACTTTAGATAAGAGGTAAGACTTTAGATAAGAGGTAAGACTTTAGATAGAGGTAAGAGACTTTAGATAAGAGGTAAGAGACTTTAGATAAGAGGTAAGAGACTTTTAGATAAGAGGTAAGAGACTTTAGATAAGAGGTAAGATACTTTAGATAGAGGTAATACTTTAGATAAGAGGTACGACTTTAGATAAGAGGTAAGACTTTAGATAAGAGGTAAGACTTTAGATAAGATGTAAGAGACTTTAGATAAGAGGTAAGAGACTTTAGATAAGAGGTAAGATACTTTAGATAAGAGGTAAGAGACTTTAGATAGAGGTAAGACTTTAGATAAGAGGTAAGACTTTAGATAAGAGACTTTAGATAAGAGACTTTAGATAAGAGGTAAGAGACTTTAGATAGAGGTAAGACTTTAGATAAGAGGAAAGACTTTAGAGGTAAGACTTTAGATAAGAGGTAAAACTTTAGATAAGAGGCAAGACTTTAGATAAGAGGTAAGATACTTTAGATAAGAGGTAAGAGACTTTAGATAGAGGTAAGACTTTAGATAAGAGGTAAGACATTAGATAAGAGGCAAGACTTTAGATAAGAGGTAAGAGACTTTAGATAAGAGACTTCAGATAGAGGTAAGATACTTTAGATAAGAGGTAAGAGACTTTAGATAGAGGTGAGACTGCTGATTTAGCATAGTTTGACACGAGAGGCCTAGCTCACTAGGTTTTTGTGATGTCATGCTGATCTTCTTTACAAGTTTACTTTAGAACACGAACCCAAACCTTTTGCTGAAGTCCGATGTTTAATGCATGCCCTCGCTCTGAGGGAATTACCATTGCAGTATTGCTCCCCTCCCAAGATAAACTATTAGATCCACCACCCCCCCCCCCCGCCTTTCAGCGATCACAAGGTAGAAGATGAGTTTTGTATCCCAAACTACTTAAGAGCCCAGCCTTACAACAATTAGCAAACAACACTCTAGCAGCTGCTGCAGTAGATGATGGGCAGGTGGCATATGGCAGATTCTTTCCCCAAAGGCGATACAGCTGTCTGCTGACATGGCTGCTTTTTGGGAGCCAAAACCTCCATTATCAGCCACGCCACCCTACCGGCATCGGTGTCTCTGGCAGTGGTGTCCAAGTTGCCCACCAGCAGAGCGTTGACACGGCAGATGGGAAACTCGTGGAGCGCGTCGTGGAAGTGAGCGGGGAAGCCAAAGTTGTCCACGCACGCCCGGACCGGTCCTCCTCCGGGGTACATCTGGACCACTGCACCATAGCCTGGAGGAGGAAGAGCAAAGACAAACGGGTGACATTATTATTATTTTATCCACTTTTTCTTCTCCTGTTTTTGTGTTCTTCTCCCATCCCAATTTTAGTCGTCATGCCAATTCCCCCCTCCCCTTCCTGGTCGTTGCTCGCATGTGCCCCCCACTGGTCGGTCTAGGGAGGGTTGATAGATACTATCACATGGGGTCAGCACAGCCACTTCTCTTCACCTGCCAGCGTGGACTCTCATTGGTGAGGTGTAACGTGTTCACACTACCCTCACCATCTCCCTTCCTCGCTGTGCAGGCGCCCTGAACAACTGTAGGAGTCGCTGTTTACAGCGACCAGATTACCACCCACCGGCATCCCTCCCGCTGACTCTGCCAATTGAGCCAGTATGACGGCCGGCCAAGCCGGAGGCAACGCCGACAGCCGGATTCGAACTAGTCTCTCGCGTTGGTGATGAGCGCTTAGTCCGCTGCGCCACCCAGCCTCAGGGGTGACATTATTTATGAAAATGACATTAGCGAGACCCTTCAAACCTGACAATATCTTTTGTCCAAGTGTTACATTACAGAGCAAAGAAATACTCCACTATTAACCCTTCTATTGTGTTAAGACATGTAATAATTTTTATTTTTTAATTATTCAATTCTGAAGGTCTCTAAAATACATTGTTACATCTGTGGTGTTATGGGTAATATATTACCCAGCAGAGAATATTGGCTGTTGATGGCATGGAATGCAGCAATGAAAGTTGTGGGTAGTTCTGTGGATTCAATTTGACTCATTCATCTTTGACTCTAGACACCCCACACCTCCCTTTCATTCCTGGGAACGATTGTTTTCTTGCAGTATAGACTTGTAGGCCTACTCCAAATCCCTCTGGCACCCCTCCCCCAACAGGAACTAAAATACATACCAGCGTTTCCATTTTCCGCTAAATTACAATCTCTCCGGTCATAACCATAATGGCCTGTGAAAATAATTCCAAATTGGGTCAAAGTAACCTGCTTGATCCCCGTCTTCAGTGCATCTCTGTAGCAGAGCTGCTGTGTGAGTGTGTGTGTGTGTATGGGATGCTGGGTGCTGTCCGTGGTGCTGAATTGGAAAGTGGAACTCTGAGGCTACTTTAATTCTCCATTCATTTAACTCTACTCTCGTCAATAAGTTGTCCCCGAAGAGAGACCCTCCGAGCTGCGCCAGCCAGTCAACAACATTATGGCTAAGCTAGTCTGACACTCTGACTTCGACGAGTTATGCATGCGAGTCTATTGATGGACTTATTTTATTTGGAATATAATGTGTAAGCCAAAGTAGCCTACTTTTCAATAAAATATATTATAAATCCACATGCCTTGATGATATCATTCTTTATATAACCTATACATTGTTTTTTAGCTCAATAAACACAGATATGAAACCCAAGGCAGAGCACAAACTGGGAACATAATCAGAATGACTCCATATGCAGTTCAAAGCTGTCTTGGGAAATGTCACACTGCACATCTATACAAATAACTCTTTCTCCACCTGATTTTTCTATTTTTCTCCCCATCCCAATTTAGTCGTTATGCCAATTCCCTTCCTCCCCTCCCCTACCTGGTTGTTGTGCGCATGTTCCTCCTACTGGTCGGTACAAGGGAACCCTGAAGTCCACCACATGCTTCCTCCGACACATGTGGAGACAGCCAGTGGCTCTTTTTTCACCTGGCAGCGAGGACTCTCATTGGTGAAGCATAACGCGTGGGAGGTCACGCTGCCTTCACCATTTCCTGCCTTTCACTGAGCAGGCGCCCAGACCTGACCTGTAGGCGTCGCTGTCCACAACGCCAGATTACCACCCACGACTTCCATCCCCCTAACTCAGCCAAACGAGTTAGTATGACGACCAGCCCAAGCCGCAGGGCAATGCTGACTCCGGGAGTCGAGACCGCAGCCTCTTGCATTGGTGATTAGCGCAATCTCCGCTACGCCACTCGACCGCCTTATAATGGTCAATTCTGACTAGGGCTGGGCGATATGACGATATTATATAAATATCGGGTACAGTTCATTAACGATACACTTTTTAAACGTATCGTGGATATCGTGATGTTTTGTTAGAGGCCGCCGCGGCTGAGATGAGACTTACAAGCGCAGTGCTAAATGCTTTCCTCTCTCTCTCGCCTCTCCCAATCGCAGAAAAAAAAAGTCAGTCACACACACACTTGCCCAAATTACGTCATCTACACGCACATACACGCACGCAAGCGCACACACCTAGCCAGAGACAGAGAGGCGGTGGCTCGGTGCTAGGGATGCCCCCTGAAACCCAGGAGTAAGCTCCGACGTTAACGGTACTGCTATCGGTAAGTTAGTCTATGAGCGGATTAGCTACGGAGCTAACTAGGGATGGGAATCGGGAACCGGTTCCTAATTGGCCGATGCCTGGAACCGTGTGGCTCCCGTGACTTTCGATTCCCTTATCGCTGCCAGGTTTTTCCTAGTTGCGCAATAATGTTAGCGTTAGCATGTAGCCATGGCAGACTCTATTTGATTCATTAAGGGCTCGAAATTGCCTGGGTTTTGGTAATATGCTCCCGAAATGCTCCCACTGTTTGGCTACTTCTATGTGCAGTGAAAACTACTTGAATGCTTTAGAACCTAGTCATTGATTTAGTTTAGCGTGAGCTCAAATTAGCCGCGGAGCTATCACTAGCTAACGTGAGCTAACGCTATTTAATCAAGCTCACAAAGAGAGATAAACAGCTGACAGCGGATAGTACAGGTACAAATACAATAAAACAGCGGGTGGGGACTGTTGTGTAAACCTTGTACTCTTTAGTTCATATATAATAAGAGCCGGAGTGTCTGTTTACTAAGTCTCTACTCTGAGTCTGTCAGACAGGAAGTACCATGGTGCAACATACAAATGTGTCCGTGTAGCAACACAAGCCAATACCTTACAGGACAGGGGCCCGGGGAGGGAGCTCTGTGTGTGTGTGTGTGTGTGTGTGTGTGTGTGTGTGTGTGTGTGTGTGTGTGTGTGTGTGTGTGTGTGTGTGTGTGTGTGTGTGTGTGTGTGTGTGTGTGAGACAGAAGTCAGAGGAATAACGACCTGTTATTCAATAGATTAAATTAGTTTAAGAATAAAAAAATAAATACATTTTAACACTTTGACTGCCTAAAAACGCTTTACAGCGTCATTGCTGGCCATGCTAAAGTTGCCGGGGGACGCTGTACAGCGTCCTTATATCAATATTTCAAAAATCTGGAATCGGATTCATATTCCCCCTCCGCTGGCCTGAGATCCATCAGCAGGACCCACTGAGCTCTCTGGCGGTTCAGGAGCGCCATCTGGTGGCCGATCGGCGCAACCGCTTAACAGGAAGCGCAGTAGAGGTTTTGCTGGTCGGCCCTATTACTTCCGGGGACTCGGTATAGGTTCCGGCACTCTAGCTCGTCCCTCTACATAGCGATCGATTGCCAATAACTCGATAAACAACATGATTTGGACGTATATACCATTATACAAGCTGGAGATGGACCGGGTAATAATATATCCCATAATGATAAAATTTCTACTCGACGATGATCGCCCAACGGCGCGCGGAGACTGGGGTGAGTTTCAGCGTGTAACGTTACCATCTTCGATACTAACTGCTTTTATCAACATTTGACCCACATTAGATGATTGGTATAACGCTGCCCACGGAATTATAAACGCCCCCTCGCCCATCCGGTCAACATCAGATGACGTGTAGTAACTTCTAGAAGTACGTCTAGTTGGAATTTTTTATATCGCGCTGATTGCCATCAAACTGTATTTCATCATCAATATAATGCATTTGGGGCTATATATCACGTTCTGGAGAAAGTTGCAGAAAGAGATGAAAACATACTTATACATTAGACCATACTTTACTATGAATATGTGAATGAAAAAGTTTAACGTTGCTACACAATGAACAATACATATAGGACTTTGAATGGGCCCTAATAATGGCAATGTAGCAATAGAATTTAAAAAGTTATAGCCCTGCAAAGAAGGGGACTTTCTCCATAGACAACTAGCGCTGGCAATCTATGGTATATCATTAATTTAACCCAAGGCAACCAAAGTGTTAAGAGAATCTCAAATACATTATTTTATTTAAGTGTAGGCTATAGTTAATGTTTTATTTTTTACAGTTTTTGTATTTTTCTGACATGGTAAATGGCTGCTTTTTTATATAGCGCTTTTATCCAAAGTGCTTTACAATTTGTTCCTTACATTTTACCCAATCACTCACACATTCACACAACGACGGCGGAGGCAACCATGCAAGGTGCCAACCTGCTCATCGGGAGCAGTTAGGGGTTAAGTGTCTTGCTCAAGGACACATCGACACGCTGCCCGGGAGGAGCGGGAATCGAACCGGGAACCTCCGGATTGCCAGACGACTGCTCTACCTCCCGAGCCACTGTCGCCCCTGACATGGGGGCTCAACAATAAATGACAATCAGAAATGTCAAGTTGCATGTTGTTATTCTAACCAGCTTAGTTCTGTTGCATTTCCAATTTATTTATTTAAATTATAAATCGATCAGGTATCGATAAGAGAATCGATAAAGAATCGAATCGATAAGCAGAATCGATAATGGAATCGTATTGATAAAATCCTATCAATTCCCATCCCTAGAGCTAACAGAGTGTACCATCCATCTGCGACGCAACAGTGGCAGCAACAGTGGACACGGAGTAATGTTAACGTTATGTGGAGTTCATACTACACTACACGTATGAACTCGACATAACGTTAACGTTACTCCGTTTCCATGAAGTGTTTAATTAGCAGCAATCCGTTGTTGAAAATGTAACGTTAACCGGAAAACCGGAAATGGGATGCGAGGACAGGAAGCCGTCATGAAGTCGGCTTCTGGCCCTTGTAGTCATATATATTGTAGTCTTTTAGTCTTATTAACTAAAAGATTTTAACAAAATAAAAAGCAGCAGCACTATTGGATAACTGAGTCATGTTTGCTATGTATTTCTTTCTTTAGGGGAGTAGGACATTTGTTTCACAGTTTTAGCATGATGTTTTATAGATGGCTAGGTTAAACACAGGTTTTTGTTTTTAAGTGGGGGGGTTTGATTTGATTGAAGTTTATTTCAAGTATGCAACACAACAAACAAACATCAAGTACAGATATAGCCTTAAGCCGTTCAAATAATAAATGTATACATACATGTAAATAAATAAATAGTTACAATATGTAATCTAATCATCTAAATCTAATCTAATATAAAAAAACGAAAGGCTAAAATGCTAAATATATAATCTAAGAATCCAATCATCTAAATCTAATATATAATATAAAAATGCTAAATGCATGAGTCTTTTGTCTTTAATGTTCGCTTGCAAACTCAAATACTGTCTTGGTAAGCCTCATAATGAATTGTTTGGGAAAAAAAGGAAAAACATTGTGATGTGTATCGTGTATCGCCGAAAGGTCAGAAAATATCGTGATATCATATTTAGGCCATATCGCCCAGCCCTAATTCTGACCCATAACACCACAGATGTCACTATCTGTGGACGAGGAATTGTAAAATCATGATCCGGCTAAACGGGAAGACACGTGAAGAAGCCAGGGTTGTCACAATTCGAGAGGTGAAGGATCTGGAGCCATTCAGATGACTAAACCCATCATGACGGAAGAACAAGGACATGACCGAGTGGGACTGCACACCGATAGAGATGAGTACCAATCGCTCTCAAAAGCTGAATACACAGAACACAAATTACATGATTTTGAATATGAATACTACACAGAGGAACAATTTAACAACAATGCAGCTGTGTTTGTCGACGATGACTTGAAATGCAAAGCAGTTGAATATATATATATATTCCATGAAATATGACAGAATCAACAGACGAATATTTATGTGACGATAAAATACAAGACTTTGAATGTGATATCGACCCAGAAAGACATGTGTTTAATTCCATTGAAGCCAATTGTAATTATTATACTGAGGAACAATTTAGTGAATGTATAGTATTAGATAACACATTTTCGTTAATACATTTCAACTGTAGAAGCCTCTACAAAAACTTTGATAAGATTAATGATTATTTGAATACTCTTAAAGGCAAGTTTAAGCTGATAGCCCAGCCTTATCGGAGACATGGTTGGAGGATGAAAGGGGTGTTGATTTCCACATTGACGGGTATGAACTATATCATATAAACAGAACAAGTAAGAAAGCAGGAGGTGTGGCACTTTTTGTGGATGGAGATTTTAAAATGTAAACCAGTTGGATATATGACAATGGCTATTGATGACATAATGGAATGTTTAACGGTGGAAATTGAAATGGAAAAAATAAGCAATATAATTGTTACTTGTATATACAGGAGACCTGGGTCAAAGATAGAAACATTTACAGATACATTGGATGATTTGTTGAGTAGGGTAAACGGAAATAAGACATTTATTATTTGTGGAGATTATAATATTGACCTACTAAAGGTTTCTAAGCACAAGGCTTCAGCAGATTTTCTTGAATTATTGTATGGAAGAGGGTTATATCCACTGATCAGCAAGCCAAGTAGAATAACAGAAACCTCTGCTACATTAATAGATAATATTTTTATTAATAGCTTTAAGGATAACATCATAAGTGGATTAGTCATAAATGATATAAGTGACCACTTACCTGTTTTTGTTACTTTTGATTGTCAATTGAAGAGAACAAAGGAGGAGGATGGGTACAGATATAAAAGGTTAAGAAGGGATGATGCTGTAAACATGTTCAGGAATGATCTTTTGAATGAGGAATGGAAGGGGGTCTATGTAGAAGACGTCAATGCTGCTTACAACACTTTTTTGGATATCTATCGGACACTTTACGATAGGCACTGCCCAATGGTTCAACATAAACAAAGAAGTAATGACAATAGAAAACCATGGATAACAAAGGGGTTAGAGAATGCATGTAAAAAGAAAAACAAACTGTATAGAGATTTTATCAAATGTAGAAAAAAGGCTGCTGAAACTAAATACAAAGTGTATAAGAATAAGTTAGTATTCATTATGAGACGGGCCAAGAAAGATTATTACAATAGATTGTTAGGCGAAAATAAAAATAATATAAAGGGCACATGGGACATTCTAAATAAGGTAATGGGAAATAAATCAGCGTCCATAAAAATGCCTAGCCATTTCATTAGTAATAGTAAGACTATAAAAAACATGAATGAGGTGGTTAATGAATTAAACTCTTTTTTTGTGAATGTGGGGCCAAATTTGGCAGATGCCATTCAAAAACACGATGAACCATTACAGGAAGGATGGAGAGGAGATAGTAAAGTACTGCAGTCTATGTTTTTAGGAAATGTCAGTGAAGCAGAAATCATGTCCATTGTATTAAAGTCAAAGAATAAGACATCCATTGACAGTGATGGGATAGATATGATTATAGTGAAGAAGACAATTGATTGTATAATCAAACCTCTCTGTTATATTTGTAATCTTTCTTTTCAGACAGGTATTTTTCCAGACAGGATGAAGGTAGCAAAAGTGATCCCACTTTACAAAGTAGGAGATAAGCACAGCTTCACTAACTATAGACCAGTGTCATTGCTCTCACAGTTCTCGAAAGTGCTTGAAAAACTGTTTTCGCATAAGTTAGATGGTTTTGTGGAAAAGAATAAACTGCTGAGCGAAAGCCAGTATGGCTTTAGGCAAAACAGATCAACAGCGACTGCCTTAATGAATATTATTGAAGAAATAACAACAGCAACAGATAAAAGGAAATTAACAATAGGGGTGTTTATTGATTTAAAAAAGGCATTTGATACCTTAGATCATAATATTCAAATTTCCAAATTACGTTCATATGGTGTGAGAGGAATGGTTCTTGAATGGTTGAGTAGTTATCTCCACAATAGGCAACAATATGTGCAGTTGGCAGATGTCAAATCTGAGTTCATGAAGATTGAATGTGGGGTACCGCAAGGTTCGGTTTTGGGGCCCAAACTCTTTCTTTTATATATTAATGATATTTGTGATGTTTCAAAACTATTACAGTTTGTCTTGTTTGCTGATGATACACATTTTTTTTGTTCTGGAAATAATTTAAAGGAACTAGCTGAATATATTGTGTATGAAATGACAAAGCTAAAGAAATGGTTTGATGTAAATAAGCTATCACTGAATCTGAAAAAAACTAAATTTATGATTTTTGGCAATCGAAAACTAGATGAAAATATAGTACTGACCATAGATGGAGCTGATATAGAGAGAGTTAATGAATTTCGTTTTCTTGGTGTGATTATGGATGATAAATTAACATGGAAATCGCACATAGCACACGTTAAAAAAAAGATGTCCAAGAGTATTTTTGTTATGAATAAAGTAAAGGATGTGTTAGAGTATGAGGCAATGAGAACACTCTACTGCTCACTCATCTCACCTTATATCAGTTATTGTGTTGAAGTATGGGGGAATACTTATGGGACAAATATAAAACCATTATATATACTACAGAAGAGGGCTGTACGAATCACACATAAAGTGAGTTATCGAGAACACACAAATATATTATTTATTAAATCTAGAATAATTAAACTTGAAGACATGGTTAAGTTTCAAACAATGTTAATTATGTTTAGGGCAAGAAATAATACACTGCCAGAAAAACTACAAAATCTTTTTCATTTAGAAAGTGAGTTTAGTAGGAGAAAATACAATTTTAAACATCAGTTTGCACGTACCACACTTAAACAGATGTGTCCTTCAGTTATTGGTGTAAAGTTATGGAATTCTCTCCATAGCGAGCTTAAGGGATGTAACAGTGTTTATCAATTCAAAAAAATGTATAAAAAAAAAATATTTAGTCAGTATGAAAATCAAAATGTGATCTGAATAGTGAGATATTTTTTTTTTCTCTTCTCTTTCTTTTCTTTTTTATTCTTTATCATTATTATTATTATTTAAATTTTTCTTGTTTAACTGTGGATTGTGTTTCTTTTATAATGGTATAAATGATTATTTGTGTAAATAAGGTTATACGCCGACCATTAAGAAAATACATGTTAGTTTAGGAATAAGGGGCAGGTAATTATAAGATTTATTCTTCTTCCTGCTCCTTTTGTCCATGGAATGGCTATTTATGATTTTTTAATGAAGAAACTATGATTGTATTATTCCATGTGGCAAATAAAAACTCTGAACTGAACTGAACTGAACTGGTTAACCCTTTCTCTGCCACGCTTATATCCATCAATGTTTGATCACTGCCAGCTCTATTTGTCTCTGGAGATGTTCACCTACTTTGCAGGGCTATAACTTTTTAAATTGTATTGCTAAATTGACATTACTATGGCCCATTCAACATCGATTAGCTATTGTTCAGGGTGTAGGAACGTTTGACTTTTTCATTCACACATTCATATAAAAATACTGTCTAGAGTATAAATATGTTTTTATCGTTTTCTGCAGTAATTCCTAGAACGTGAGATATAGCCATTTATGCATTACATCATCAAATGCAGTTTGCTAGCGATTGATGTCAGATTAAAAATTTCAATTGTACAAGGTCCTAAACGTCATGACTCATCATCTGATGTTGACCGGAGGGGGGGGGGGGGGGGGGGTCGTTTATAATGCAATGACCGACGTTAAATGAATCATGTAGTATGGGTGATATATTGATCATAGCAGTTTGTATGGATAATAATAATCAAAAACGCTGAAACTCACCGCAGCTTCCTCTTACCGTTGGTTGATCAGCGTGGAGCAAAAAGTTCGCTATTATGGGATGTTGATCTAGATTCTAGATCAGGGCTATTCAACTGGCGGCCCGCGGTCCAGATCCGGCCCGCGGGATGATTCTGACTGGCCCGCCAAAGATGACATGATAATAAAAAAAAAAAAAATAAAAAATAAAAAAAAATCATGTCAACGTTAACACGCACAATTGAGCCAAAAGTCACTAAATTAATGACAGATTTCATTGATAAATTGAGGGAAAACTTTGCAAGTCGATTTGATGAATTTGACATGTCCAGAGAATTGATGCATTTTGTGAGCAACCCATTTGCCAATGTAGCTGCTATTTCCACAAAAGGACAAGAGTTCCTTGCATCACTTCACATTGATGAAGGTCTCCTGCAACTTGAAATAATTGACATGCAAGCATCATCTGCTCTGAAGCAGGCACTTGAGAATGAATCCACAACAACATTTTGGATAAAGTGTATTCATGTCAAGACATTCCCCAAAATAAAAACGCTGGCAATATCTGTGCTAACAATGTTTGGCTCAACATACACCTGTGAATCCAGTTTCTCTCACATGAATGCCATTAAAACAAGCAACCATGCCTCCTTGACAAATGAGCATTTGCATCACTGTTTGCGGGTAGCCCTCACTTCCTATGAACCCTCTTTCTCTGCCATTGCCCAGTCAAAGAAGTGCAATCGCTCTCATTAGATGTGTGTATGTAGGCTAGGCCTGTCTGCCCCCCACCCCCTGATGTTTGAGAGTTAAGAGTCGACAATAAGTGCTAATAAGATGCTGTGATTTGCTGTTGTTGCACAGAAATTAAGCACTTTTTCATAAGCTCAGCTGCACTATAAATGTGTTTTTTTGTTCAAGTGTTGATGTTAGAATGTTCAGATGCACAGGAGATGTTGCAGTTGTTGCACAGTCATAAATGAAGCACTTTTTGCAGGAGATGTTGCAGATGTGGCACATAAATGAAGCACTTTTTTTGAAAAGTATACTACTTTTGCAATGTAGTTAAAGGGGAACTATCTTATAAATGGCCTTTTTCAGTGTTTAGCATTGTTTCCTAGCTATGTGGACTTATATTAATATGATCTATGTCTCTAATTCTCATATTGGCGCATTCTTCCAATTCTCCTCTCACAATATTCACCCTCACTGAACTGAGTCATCTGAAAATGTGCTGATTTGTGATGTCAGAGAGACACCGCTGCATGATAATCAGCTGAGTTTCCACACAGTTCCCACTGTGGTTGGAGCCCATGAGGCTCAAAACGGCTTAAGATCTTGAGGTAGAAAAATGCTGTTTTTGAGTACTTGATTAGAAATACAAAACAATGAATTAAAAAAAAAAATTACAGAGGTGTTCCATAAACCCACAGGAATTGTGTAAAAGTGCCCAAATAGTGAAAGAAATAGTAAAATAGTTCCCCTTTAAATAAAAGTTGTGAAAATGTGGTTGCGTGTTGTGTCAAGTGTATATTATATTCATAGCACAGGGAGGCGCCGTGGCAGTCCGGCCCCTGGCCCCTTGGGTTTCTGACAATGTGGCCCCCTGAACAATTTAGTTGAATAGCCCTGTTCTAGATGAACCATTTCCGGGTTGTATAAAATATATACGTCCAAATAACGTTGTTAATTGAGTTATGGCAAGCGATCGATTATCCAGTGTGTCAAGATGGAGTCCCGGGAGCGATCGCGAGTGGCGGACGGAATAGGGGGGACACCAAGCACTTCCGGCCCCACTTACCCACTTCCAGTTTGGCGATCGGCCACCAGGTGGCGATATTGAACCATTGGAGAGTTGAGTGGAGATCCCCAGCACCCGTCAAGGATCCGTCGGTGAAATATGATTACCATGGCAGATTTTTTTAATATTGATCTCAAAGACGCTGTAAAACGTCATTGGCAGATTACGCATGGCGAGGAATGACGTCTTAACACGTCATTGGCGATTAAAGGGTTAACACTTTAAGTGCCGAAAACATGTTTAGGCGTCTTTCCTAGCCATGCTCAAGTTGCAGAGGACGCCCTAACTCGTCTTTAACACTTTAACTGCCGGAAGACGCTTTTAGGCGTCCTTCCCCGCCATGCTCAAGTTGCCGAAGACGCCGTAACTCGTCTTTGATATCAATATTTCAAAAATCTGTGATCGGAATCATATTTCCTTTCCGGGGCCCTGAGACACAAGTGTGATCTCCTCTCAATCCTCTAGCGGTTCAAGACCGCCCTCTGGTGGCCGATCGGCAGATCGAAAAAACGGATGTTACCTTTAACCCGGTAGGACTCACTCCATATGGGGTCCGGGCACTCGCTAGTGTTAGAGAGACTCAGTCTTCACACAGTGAACATTGATCGCTGCAAATAACTCGAAAAAACAACATGATTTGGACGTATATATTATTATACAACCTGGAAATGGACCGGATATTTCTATATCCCATAATAGGAAAATGTCTGTTCCACGCTCATCGCCCAACGGCGCGAGGAAGATACGGTAAGATTCAGCGTTATTTTTCAATGTGTACGATACTAACTGCTATGATGAACATTTGACCCACATTAGATGAATGGTATAACGCTGCCCACGGAATTATAAACGCCCCCTCGGCCATCCGGTCAACATCAGATTACGTGTAGTAACTTCCAGAAGTCCGTCCAGTTTGATTTTTTTATATCGCGCTGATTGCTATCAAACTGTATTTGATCATCAATATAATGCATTTGGGGCTATAAATCACGTTCTGGAGAAAGCTGCAGAAAGAGATGAAAACATACTTATACTTTAGATCATATTTTAGTATGAATATGTGAATGAAAAAGTTTAACGTTCATACACCCTGAACAATACATATAGGACATTGAATGGGCCCTAATAATGGCAATTTAGCAATAGAATTTAAAAAGTTATAGCCCTGCAAAGAAGGGGAACTTCTACATAGACAAATAGAGCTGGCAACCTATGGTATATCATGAATTTAGCCTTAGGCAATCAAAGTGTTAATATCAATATTTAAAAAATCTGTGATCGAAATCATATTTCCCATCTGCAGCCTTCACACACAGTTCTGAGCTCCTCTCAATCCTCTAGCGGTTCAAGAGCGCCATCTGGTGGCCGATCGGCAGAAGCGCCAAACAGGAAGTCATGTGGATGAAGTGGTGATCACCCATATTACTTCCGGGCACTCGCTATAGGTCCCGGGACTCGAACTCGACACAATACATAGCGATCCGTTGCCAATAACTCGATAAACAACATGATTTGGACGTATATACTATTATACAACCTGGAAATGGACCGGGTATTTCGACATCCCATAATGGAAAACTGTCTACCCCACGCTGATCGCCCAACGGCCCGAGGAGACTGGGGTGAGTTTTAGCGTGTAATATTACCGTGTTCGATACTAACTGATCTGATGGACATATGACCCACATTAGATGAATGGTATAACGCTGCCCACGGAATTATAAACGCCCCCTCGCCCATCCGGTCAACATCAGATGACGTGTAGTAACTTCCAGAAGTACGTTCAGTTGGAATTTTTTACATCGCGCCGATTGCTATCAAACTGTATTTCATCATCAATATTAGTGATGCACCGATGTGAAAATTGTGGCCGATACCGATAACCGATATTAATATTGCTGTTCTGGCCGATACCGATATTTACCGATGTCGATATCTCTGTATAGAAAACACTTTTTTATGATAATCAAATAAAGAGCTATTTTCCAAAACGCATCATTTTTTTTACTTTTGTAACTTATTTTCAGAAATGACTGATTTTTGAAACTATTTAAGGCCAAAACATGTAAAAAGAAAAAAAAAGATTAAAAAAAAAAAAAAATTAATATCGGATATCGGCCCCATCTTGATATCGGACCGATACCGATGTGTAAAAAAACGGCCATATCGGCCGATATTATATCGGCGGCCGATATATCGTGCATCACTAATCAATATAATGCATTTGGGGCTATAAATCACGTTCTGGAGAAAGCTGCAGAAAGAGATGAAAACATACTTATCCTTAGACCAGGGGTCAGCAACCTTTTTGACATGGAGTGCCTGTTTGAAATATAGTTGTAACTAGTGTGCCTCAACAATATTCCATGCATCGTATTTTTTTTTTCTCATAATCAGGTATTTTTTAGGGATGCACGATTGATTTTTGACACCGATACCGATAATATATATATAGTTAAAAAAAATATACATATTTTTTTTATCATTTTTTTTTTTTTTTTTTGTATTTATAAGCTCCGACGTCATCAGTACTGCTACCGGTACTCGAGAAATTATGGAGTTTTTTTTTTAGGAATTTAAACATCGCAAACTAATCTTGTTGGCAGTTGTCTGCGCGGGGAGCTCTGTGCTCTCTGCCTGCAGTGTGCTCTCTCCTCTCTTCCCCTCCCACACACACAGACACACTCACTCACTCACACACACACAGACACGGGTGCTGCGCTGCCGAGTAGGCTACAGACAGCTCTGCTCTCATAATGGCGGACAGAACGAAATGTTCAAAAGTCTGGGTCTATTTTACTAAAGTCGATCTATCTATCTCTCCTCCCTCGGTCTCTCTCTGCCTGCGCGAGCGGGCTGTGCTCTTACACACACTCACACACACACACACAGGTGCTGCCGAGTAGACAACTCTGCTCTCGACAGCACCCGTGTGTGTGTGTGTGAGTGAGTGTGTGTAAGAGCACAGCCCCCTCACGCAGGCAGAGAGAGACCGAGGGAGGAGAGATAGAAAACGGCCAACAAGATTAGTTTGCGACGTTTAAATTCCTCAAAAAAAGTCTGGGTCTATTTTACTAAAGTCGATGCTGACAACGCTCGTTGCCACAAGTGCAACAAGACATTTGCCAGTAATGTATAAGCGCTGGTACTTGTCAATGTGGCTGGCGGGGAGATAACGTTAGCTCCGAGTAGAGTAATGGCTGACAATCCGGGGGTAAATAAACGAACGAGAGCTTCTGATTGGTGGTAAGAAGAAGAGGTGGGTGCAAGCCGTGGGACGTAATTGGCAGATCGACTGTCTGTCTCCGAATGTAACGTGACTACGTCACAGCCAAGAAAGGGAGCGCTGGATTTGTGAAAAACTCCCTGTTCCTAAACCACACGCTATCAGTTTTACCACAGTACTGGCAAAACGGGAGGAGGCTATAATAAAAACAAGCGCCCTTCATCCAAATCCACCCACACCGGATTTCTTTTAACCAAAAAATGTATTATATGTTATCGGAGCTATCAATAACGTTATCGAGTTTATCGAGATGACGTCATAATTGCTGATATCGGCCCGATAATTATCGTGCATCCCTAGTATTTTTAATGATAATTTTTACATTATTACATCATTATTGTTATTGTTATTATTAACAATATTATTATGATGGTTGCATCAACCCTAAATCTGAGTTGGGGGGGGGGATGCAATGCAGACAAACAGCTGCATACAGTGCGACCATTTCACTCACATTTGCCCATTCATTTTTGGACACATCACACACCATCGGTGTGTGTACTGTACGTGTGCCGTCATAGCTCCACCTACAGGCCTAATGGAGAACACCAGGAGAACATCAGGATGTGAATGGAGGGTGAATGTGAGGTATATCGTGTAAATAAGTTTTGATTGATCGCAAGACTACACTGTAAAAAAAATAATAATAATAAGTTACCAGAACTTTCAAATATTGAGTTCAGTTACTGTGCATTAAGGTTTTCAGTTTTCAATCCATAATAAGTTAACAGAAAAATAAGTACACAACCACATTATTTCAACCTAATAAAACTATGTTTATTGTCATTGTTTTAAGAACACAAGTTCTTAAAGATGTAGCAATGTATTTCCAGCTAAATTGAAATAATAAACAAATAAAGGGTCTCAATTAAATATGTGGTAGTAAAAAGAACCTGTGGGAGGATTTCAACAAGATAAATGCGACAACAGTGCAAAATATTTCACTATAATATTTCAAAAAAAAAAAAAAAAAAAAAATTATTAATTATTAATTAATTTATACTGCTGCCCCCTGTGCCTATGCAAATGCCCCCGCGTGCCTATGCAGCCACGCGTGCCTAGGGTTGCCTACCCCTGCCTTAGACCATATTTTAGTATGAATATGTGAATGAAAAAGTTTAACGTTGCTACACCATGAACAATACATATAGGACCTTGAATGGGCCCTAATAATGGCAATCTAGCAATAGAATTTAAAAAGTTATAGCCCTGCAAAGAAGGGGAACTTCTCCATGTTAAATAGAGCTGGCAACGGATGGTATATCATGAATTTAGCCTTAGGCAATCAAAGTGTTAATAATGTAAAGTTGTGAAAAAACATCAACAACAAAAACCACCAAAAAAAACTATTCTAGGAAAGTGGGTTCTAATAATCAGATGGCATAATTAACCCTTGGCTTCACTACAGGAAATATAATGAATGAATTTAGAATAACTTTTATACTGAAAACAACAATTGGTATATTGTAAGGTAAATGGCCTTGAGACCAAAGAATAAAGGTATGACATATCAATGAATACTAAGTTATGATGTAAAAAAATTAAAACATTGGATGATAATCTGTTTTTTTGTGTTTTGTGCTGAAAAGGTGTGTGAACTTTCTATCACATTAGGAAGGTTAAATAGTTGCTCCAGTTAGGATTCAAGCGATTCCAACTCCGTCACTAAAGCAGAACTAAATATCTCTCCACAAAACTAAAATAATGTAAGACTGGATGCATGGTGGGGGAGAGTCTTATCAATCATCTGATCTATGCTGATGATTTAGTCATACTGTCCCCCTATAGTGCTGGTTTACAGCAATTGCTTAAAGTCTGCTCTGTGTATGGTATACAAGATGATATCAAATTCAACCCTAACAAGAGTGTTGTTATAATAGTGAAAACTAAGGAGGACCAGAAGCAAAAGTTTTATGGGCCCATAAAACATTTATTCAGCACTTTTGAATGCATACATTAATTCCAGACTGACTGCTGAAAGATTGTACAATTTAAACATTTTCTCTTAGCATACAGCAAAATCTGCATTAAAGTCAAGTGCATTTTCTTTTCTCTGTAGGATAACTACAACAAAGTGCATTCAGAACAAAGCCACGGTGCTTTAAAACTGCATAAAGATCTGCATAAAAACACACACAGGGGGAGTATAGCTTATAGCAGACTTAATGATGTTACTGTAGTGGCTACTGTATATAATTCACGGCGTTCATACATGGAAGGACTGTATTTACTACATCTCCCATGACTCTTAGCGGGGGATGACGTAGCTTACGAGACGGGTCAAAGAGGAATGGAAGCATTGTTAGCTAGCTTAACGCTAACGTTAGTTAAAGGTTTTTAACCGCGACGGGCATATAGTAATGGCGAGGATATAAAGCATGTTAAAGACACATTTATTGGATGTGTTGCTCGCGGAGTTTACATAGAAACAGCACGACTCCCAAGAGGAGTTAGTTATCACAGGCTGCAGAACGCAGGAAGAGCTGCCAAGCTGCTCACGTTATACGTTGCGCATGCTTCCGGTATGTCTGTAGCCGCATTTTGATTACGTCATCACAACAACACTTTAGGTTACGAACGTTACGTAACCCTGTTCTTTGACATTCGTGATATATTTTCGGTGCTAAAACCCTTTCGGCCGAAAGCCGAAAGAGCCTTTTTAACAATTTTCGGCCGATAATTTTCGGTGGCCGAATATTCGGTGCATCCCTAATGTGTACTACTGATAATGTGAAAATAAGCCTGTTCAGAGCCTATTGTACTCCGTTTTATACTGCCCACCTCTGGTGTAATTATAGCACATCAAAAAAAATAAAAACTGCAGGTAGCATATAATGATGCATTTAGGATCCTCCTTAACACTTGAGTGCCAACGACGAGATTTCTCATCCTAACTCGCCATGCGTTGTGTGCCAATGACGAGTTCTCGTTATTTAATCGTTATTTATTTTATTAGCGATATCCATTCATTTTTCATCCATCTAGCCTGACGTTATTATTGGGAATGGCTCTGAGCTCGAAAAGGGCAAATACCGCCCCATATCGTCTCCCGGATGGTAATGCACATCATTGGATTGGATTGGGTGAAAAAGTGCATCGGAAAAAAAAACTCCGGTCCACATTTTACTTCTGGGGCATGCAACCTGATACTATTGCATTCATTGAGGGGACTGGAAGCAGCATGGATTATGTGTTTCGGAGTATAACGTTGGATCAATAAACGCGATCGATATTAGGAATGGCAATCAGGAATTGGATTCATCTTTTTGCAGAAGATCTGATCTGAGGTAAGGACTGTATGTTACCAGTTTTGGGTTAATTGCCGAAGGCATTCAAAATATGTGTGTTCCTTATGTTTCTCAGGCCAGGTGGCCCATTACACCATGAGCCCATCTCCCGTTTCCAAAATGCATTACAGACTGTTTGAAAAAGCTGTTTTGCTATGATAATTGGTAATGACTAATGAAATATCAAAATAATGTTCAATAAGATGTATTTGTGTTTAATAAGTTGTTTTATTCAGAAGTTAACACAAATAAATAATATTACCAGTACAGTACAGTATCTAGCACACTCTCAGGAGCAAAACAGAAAGAATCATTTCAAACTTGAACTATGCGACATGGCTTGAATCAACTGCTCCAGTGGAGTTGCTCAGTGGCCAATGGTGTCAACTGTGGTTGTACTGGGCAGCTCCCAGGTGTGAATGGAACTGTGTGAATGTGAAGCAGGGCGTTCCTGAAAAAGAGCATTATGTGCTCAGCGAACCTACCCTGGGTAAATAAAAGGTAAAAAAAAAAAAAAATGAAAAAAAAAAAAAAAAAAAAAAATTTTTAGATTAATGCGTTAATTATATTATCGCGCGATACTAGTATAGCGTTAACGCAGCACGTTAACGCTGTTAACGGCCCAGCTCTATTTTAACCCATTCTCCGCCGATGACGTGTTAACACGTCATTCTCCGCCATGCGTAATCTGCCAATGACGCCGTAAGGAGTCTTTGAGATCAATATTTCATATTTTCGTCATGGTATTCACATTTCACCGACGGAGTCTTGGCTGGTGCTGTAGGACTCCGCTCAACTCTGCAACGCTTCAATACCGCCACCTCGTGAGTCATGGCCGATCGACGAGTTGCCAAACCGGAAGTGGCCGGAAGTGCTTGGTCCGTCCCCTATTCCGTCCGGCCACTCGTTATCGCTTCCGGGACTCAATCCAGACACCGTGGATATCGATCCGTTGCCATAACTCAATAAACAACATGATTTGGACGTATATTAGTATTATACAAACCGGAACTGGATCACCTCGATCAACATCACATAACTGGGATCTGTTTGCGCCAGTGTGATCGCCCAACGGTAAGAGGAGGCTGACGTTACTTTCAGCCTGTTTGTTTATTATTATCCATACAAACTGCTCTGATCAATATATCACCCATACTACATAAATGATTTAACGTCGGCCACGGAATTATAAACGACCCCCCCCCCCCTCCGTTCACCCGCAGATGATAAGTCATAACGTCTAGGGCCATGTACAGTTGAAATTTTTAATATAACATTCATCTGTGTCAAACGGCATTTGATAATCTAATATATGCATTTATGTCTATATCTCACGTTCTAGGAAATACCGCAGAAAACGATAACATATTTATACTCTAGGCGGTATTTTTGTATGAATGAAAAAGTAAAACGTTCCTACATCCTGAACGATAGATAATTGATGTTGAATGGGCCATAGTAATGTCAATTTAGCAATATAATTTAAAAAGTTATAGCCCTGCTAGGGCTGGGCGATATGGCCTAAATATGATATCACGATATTTTCTGACCTTTCGGCGATACACGATACACATCACGATGTTTTTCTTTTTTACCCCAAACAATTCATTATGAGGCTTACCAAGACAGTATTTGAGTTTGCAAGCTAACATTAAAGACAAAATAAAATACCCATGCATTTAGCATTTTTATATTAGATTTAGATTATTAGATTATATATTGCATATGAGATATTATATGATTTAGATATGAAATATGATGAATTGAAAATGGGGGACCCTGATGTAAACAAGACTAAAGTCTTTCTCTGGTCTGCATCCCCTTAACAATTGTATGTATTGAGCTGTACTGTACCCATTCTGCAATATGTTAAAGTTTTTAATCAATCAATCAATCAATAAATAGCATTTTAGCATTTTTATGAAACTACTGTATATATGTATGTCTCTAAATGTTTTGATGAATTGAAAATGGAGGACCCTTATGTAAAAAAGCCGAAAGTCTTTTTCTGGTCTTCATCCTCCTGTACTGTATTGTACCCATTCTGCAACCTTTTAATACAGTTTTCATTCATTCATTCTGACGGAAACATAATAATTTTGATTGACAGTCGAGTCTGCCAATGACGTCACACCGCTTGCACCCGCCCTGCTGTTCTTAGCACCAATCGGCAAGCGCTATTAGTTTTTGACTTCCTGAATGTCCTGTGTGCTGAACATCAACAAAGCTACTAACGTTAGCTCCCCGCGGCCGTCGAGTAGGAGACCAGTGCTCCACAGGATGACTAAATGAGGCATAATGATTTTACTACAACGAATGTTATAATAAAAGCCTTTCCATACATCTGTCTGATTGAAAACTTTATTAACAGACCGTGGAATGGGCATATCTCAGCACGGGCTGAGATATGAACGAGTAACGTGTGGACAGATTGACGCGACACAATCCTCTTGGGCAAAACATCACGATATCCACGATACGTTGAAAAAGTGTATCGTTAATGAACTGTACCCGATATTTATATAATATCGTCATATCGCCCAGCCCTAAGCCCTGCAAAGAAGGTGAACATCTCCATAGACAAATAGCGCTGGCAGAGGGTACAGCGATGGATATAAGCTCCGGCAGAGAATGGGTTAATCTACGTTGTTGTCCTTGTTTTTTGTATTGTTTTTAATGTGTAATATGGACCTTGAGTCTGGAATAAAGTCTTCATCATCACTCTCTCAGGGACAACTAAGGAATTCTAAACTTAATGGCTGTCTGCTTTAGGCTCGAGGGTGGTGCGTGAGTAAGACTGATATTATACCTCCCATCCTCTCCATGACTGCCCCCAGCACCAGGCCCGCGCACGTCTCAAACACCAGCACTTTGCTACCGGCGTGGATGTTCCCCAGGGTCAACATCTGGGCTAGTGTGTCATACCGCAAGTGACTACAACAGGCAGAGACAAGAACACACACAGACAAGACACACAGTACATGACACAAGGATACATACGTCAGCTTTTTAGGATACGCAAGCTCTTCCCAGCAGAGCAAATCCAATAATTTTCATGGTCATGGGTTCTGCCTTTTGGTGTTGCCATGAGATCACTCACCATATCTTTCCTGGTTCTCTGCCGTGATACATCATGGCCATGATGCGACAGGAGGGCTTTAGGATAGTCACACTGTTCTCATATCTGCAGGAGCACGAGACAACAATAGTAAGCGCACACTGTACTTACAGTAGCCTACAGTTTCAATTTAGACCAAAGATATTCAAATGAAGGAGGATAACGCATTAACCGGCTGTCGTGTGGCAGTGAAAGGGTTAACCTTCTGTGTATTGTCGCAGTGAAAGGGTTAACCGTTTGGTAGTGTGGCAGTGAAAGGGTTAAAAGCTGCACTAATGGTTTGAGAATGGAACCGTTCTTAAAAAAATGTAAATAATTTTTTTTTTACCTTTTGACTTCCCCATACCCAATTTAGTGGTCATGCCAATTCCCTTCCTGTTCGTTGTGCGCATTGCCCTACTGTCTGTCTGGGGAGGGTGTAGAGTAGACTATCACATGCATCCTCCGATACATGTGGAGTCGCCAGCCGCTTCTTTTCACCCGACAGTGGGGAGTTTCACTGGGAGAACGTAACGCGTGCCGAGGTTCACACTATTTCCCCCAGATTTCCCTGCTGAACAGGCGCCTGACCGACCAGTAGGAGTCGCTGTTTGCAATGACCAGTCCAGGACTCATACCTCACTGGCTTCCCACCTGCAAACACTGCCAATTGTGTTCATAATGACGACTGACCAAGCCGGAGGTACCCTTGACAGCTGGATTCGAACCCAGAGTCTCTGTGGTGGTAGGTGGGTGCTTAGACCTCTATGCTACCCAGCCCTGGGCGGGACTTTTACACCGATCGTTAAACACTGAGATCTGGACAAGTATCAAACAACCCTGAAAATAGTAATACCCCCATCAATTTAGTGTCATAATGTTCAGAACACCTTCAAACTGTCTAGTCTCCTAAGGTCACTGACCTATGAGGGTGGTCAGCCTGCCAATGTCCCGCCTTGTGTAGGTCACGTGACGCATTGCAGGAAGTGAGAACGACTTGAGTGAGTTATCGTCTTCGTTGAAAGATCACCAATTATACCATGGCCTAGGTGAATAATACATAATTCCGATTTTTTACGACTCACTTCTTCTTTTTCTTCTTGATGTACTTGGCCTGTGCAAACTCTGTCTTGTTCCTGAATGTCGTGCTGTTCTCTATCAGATGCTGGGTGATTTCCTGGGGAGAACAAAAACAAGCACATTGCAGTGTCTCAAAGATACCGTGCACGTACAATGACAAGGATGTGTCCCCTCTGCTTTAGCTATCTAATCCCTGTTATTTCATTATCCATTTTTTATGTCTAATAATAATGTCTCATGGTCCTATGAGCCCTGTACATTCTCTCCCACTTTGCAACTGTGTAGTGTCGCTGTTGACAACAATGTAATTTCCCCCCAGAGATAATAAAGTTCTCTCTTATCATATTTTAATATCCAACGGCAATGCCGAGCAACAGAGCGTCATTGTACTTTGTAAATATGAAATTGCAAGTTTTTTCTCTCCATGTACCTCTCCCTTCAGACCTTGCTCTTTGAGCGTCTCAATGTCATCCCTGGTCAGCTTCTGGGACTTCCCATCATCCATTATGTTCCGGTTGTCTGTGCCTGCCTCGATGGGGTCTGGGGGAGGAACAAGGCAGTCAAACATTCAAGTTCACTGACTGTGGTAACATAAAAATAGCTAGCTGCTGTGCATGCTCTGTGCATGCTCTGTGCAGCTCCAACAATAAAGCACGTTTAGTTATGCCCGCTTGCCGATTAGATACCTGTGGAACTCTCTGTGCTCTCCGTCTTCTTTGGTTGTAGCGTCCCACCAGACGCGACTTCAAATGTGGTTCTGTATAACTCCCCCAACGCATTGTCCAGGAAGAACCACTGTTTCTCAAAGGACACCTTCCTAGATTCGTGGAAACAAAGTCAAATATATATTATTAGCTGAGAGACAAAGACAGGAGTGAATGAATATTAACTTACTAGCTAAGTTAGCTACCTGCAAGTTAAACGCACCAGGGTCTAACTGCTGCGTTAACTGCTTCCCAATTAACGTTAGTCGATGGAACTACTATTACACTACTACATACCTAGGTTCCATCCTAGAGGCAAATCTTTCCTGTGACAAAATGGCATCCAATGTAATCAAAAAAGTCAACCAACAAACTCGATTCTTGTACCGGATCTCCTCTCTGGTAAACAAGAATACCCTGAAGACTCTGGCAGGAGCACTCACAAGGGTACTACGACTATGCTTGCACCTCATGGTACCAAAGCACCTCAGGCTCAAAGGCACTAAAAAACAAATTACAAACATCTCAAAACAAACTGGTCAGACTACTGCTTGACCTGACTCCTAGAACCCACCTCACCCCTGCCCACTTTGACAACCTAGGATGGCTTAGAGTAGACGACAGAGTACAGCAACTTGCAATGGGCCTGGTCTACAAGATACACTACACCACTAAGGTACCTGTAAATATCCTAACCCAACCCCCTCCAATGTACAGTCATTTACCTAGTATGGTTGTCAATAGTTCAATGTACAATTGTGTTTGTTTGTACAGTGTCTCCTCCCCCCCCCCCCCTCAATGTACAGTGTTACTTGTTTATACAGTGTGCCCCCCGCCCCCCCCCCCCCCAACCACCTCCAATGTAAATTACCCAGTATGGTTGTCAATATCCCAATGTACCCAACCCCCCCCCGACCCAACCTCCTCCAATGTACAGTTTCTACGTCAAATGTATATACTCCCTTTTCTTGACTCCTTCTGTATCACAAACAGTACTGTATTTGCAAATCTGGTATGTCATAAATGTATAGATGTAGCAGTACTGACTATCTGTATGTCATGTATGTCATATATGTCTATATTAATTGAAAATGGGGGACCCTGATGGAAACAAGACAAACGTCTTTCTCAGGTCTGCATCCCCTTAACAATTGTATGTATTGAGCCGTACTGTATTGTACCCATTCTGCAATCTGTTAAATAAAGTTTTCATTCATTCATTCATTCATTCATTCATTCATTCATTCATTCACCCATGTACATGTCAAAATACTTCCCAAAGGTCAGTGAATACCACGATCACAACACCAGAGGGAGCTCCACAAATCATGTTAAACCCAGATTCGGCTCAAACAAGGGACTAAACACGTTTCGCAATTATGCCACATCAAAAGCTGTAAAGGAATGTGAATCACTACCCACTTTCAAAACCACTCTCAAAGAACACCTACGGGAGACTGCAATTCGAAACTGGCCCCTGCAAATGTCCCAAGTACCCAACCCCCTCCAATGTACAGTAAATGTCCCAAGTACCCAACCCCCTCCAATGTACAGTTACTTATTGAGCTGTACTGTATTGTACCCATTCTGCAATCTGTTAATACAATTTTCAATCAATCAATCAACACTAGTCTGGGGTAACGTTAGCTACGTTTATCATCCAATCCATCCATCCTGGGGACCTCACCTAACCAGGAAGACTTGCAATCAAGCTAACTGTACAACGAACATTAGCTAACAGCAGCCCGTCGCCTTTACATTGATTTGAGACGCTTATTTCACGGTGTACAACTTACTTCTTCTTCTGTATCTGCACCGATTTGTAGATATCCCCTCGTTGCAATACAACGTAGTCACCCTCTTTGATTTTGTATTGGGAGTCATCGTCCCCACTGTCCGCCATAATACAGATGATAACGCAACGTGTTGGTGAGAGCTGGAGGGTTAGCTAATGCTACCTTCTTCAGCACACTATGTACTGTTGTTGTTATTGTTGTTATTAAGGCACGAGCTGGATAAGGCACTGTCACGCACTAAAGTACCAACAAGGGGATGGATGGCTATTGACTCTCTACTAGTCGCACGTGTTCGCTTCTATTTCCTTAGCATTGCACGATAAGTCGATAGCCGATTGCACTGATGCCTCGCTGCCTGCAGGAAGTGCGATGATTTCCCAACAGGTCGAAAAGTAGATTTCAGAACTATCGATAGATGTTGAATCTCGAATACACTCTGACGTCACGAGACCGCCGCCATCTTGGTATTGGGGAAACAAACGGATTTCTACGATCAAATGTATGCGTTGAGCTCCGTTTTTATTACATATTTGTATCACATTCTTGTTAATCTCATAACCTTTTCATATAATTTGTTTTGAAAATATTGAGATCAACATGGCATTTCACTATTTCGAAAGCCTTTCTGGTGATTCTAAGTGCATGTTTTCCCCAAGCCATAGACATGCACTTAGACAGAAAGTTAAAAAGACAGGAAGTTGACTTCATTCCATGGTCATATAGAACATTGAAACAGGTCGCGAATAATAATATTAGGGTGATTATTTGATTTTGGGCATTTTCATGTCCCTGGGATATATTTGAAAGAAAAAAAAATTCCAGATTCTTTATGCTATCATTGATTAGTATAATTAATTACTTACCTAGACTTAATTATTCAATTTAAAACATACATTTTTTATCTTATTTTTTGTTGTTTAATGTTGGAATTTGACCATTTTCACCTTGTCCCAATCCAGAGTTTTAACGTTTGGTCTTGTATTTCTCTAGAAAAAAATATTAAAAAACAATACTTTTAGGTATATATTACTATAACTACATTTGAATCAATGATTCTCTGCCAAATATTTAATTTAAGTACAATATGTGAAAAAAATAAATATCAAAATAGGTTTGTCCCTTAATATCTGTGTCATTACCATCACGTTGAACTATTTGCAATACAATGAAGTGTTGGCTACGCCCCTTGCTTTGGTACCCATTACAACCTGTAGTGACAGTGGAGCACATGGCTGTCAGAGTGGAAGACTGACATTTTGATCACCAGGAATGTAAGATATTTTCACATTTACTTACTCATACTACAGAATATGTTTATTGTGTGTCATTACCAAACACACTATAATTTGATAATGCTTTTGAATCTTAGTCAAACTTCTTCATATTTGTAGGTACATTGAGTACATTGCTAGCTAGCTAAGAATTGAATATAAGCAAGTTTGATGTTATGCTAGCTGTTAGCTTAAAAGTAAGAAAATGTCATTACCATCACGGTCATTACCGCCACACAATGAAGTGTGGGTGGTAATGACAACGTGTGGTGGTAATGACAAAGATATCTGTTTATAGCTTTTTTTTTGGATAACATTACTTGTATGTATATGTATATGTAAATATATGTTGTGTCTCATTTATAACTGATATTTATTGTTATTTATTTATTTATTGGTTTTTGTATTTGTTTATGCTAGTGTCTTCACCATGGCACCTAAATCAACAGGCCAAAGGTCAAAATCATACAGAGACAGACTTAAAGATGATCCAGAACAATATCAAAGATACTTTCAAAAAGAAAAAGAGCGGTATAAATAGAGAAAAGAGACGGGTAAGCTGCAATGCATATCTCAGCTTCCCAAATGCACACAAAGATATAAAAGGCATCAATGGCGAATCAATCAAAGAAACAAAAGAACAAACGATAAGCAAATATGAAATATGGATGACTACCAAACAGTGAATAGGCCACCAGTGTCACCAACACAACAACCTGAGCAACACAATGCTGTCCCTGTCCCTATTGCCAGATGTGAAAGTCCCAATCAGCCTACACCACAAGAAACCCCACAACAAAGAGGACGAAAAAAGGTGAACAGAAACAGAAGTAAAGTCTACAGAGATCTGTGTGAAGCCAACCTGATGTTGGAGAGAGCAAAACGAAATATGGAGAAATATAAAAAACGATATGAAAGACTGTCAAATAAGCTCAAACCACAAGAATCGCCACGATCAAAATCAAAACAACAAATGAAGTCAAAGAAATGTGATCTCAGGAAGACACTATATTGTTCCACAATACTCTAGTGTCAGAGCTGCGAGACACCAACACTAAAGAGAAGCAAGTAATTTCAAAGATTCTAAGGGGGGGAATTCTGAAAAAGTACAAGTTGGTGTATCTGGCTCAAAAGGAACTTGGATTCTCTGCAAAGATGATGCGGAAATACAGAAGAGGAACTGGACTTCAGAAGAAACATGCAAATGCATTGCCTCTCTCTACCAGGACAAAAGTCAAAGAGTTTCTGGAACGTAATGATAACTCACGGGGCAACAACAGGGAAGAGAGACACATTGACGCAGAAGAAAGTGAAAATGCAAAAGCGCTTTCTGAATGAAACGTACAGTCTTTGGCGGAAATTCAAGAATGAACATCCACAGCTCAAGATTTCCTATAGTAAGTTATGGAAAACCTGCCCATTTTGGATAGTGAGGCCAACCGTCCGTGATAGGGACACATGCTTGTGTAAAACACATGCAAACACTCAACTGATGGCTGACAAACTGCTCCATCACAAAGTGCTAAAGACTAGCAACATTAAGGGCTGGAGAATGGATTGCACAGTGCTAGTTGCACCCTACTTACAATTCATTATAAATAGAAAATGGGGGACCTGGTGTAAACAAGACGAAAGTCTTTCTCTGGTCTGCATCCCCTTAACAATTGTGTGTATTGAGCCTTACTGTATTGTACCCATTCTGCAATCTGTTAATAACATTTTCAATCAGTTAAGACTGAGGAGATGGTGTTTGACCCCAGAGGTGATGGGGACCACAGGCCTGTGGTCATCCACACACAGTCCATCTCGCCGGTCTCTTCATATAAATATCTTGTGATTTTTGTCGATAACACACTAACCTGGAACACCCATGTAGAGCCTGTGTAGCAGACTACAACAACGACTGCACTTTCTACGTCGCCTTAGAGTTCATGGTGTAGATAAAAAAATGTGTTACTTTTCTACCAATCTGTATTAGAGAGTCTCATCAGATACGGTATTACAGCTTGGTTTGGTAACCTGTCTGTACAATTAAAGTCCAAACTGGTCCGTCTGATGCAGACTGCATGGAAGATCATAGGGGTGAAAGGTCACCCATCCCTGCAGTCTATTTTTTAACAGGCTACTCTAAGGCAAGCCAATAGAATAGTCTCGGACCCCTCCCATGTCTTACATGCCGAGTATGAGCTACTGCCCTATGGGAGAAGGTTTAGAGTTCCACGCTCTAGACTAAATAGGTTTAAAAACTCCTTTATTCCGATCTCAGTGAAACTTTTAAATAGCTTTTAAAGGGCAACTATCGAATAACTGATATTTGGTTGTTATATTATCGATATTCGATAACCGATATTTGGGTTTTTTGGGTATACTATTATATTATACTAGTATATTTGTGTATACTATTCTAATGTGGTGTTGCCAGACATCCTGCTGTGCAGGTACTTTACTAGACATGTTGTGTAGGGTATTATTGTTAGGCCGATTTATTGTGTTCTTATTTTGTTATATAGGATGGCCTAAAGATGTGTTTCCTGTTTATGTTCATTAAGATGCATTAAGTTATGTATTTGTCAACTTGTGAGATGGGAGGGATACACATTTCAAGCCAACATCTTAAGCTTCAATTTAATGTAGGAATGACTATTGAAAGATGTTTTGATTATGAGCAATTCACACTAGAGTAAAAAGTGTGACAACGTCCCCCGTTCTCCCCTAATATGGTATAGAATGGAAATTGTGCTGGTCCCAGAGCCCCAACTGATTACTAAAAGACATATGCTCAATGCCTCTGTCTGGAAACAAGTATGCTCCCTCATGGAGAAGAAGATGTAGGCATGTTAAAAGAACAAACCTCTTACTGTTAAAGTATGTTGTTTGAAACCATAAAGGTTGTCAGTGTTTTTTTTAGATGGTTTCTTAGATGTTCCTATCCTGTTGTAACAGTTGTTGATAATACCTATGATTCTGATGTTGTGTTACTGTATCCATGAATGAAATTCAATAAATCTATCTAAATGTCATTCCCATCACATTTCGTCATTACCACAACAGTACGTCATTACCAACACATGACATATTTCTTAACAAATAGTTTAAATCTGACATTTTCCTACATGTTTTCCTATATTACAAGCCCTCCCTTAACATTTTATGTATGAAAAACAAGAGTCATGGACCTGTTGTTGTAGTAATTGTATCTTTCTTGACAGGATCTAGCAATATATTTAAAAGGCTGCATATCTAAAGATCTAAAGCATGTTTAAATTCAAGTAAAATATTTCAAACCACTAATACATCAGAAGTAAGGTATAATGTTACATAAATGCCTTAAAAGCACAAATGTTTTACTTTTTTTTTTACATTTTAAAGAGTTATTTGGTAACGTGATGGTAATGACAATGTTCTCTGACATTCTAGGAAAAGTGTTAAATATATTAAATTCCATAAAGTGATGTTTACAACAATGTTCATATTATGATTCCTGACAAAATTACTATAAAGCTTAATTGATAATTTAAGGTTTTATGCAATTTTATTTTTGATAAATAGATTTTCCCAAAAGTGCCCAAAATCAAATAAATGCCCATTAATACAAAATAATAGTTACTTACTGGAACTGAAATAGCCAATAAATAGCTAAATAAACGTAAAAGCACCGGTGTGTACTGTGTATACAGTACTGTATATACATTTTTGCTGCTTTGTGTAATCATTACAATTAAGGGAAATTCCATATTTTTTGTAAACAATATTACTTTCACTTTCAATATAATAACTATTTGTATAGCACTTTCCATACAGAAGTTGCAATAACACGACAGTCCATCTCAATGAAAGCCTTACCTTCACTTTCAATGACAACTCTTCTCAAGGAGACTAAGAACTGTCCTACTATGCCTATAGCATACTGTTTATGTCTTTAATTTCTAGTGCACCTATTGTACTGTAGTTTATTTTCCTTTGTTTTTTATCATCCCTGCCATTTCACCTCTCCCCATTGCTTGTTTAGTTTCAGTAACGTGTGTTGCCCTTGTGGCTACACCTCAAACTTAAATGAAACTTTGTTTCAACCACTAAATTGTTGTACTTTCAATAAATATACAAAATAAATTATGCAAAACAAAGAAATAACTTTTAATGTCATTCATGAAAGAGAGCAAATCTCGTCACACAAAATTCCAACGAAACCTACCGGTAATTCATACAGTAAATGTGTCATCAGGAAGTAAGAGAGGAAGTAAATCCATCAATCTTTACTAGATATTTACAACAAAACATGTAAACAAGTTTTTTTTTTTTCATCTTTCCTTTTCTGTACTGACATTCTGGCAACAGACATTATACACTATCACAACATGTTTACTCCATAGTCCTCTTTACAACAATATTGATGCTGCCCTCAATGTGCTGCATGTTGGACTTTCACATTGGATAATGACGTGAGCAAAGATATCAAGACTTTTATTTTGAAGTAGGACCATGGGAGAAAAGACAAGTGGATGTGGGAGCAAGGGACCTTTCTTTTTTATTTTGGTTGTTTGGTTTGGTTGTCGGTTGGTGTGAGTGTGTTTTGTCCCTGTTGCCTACCCAAACCTTATTACTGAATGCAGTGATTTTCTAAGAATACCAGTGTTCATTGAACATCGTTTGGACATGGATTTATTTTCTCTGATCCTTATGAAAACCAGAATACCCAAAGTCTCACAGTAGCATCCATGTACTGTACGAGAGAGCACAGCTGAAAGAAGCAGACAGCATTGTTTTTCATTCCTGGCCCCCGGTGAGTTTGTGGAACAGTTCCTCGTCTAGCGTCTCATTCTGGTCTTTGGATCGCGTGGAGAGGAAGATGTAGCCCCCGATGTATTCGTGGACCACCTTGCAGTCACAGCTCACACAGGAAAAGGCTATGTTCACATTCTGGTCAAAGTCTATGGCCACCTGGAAGAGCAAAATACAATGGGTCAGTCCCTTACGGTTGTACAGACAGTTAATGGTTAATTTCCGTACAAGGTTCCACATGATGGAAGCAAAATAGATCTAAAAGTATTGCTTTTCCCACCAAAATGATTGATTTTTCAAATGTAGGCGGGTCTGAAATGAATGATTTATTAGTTAAATGAGTTATTTACATGTTATGTGCATGTATCCCCTCCCTACTTCCCATTTACCCACATGGAATGCACATGATTGGATAAACGGGCTGCTAGTTAAGAGGTCCCTGTTTCTCTCTGCGGCTTGCTCGCACGTCAAATTTCTCCTTTTCAACCTAAAGTTGAACCTAAAATATGTTTCTGACAACTAGTATAAACTAGTTTGTACCATCAAACTATGTTCAGATCAAACTGTTAAACTAGTTTATACAGTGTACGATAATTACAATGTAATTACACCATTGTTTTGGTCCGACATGCTGGTGCTCTAGTGCGATATCTAGTGGCAGAATGTTATCGAAATGAGTGAAATCACAACAAATGATGGAGCTAGTAGCGCCGCAGTGTTTCACCTGTCTGATCTCCCAATTGACGTTCCACTGTTTCATGTTGGCAAACCTCCAGGTGGTCACAGGCAGGCCGGAGGACATGTCGATACGGATCAGACGGTTGTAGGAGATACCAAGGATCTCCTCCTTCTTAGAGCCTCGGAATCTGGAATACGCGCATGTAAACGTGTCAAATGTAAAATGGTGCATTTATATAGCGCTTTTTTCCCAATGTGCTTTACAATTTGCGGAGGCAACCATGCAAGGTGCCAACCTGCTCATCATGAGCAATTAGGGGTTAGGTGTCTTGCTCAAGGACACTTCAACACGATGCCTGGGAGGAGCGGGAATCGGGAACCTTCCATTTACCATTTACCAGACAACTGCTCTACCTCCTGAGTCACTGTCGCCCATTTAGCATGTAACACCAGTGATGCAGATGGTAAACTATAAACTCATATGATATCAATATAACCAATATATATATTAGGGCTGTCAGTTTATCGCGTTAATTCGATTAATTAATTACACAGCAAATTATCGCGTTATGAAAATTAACTAAAAATTAATAAACTAAATTTAAATTTTATTTATTATTTAAATATTTTTGTATCTCATTCATTCCATAAGAACGTAGAATACACATTTACAGACTTTTTTTTAACATGGTCCATTTGCATGTTCTTGGTATCTGATTCTAGGGACATCTATGGATCTCAGGGAATGTATTCCCAGTGTCAGAAATACTGTGTCTGTTACTGGCTTGAGTAAATTGTAATGAACCAAATGAGAATATCAATACATTTTTATTTTAACTTTGACTGTGAATAACACCATGCTAAAATTGACCAGACCTGAAAAATCTAAGCAAATGAATAAACGGAAGATGATTACACAAAAGGTTTTGTAGATACAGTACTGAATTCTGCCATCCGGACACATGCCATTTGAAATATGATTATAGAATATAGAATATCAGGCCTAAAATGGTTATGCGATTAAAATGCGATTAATTCGATTAATTAATTACAAATCCTGTAATTAATTAGATACATTTTTTTAATCGCCTGACAGTAGGGCTGGGCAATTAATTAAAGAAAATCGCGATCTCGATTCATAGACCTATGCAATCTCATTTCTAAGTTATGACGATTTTTTTAAATTAACAAAATTATATTTTTATTAAACCTTTTTATTTTTTACTTTACTTTTTAAATGATTTTATTGAAAAAATAAGAATCGCGATCTCAATTCTTAGAGAGAAAAATCGTGATTCACATTTTAGCAAGAATCGCCCGCCCTACCTGACAGCACTATATATATTTTTTTTATATATATAAAAAGAAGGAAATCTATATTTCTTCCCTGAACAGTATACATTTGACTTATTTAGTATCTGTATATGTACCCTATTATGTGCATATTATTTGCATAAAACAAAAAGTGTCATCAGGTAAATTTTGCGGGACATTTGCAGGACAGTAAGGTAATACTGAATACTTGTGTAAAATGGGACTGACCCATTTTCATACTAGCGCTCGTTTCCCTATGCTTTTTCTTTTGTTGTTGTTGTTGTTGTTGTTGTTGTTGTTGTTGTTGTTCTTAGCTCTATTCTATTTAAATCTTTCAAAAATGGTCTTATGTACCCCAGTTGCTATTGCATGTACATATTTGTGTTTTATTACACATATATGTACATACAGTACATACCACCAACTATTCGCCTGTGTTATTCTCCACCCATCGATCATCCATAGCAACACTATTATTATCGACATCCAAGAAAGGGGATCCCCCCTTGAACGGCCTTTCTAAAGTTTCTCTCCTCCACGTCGCCTGTGGTGCTTTTTTCCTATTCCTAGGTTTTTAGTGAGTTTTTCCTTACCTTCGCTGGGGTATGTCTGGGAGTGTTGCATTTATTTAGGATTTCATGGTGTTTTCTTTTTGTTCCTGATTTATTGTGATGTTTCTTCTTTACTTGTCCGGTCCATGGGGACATTAACTTGTGATTTCGGGCTTTACAAATACATTTGATTTGATTTTTAATTAATAAAGCATTTGATCTAAATATAACTATATAACTAAATATAATGTATTAACGCATAGCAGGCTAAAAGCGATTGCAGACAGCAATAGAAATGCAGACGACTGAAGGGGCTCAGTAGCGTTGGAGTTTCAGTGCACACCACTGGAAGTGCCTGACAGGTGAGATCAGTAGCTTTGGAGTTTCAGTGCACACCACTGGAAGTGCCTGACAGGTGAGATGCAACCATTCTTCTCTGCTCCATCAACATGGCTGTAAATTGCTTAGCTTATTCATAATTTTGCACAATAGCAAAATTAGCCGATTTAATTATTCTATGTTTGGGTTTTGATATTTTTAAGGTTTTGGCAGATATGGCTCATGAGATTTAATGAACTATGATCATAGGGAGATAGATATAGGTCAAATAAGCCAAATGGCTAAGCAGCAGAAACTCTGTAGAACAGAACATGAGTAAGCTGATAAATTATGTCTTCATAGTTGTTATTGGGCGCCTTAACGTTCACCTACCGCTCCCAAAACATTCTTGCTGGACCGCCCTGCTTAGAGCCTTCTGATGAAGAGCTTGTTTATAAAACTCTTGGCATGTCAGAGAGAAATTCACATTGACTTGAATCTCACTCCTCACGAGATCTACGCTGTACACATTTCTCTGGTCTGTCCATGCATTGTAACACAGGGCTGTAGTTACTCAAACTGTGCGTGACAACACAACTCTCAGTAGCCAACAGTGCATCTCTGTCCCAGCAAGAAGAGACACCGGCAAGTAGGTAGACGCTGGTGTATAGGCTAGGCTCTGGGGCATCGGTGTATTAATAACTAGTCAAAACAATGTGAATTTATATATTTAACATTTTATATACGTATGAGTTTATTGAAAATCAGGACGTTTGGTCACTCTAAGTACAAATAATATATAAACATGTGAACATTTTATATAGCTATTAATAATGACAGACCGATGTGCAAAAGAGCTTTATGAACAGAGCATGTGCACAGTAACCATTATGTATACTATACCTGACAATGTAATACTTGATGCCAAACTCTGGCAGCGACTGCCACGCCTGGATGAAGCGCATCTTGGCCTCTATGAGTGACAGCTGTACAATATTCTGATGGGCCTCCAGGATCCGGGCTGTCAGCTGGACACAATCAGAATCAGAATCAGAATCAGAAAGGTCTTTATTTGCCAAGCAGTTTTCACATACAAGGAATTTGCTTAGGTGGTTTTCGGCGCGACATTAGCGGACAGACATTAACAGACAGATAATACAATAAAGAGGTGGAGTAAGATCAAATGAGAGAGTATGAGTATGTCAGTGAAGTATGAACAGGTATGTTTGGTTGTTTATGCAAGTATTTAGTCCAGTAGGGGTGTGATAATGTAACACAATCATCACAAAGACATTGGTGAAACAATTCAATCAATAACCCTACCTCTCACAGAGGGTGTCCAGCACCCACCTCAACGCAAATGATACCATCTTCCATAGCCTATTGTCTGCCAATTTGGTCCCTCACGACAAAGGATGCTCTTGACCCCCATCATTCTAACATACAATAAGGCTTATAGAAAAGTCTCCTCTCTTTCCTCTTGGGCTCACCACTGCCTAGCATTTCAAAACACACTCTTCAATTTGACAATTAGGCTCCCGTATCCTGTTAGCCTTGAAATTAATATTATCTAACGTTAATTCAAAAGTGCTATCTGTAGTCTACTGCCCACGCATTCCTTCCTATGCAAGACAATCCAAAGCCACTAGATCCGTTACACACAGTACAACCCTGTCCCACGTTTAAAAAACAACTATGGCAAGAATTCATTTTTTATTTACACCCATTATGGAACAGTATCCCCCAGACCATTAGAACACTACCAACTGGGGTGGGGAAAAAAATCGATACGTAGTAGTATCACGGTACTTTGCGTGGCGATACTGTATCGATACAGGGACGCCAAGTATCGATATTTAATTATTCATAAAAAAAAATAAAAAATGTGTTTGTTTTTTTGTATAAGGAAGTTGCATTGTTCATTTCAATACCTGTAATAGTACAGTAGTCCACACACACACACACACACACATACACACACATGTGCATTCAGTTAAGTTGGAATATGACTGTAATACAAACAGTTCAGTTTGTCAGGTAATGCAACACAGATTACAGTGTTTACACCTGTCTGCTTGAGAAAATACCATGTTCTGCAATAAAAATTATTGAAGTGAGATGAACAGACTGAACTTTATTTTATTAGATAAAACATGTTGACAAAGTTTTACTTTGCAGTTGAAAAAAGGTAATAAATAAAATTTGATGAAAAAAAATTTAAAGATTTCCCCCCCGCAATACTCAGCGTATCGCAATATATTTAGTATCGCGATACGATCGTATCGTGACGCAGGTATCGCGATAGTATCGTATCGTGAGGTCTCTGGCGATTCCCACCCCTACTACCAACATTACATACATTTAAACACACACACACACACACGCACGCACACACGCACACACACAAACACACACACACATACTCTTTTATTTTATTTTCTTCCTCCTCTGCTCTTCCATAGTCATTCTTCCTCTTTCTCTTCCCTCACTTTCCTCCTTAAATCCTTCCCTCTCTTTTCTTCCTCCCCCTCCACTTTTACACTTTATCTTCTTCTCTCTGTAGGACAGAAACCCATTGAAAATCAGGCCCCCCATACAACCCTGATGTAAACAAGACGAAAGTCTTTCTCTGGTCTGCATCCCCTTAACCTGTACTGTACCCATTCTGCAATCTGTTAATAAACTTTTCAATCAATCAATCAATCAAAACCCTTTTTGTCTTTTAAACATTGTTTAAATGAAAATGAAATTAAAATGAAATTAAAAAAGAAATGGTCTCAGAGAGCTAATCAATAATTACTAAGTTGTCCGATGTAGCTTTGAAGCCCACAGGCAGACCCATGAGACACTGGAATAAAATATGGATAACTGATATTGCACTGACGTTGCCACCAGTGTGATCCATTACAATTACATTACAGTTACTGTAAAACCAAAATAAAAAAATAGCACAGTAGCAGATTGCAGATCTCATTTTGAGAATATAGACGATTACTTGCCGGAATACTCGGAACTATAGAGACAAATATTGTGATTGTGAAGTAATTGTGAGATAACAGACGGCAATATGATTTAGTAAAACAGTGATTGATAATTGTTGGTTGTGGATGGTTATAAAAACACGGACTGTAAACTGAAGGGGAAAAAAGGAAATTAACTGCATATTCTATGGATTGCAAAAACAAAGTAATCCAAAAGTAATCAGACTACATTACAGATTTTGATTATCACAATTCTAAGCAGGTAATCATCTGTAATGGATTTCATTGTGTAAGTAACCTTCCCGACTCTGATTGCAACACATAAACATACCCAGCAACATGGAAAAGACATCCTGGATGAATTGCCTTTCCAACATAACATACCACTGATTTTATAACAAGATCAGAGCAAAACTGAAGTAAATGACACAATGTTGTGAACATGAACACACCTGTTTGGTCTTGTGCCTCTTCACATAGCGTGGGGAGACAAAGCACTCCGCGTTCATCTCCATGGCGTCGAGGTCAGGAGCCGCCTGGCCAGGAGGGGGCGCCAGGCTCTTCATCTGCAGGAAAGACTGGATGTTCTTGACCTCTGACCTGTAGGAGCTATAGGCCATGGTCTTGCCCTTGGAGGCAAGGATACACGCTGCCTTCCACTTGGCGTACTGTGTCTCCTGGGTCACATAAAGGATAATCACAGTAGGGTCGTTATCAATATAGTATCTGATATTGGGCTGATATCAGTAGTTCCCCAATACTAAAACCCAATAATACCAAGAGCCGCGTGTAACTCGTCAGTAATCAAAGTGAAGCCCCTTTCTGCATGTTTGACACACAAAGCTGTTAGATGTCTCTATAGAGAAAGTGGATTATATCTCAATACATTTTTGTCCATTGAAACTCAAACGAATGGTCTGTACTGTAAAATGTATTGATTAGATTGGTACTTAAGTGCATTTAGAACAAGTAGCATGGGTGCATCCCTCAATCACCATGTTCTCTGGTAAAAAAAACAAAAAACATCTTCCCTATGGGACCTATGTATGTAATCATAAGGGAACCTTTGTTTGTGCTCTATAGAACTTTCTTTTGGCTATTTCTGTGTGTTTCTTTAAGACTTTTTCTATATAAAAAAAACACTGCAGGTTGCTGTAAAAATGTTCTACACAGCCACCACAAATCAGGTACGACATCAGCTACAGTTGTATTCCAGCCCTATCTTAATGTGTACTTTCCAGAGCACAGAGACAATTATAACAAAATGATAATAATCAAAACAATGAAACAGTGGATATCAGAGCAGGGATGCCTGTAAGCATGTGGCAAAGGATGCACTTACATTGTCACATCGGATGTACACCTCATTCATGCCATCAGCCACTGGGAGCAGGAGCTTGATGCCAAACTTCTTCTCAGTCACGTTTACATCAGGGACGACCTCACAGCCTGTTGGATGATTATCAAGAGGCAGGGGATTAGATGGCTACACTACAGCAACACTGTACACAGTTCCAGTGTGTTTTCTTGGAACACTTGTGGTTTACATTAGATTACAGGTGTCATTCATGCTAGCAGGAATTGTAGCTTCCTCTCCTAGGTTGAAACCTGTACTACTGACCCAGTTTTGAAATGTGGATCCTTAGTTGCCAGCATGAAAAACATCCGCGCTACCATTCCGGCCAAATCAGAAGCACACATTTGATTTGTGTGAAAGGTAGTATTTATGAGGAGTAATCCGGCTGAAAGGTAGCATTTATGAGGAGTGATTTGGCTGAAAGGTAGCATTTATGAGGGGGGAGGATAACAGACTTCTCCAACTCTGTTACAGTTAATACAACTTAAGAGTATTTGAATTATTGCAATAATATCAAGTTCATGTGAAGCTATCACAATCGAATGTGATAATGTGAAGACAGAATTTCACATGCAATGACGTGGACAATGGTGTTCCCGAAAACACAAGTTTTCACATGTGACATTGTGGGTGCAGTAAGATCTGCTGCTATAATCAGTGTAATAGGCATAGACATGCACTCCTGCCAAGGCACTGGCATTACAGTGGCTGGCCACTGCTCCTACTGTAAGTGGTTAGGATCCACAGGGATTAATAAAGTATAATTTAACTCAATTTAAAACTTTCACTTACAGCAATAGCACACATCATTCATTAGACAATCACTTCATGCAGCCTCCGACCAATATCCATCAAAAGGACTAATTAACTCTTGTTCAAAAGAACGAGCGCCCCCCTTCAACCAGGACAAAAAGCAACCAAAAAAATAAAAGTAAGCCATCATCCCACTTTGATCTAAACTTCAAAGCCGTTGTCTCTTTTAAGTGCATAGCCGGTTAATCCGACGCAACAGCCTGGCCACTTCTCGGTCGGGATCGGTGTATAATTCATTCGCAGCCGGCATGATAATTATCCCAGTCTGACCGTAAACCACTGTTTGGCGTTGGGGAAGTTTTTTCTTTTTGCGCTGACCTCGTAGGTGGAGTTGCTCTATGGGTTCACCGGTGGAGACCTCCTTGTTCTTGTAGTAGGATATAGTGGTGTCCTTGAACACAAACCAGTACTCCTTGTACGGCCGCAGTGTCAGTCTCTTGGGCCTGATGTGTGAATGAAAAGAGGAACACGTGAAGACAAAAACACAGTCTGGTGTCTTTTAAAGGACCATACCAGTCTAATTTAGACTTCTCGTCATTACCAGAGATTGTCCCCATTTCACACCGCCATTGATGTTGAAAAGGGTTGAAAAAAAATTGGCGCAGTGGGCAAGGCGCTCGCCACTAACGCAGTGGGCAAGGCGCTCGCCACTAACGCAGGAGACGCTGGGTTCGAGAGCCCAGCTCTCGGCGTTGCTATCGGCTGGCCGGTCGTTCATACTAACACAATTGGCAAGTGTTAGAGGGTGGGAAAGCCGGTGGGTGGGGATTGGACGTTGTGGACAGCGACTCCTACAGGTCGGTTGGGTGACGCCGGTGCGGCGGAAGCAGGAAGTAGCGGGGGCAGCGTGAGCTTCCCACACGTTACTCCTCACCACTGAGAGTTCGAGCTGCTGCGGTGAAAAGATGCGACAGGCTGCCTCCTCGTGTACCGGAGGGGACACGTGATGCAAGGCTTCTGTCCTCACTACAACCGACCAGTGGGAGGCATAGTCTAGCAACGTTCAAGACAGGGGAGGGAAGAATTGGATAATACGAAAATTGGGATGGGAGAAAAAATAGAAAAATGGGGGAAAAAGTGGATCAAAAAAAAAGAAAGGGGTTGAAAATATGCTATGTGAAACTTGAATGTCGCTAGGCATAGATCATTTACCATTGTGAAAATAATTCCACCTTACGTTCCCTAGAGTTACTGTATGACTACAAGCTATTCTAAGTCCTGCAGCAACCGGGAGCACCTCGGAGTTCATAACAAGTGCACCCAACTGAATGTGGAAGTTTGACGTGTGGAGCTTCTAGTGGAGTCAAAGAGGGTTTATATCGGGTACAGTGGTTTTCTGGAGTTATGTTGCCTAGCAACCTTCAAACTGTATTTCTACCCCTTTTCAACATCAATGGCAGTTTGAATGGCGTTTAGTAAGGTAAACTGAAACATACACCTGCAGGGGGCAATCTCCTGTAATTAAGTCAAAATCAGACTTGTATGGTCCCTGTATAGAGACTGTGGTATAATCACCCAACAGTAGGTGTGGTGACCAGGATAGTTTTAGTTTTTTACTTGAAGAAGTAGAAGAAGTAGTTTAAAGGGATCGGACCACTGAGGATGATGAGAGTAGGATAATAGGTTGAGGGTGAAGGTGCATTAGATTGAAGTGGGAACTAGGAAAAATCCAACCTCCTACTAGGAAAAAATACAATTTAACGGCCCACGCAGTCACTAAACTCTTTCCGAGAGGATTATCTGACGTAATTTCAACATGGCAGCATATAATAGCCTACAGTCTATAAACAACGTTGTTTAAATCTTCAGTAGAAGATTGAAGCTACATTCTTATCAATACCAGTGTGGTAGCCTAATGTAACACTGGGAACATAATTCCGATCTCCGACTTAAAATGGAAAGCGCCTTAACTAGATGTGTCTCTGTCTAAATTAAACTTAGCTTCACTATGATGTAATGACTGAATGATGCTATTTTGTGAATGGCATAGAATCGAATAGAATAGAACAGAACAGAACAGGTACAATATAATGTGTGTATGTGGCAGGCTTCAGGGGTTCACCTAAAAAGCCGGAGGGAATCCGCCAGCTCTGGAATGTCTGTGATGTCTTCCTGGGAGGCGGGAACAAACAACTGTCAATTATCCAGTGACATCACCATGCTGAGACATGCAATCAGAGGAGGCCTTCCGACCAACCTCCTGCTTCAGAAACAGGTGTTGTACTGTAACTCAAGCTATGAAAACTGTAAAAACACATCTTCTGACCTACATTCTATAAGGTGTAGTTACGTCACAGTCTTAAAAAAAGAAGAAAAAAAAAACTACATTTACCAGAACTCTGTCTGTGATTCCCCCTTCAAGTGTGACCTCCAGGTTGGAAAGGGCAGCCTCTACTTCATCAATCTCTGGTTCGTTGGAGTGGTCCAGTGGTTCAGTTGACATGGTCATTTTGCATATGTGATACTGAAATAAACAGTATAATACATTAGGATTTTTTTCACAGAGTTATGGGGAATATCAGCTTCATATCAGATCTTTCACACTTAAAGAATACGGTGTAATTACATTTTCCTTCTTATTGTCAACATAAGCCTACAAAAAGACCAAAACCTACAATGCATTCTCCTACTGTACTGTAAGTACTGTATGGTCCATCTAGCCAACACTAGATTATAGCTCATATAGATTATAAATCATTGAACTCCACTGCTCTGTATACTACTGTACATTGATAGAGCTTGTTGCCTTTGAAGTACATTTTGTAATAAGTACATTGCCCCTGTTTTTCACGATAATAACTTACAAAATGTCTACTAGAAATATGTGTTTTATATGTGCTGTATTTAATAATTTTAGCATTCAATGTACAGCGTCCTGGTTGAGAGATCCTAAGGGTAGGAGAGAGTAGGAAGAGTATTGAGAGTAGAAGAAATGCATTACAGGTTTCTGTCTTTTCTTATGTTAACAATAAGAAAATAAATACAATTTCACTGGCCTGATGCTTTAACGGCACACACTGAGGACCACCACAAACGGGCATCGCATAGCAACAGCTTCCAAACAGCAAGAACAGATGGACTCAGACGCAGCTTCTCCCCCCAGGCCATCAGAACACTGATCTCTCCACACACAAGCACACACACACACACACACACACACACACACACACACACACGCACACACAGACACACACACACACACACACACACACACACACGCACACACACACACACACACACACACACACACACACACACACACACACACACACACAGGTCACTTTAAAAAACATAACTGTACATTATTGTATATAGTACTCATTACCTTATTCTTAAAGCTTAGCATTGTATTGTATTTTATTCTTATTACTTTTATCATGTCTATTTTATTATTGATAAATGATGATGCAAGTCAGTTGTCCTTATGCATGTTATTTATTGTAACTATACTCTATTTCTCTCTCTCTCTCTCTCTCTCTCTATATATATATATATCTTCAGTTGTCCTTATGCATGTTATTTATTGTAACTATACTCTATTTCCCTCTCTCTTTATCTATCTCCCTCTCTCTACTTCTTCAGTTGTCCTTATGTATGTTATTTATTGTAACTGTACTCTATTTCTCCCTTTCTCCTCTCTCTCTCTCTCTCTCTCTCTCTCTCTCTCTCTCTCTCTCTCTCTCATAGGGATCTTCCCAAGTCTCAGCATGTCTCCTCACAGATTAGGGGCACCAGAACCGGTTCTGTGGGATAGTTAATATTCAGAGCCCCGGGACACACATACTTACTGCAAATGTATTACACTTCACTGTACCTGTGTAAAAGGAAAAAGCTTGGCTCGTGGCACTTCACAGAAGCTAATTTGAAACACGTTTTTGCAATTTCCCCGTGAATTACAAGGGATTCATTTGTGCATCTTTTATAAACAGAGGGAAAAACCAGGGGGTAGGTATAACTTATGATTAGGTATAATCTTGTTTACGTTTTGCTGCTGGCACGGAGTATGTAACAACTCATATAAAGCAATGGTTGTTTTTTCTTTTCAAAGCTAACAATAGACTGCAGGCAGGTCAAATTGATGTTTTTCTTTTCACATCTTCTCTAAAACCCTATAGTTAACAAAGGGGAAGCGTTTTATTCCTGCAGTCAAAGAGGATGTCGCCATCCATTACGCCAGGGGGTCCGTGTCATCTCAACCACGTACAATTGACAACGTTTGTCAGAGGGAAGCAACAGTTGTGATTGGAGGAGCAAGAAAAGAGGGCGGGATTTGAGATGGGCTGTCTTTCAATGCTGAATGAGTTATTAACTGAAAAATGACAAGCACATCTCTGGTAAGCGCTGCCTTTTAAGAGGTCCGTCAGCATGATGTGAGGAAGCACAATTTCACAGACGTGTCGATGATATCATCTAATGGATTAGCGTCCTCGTTTCACCCCATCGAAAAATCTTTTCATCTTTAAAATTCTTTGAAGTCAGCCCAGACTCAGTGGTTAAAAGAGTGTTTTACATCAGTACCTGGAGAGAAGCAAACATGAGCATCTCCTCTTCTGTGCAGTCGATCTCCTCCAGCAGGATGGACCAACGAGCCTGCTCATACAACTGGGTTATCCTCACCCCGTCATACTGACACACACACACACACACACACACACACACACACACACACACACACACACACACACACACACACACACACACACACACACACACACACACACACACACACACACACACACACACACACACACACACACACACACACACACACACACACACACACACACACACACACACACACACACACACACACACACACAGAGTGAAGTTTAGTTCATTAACTAGAATTATATTCTATTATATAAAATTACTAGTTATATCAGATACTCTGTTATATTACTTGTAGGGAGGGAGGTTATCTACCGTATATCAGGGGTAATTGCTCAGGACTCTTTGGTCTCTTACCTTCGGATTTAGGTCGAAGAACATGTGGTATTTGAAGCGCAGTAAGAGCACGTCGTCATCCTGAATACCCTGCTCCATCAGAGAACGGGACGAGTCCAGCCACCTGCCAATCACCAACAGCCAATCAGATTGACGGAAGATAATGAGTACAATCTTTTTGTTTGTTTTTAGATGTGAAGCACCTCTATGACTGGCAATGTCACTAACTCACTCACTCACTCATTCATTATACTGTAGGGATGGGCATACATTTTTGAACGTCGTTAAATGATAAAAAATCGAATAGTTTAAAATATATATTTTACACACCTACACTGCAATGTATTGAGGGGACCCTATTAACTGTTACACTGCGGAACAGCATGCTGGGTACAGCTCGCTAGCTAGCCAGGTAGAATAACAGAAAAGAAAGATGGAGACTGGAAATGTTACATGGTAGCAATGTTTTGTACGTTTGCCATGTTGTTTCACTAGGTTTACACATTTCAAGCATCAGTGATGTAAACCTTCGGAATGAATGCTTTACATTAGCCTGGTCCGCTAGCGTTAGCTGTTAGCAATGACAGCAGCCAGCTAGCTTGCTTGTTGGATTATCTCAGGTTTGCTATTAAGTGGTAGTGAAAGCGTTAACCCTTTGTAGTGTGGTAGTGAAAGGGTTAACCTTCTGTAGTGTGGTAGTGAAAGGTTAACCTTCTAGTGTGGTAGTGAAATCAGGTCTCTGACATCAAGGCCACCTAATCATCCCTTCCCCTTAATTGGCTGATATCAATCCCTGTCTCCTGAGCCGTTCAGCCATTGTGTAGTGTGATGTGTGCCTGGTGCCAGTGTATGGGAGCCATTGAGCCTGCATAGCCCAAGGTTGGGTGCTACCAGTGGTGGTGAAGGAGGCAATTTCCACCCTACATTGTAAAGCGCTTTGAGTGTCTAGAAAAGCGCTATATAAATGCAAGTAATTATTATTATTATTATTATTATTATTATTATTATTATTATTATTATTATTATTATTATTATTATTATTATTATTATTATTATTATTATTATTATTATTATTATTATTATCATTATTATTATTATTAGTGAAAGGGTTAACCTTCTGTAGTGTGGTAGTGAAAGATTAACCTTCTGTAGTGTGGTAGTGAAAGTGTTAACCATTAGTAGTGTGGTAGTGAAAGGATTAATCAGTTTCCTGGTTTCAACAACAATTACAAAATAAATATATGCAACTGTTTTACAATATTTCTGCGTTCCATAGTCAAATCGTTATGGCTGAACCTTATTTTATCCAGAGCCGCCAACCGTAGAGAAAACTCCCAGAACCAGCGCCCAAGGACAAATCTATGCACTATGGGAGATCGGGCTTTTTGCTCCTCCGCTCCCAGTCTGTGGAATGCTCTCCCTGACTACCTGAGAGCACCACAGACTGTGGATGTTTTTAAGAAAGGCCTCAAAACCCACCTTTTTAGTAGAGCCTTCTGTTGACCTTTTATCAAATTTTTTGCTCCACACATTTTATGTTCTTTTACCAATTTCTTTTATCAGTTTTATTATTCTATGTTTCTCTGCTATTTTATGTTTTAGTCTTCCTATTTTTATATTCTTTCTTTCCTTTATTCTCGCTAGCTTTTAAGTCCCTTTAACTGTAGCGCTCTGAGAGTTGCCCCGCAACTGTAACGCGCATTACAAATGAAATCTATTATTATTATTATTATTAGAAGGCAGGTTCCTGCGGAGCGCTATCTGTCCAATTTAGGTCCTGTAGTGAAAAGCCCTGCTGTGCAGAATTGACAGTGAACTATAATGTTTGTTTTTTTTTGGCAACAACACAATGGTTCAAACTAAGGGAAGGTGTTGGTTCCCCTGTGACTTCTTTTACCCTGCGTTTAAGGCAGCTTTGTCCACCAGTGAGAGCTGCTGATACAGCCGGGCCAGCTCTGCGGGGGGCAGGTTGGGCAGGCTGGCAGTGAGAGGGTTGTCGCCAAACCACAGGCTCGTGGCAGAGGACTGGGTCCCACTCTCTGGGTCGTAGGTGGCCATCATGGTCTTACTGTACACTGTAAAAATACAATAAAACACCAAACAGGGATTATTAGTAGGGATGTCCAATATTATCGGCCGATATTGGCATTAAAATGTGATATCGGAAAATATCGGTATCGGTTTTCAAAAAAATATATATATATAATTTTTTTTACATTTCTATAACCTTTATTTACCCAGGCAAGCAAGTAAGAACAAATTCTGATTTTATTTATTGTCAAAAGTATGCATAATGTTATGTTAATTCCACAACAAGACATATGTTAATTACCTGAAATTATTCAGTTTTTTTTGGGGGGGGGGGGAACCCTGCATATATCGGTATCGGTTGATATCGGTATCGGAAATTAAGAGTTGGACAATATCGGTATATCGGTATCGGTAAAAAAGCCAATATCGAGCATCCCTAATTATTAGGGTTGGATAGTTAAAAGGGATTAATAAGGGGCGCCTCGGCTACTGGCTACTATAGGCTACTGTATTGTCAGCTTCAAAGTTTTGATACTTAGTTACGTAGTTTTGATACTTCAGTAATTACTTAAAAGTTAATTCCTTTCCTTTTTTCCTTGACTGTAAATATGGTGAACCATTTAAAAGGCAGTCAAAAATGGTTATTAAAAACTTTAAATAGATAAATATTACAAATATTTGAATTAGATCCCAGATGTTTCTTTGCCCTCCTTCCCTTGCAGAGAACCAGAGGCTCCCTACCGGGGAGCACAATGATGGGAGGAGACATGCAGCCCAGCTCTTTCCTGGGAAAATCCCTGACTAAAAAAACCTACATGGCGTGCACTGCAGTTACCTCATTGGCCCGTGGCTTGAAAGCTGAGATTTGGTGTTTAGAGGATAAGTCTTACATGTGTGAAGGTTACAGCCTTTCTCCTTTTCCCCTTCGGAGTTATCATGGGATTAATTTACCCATCTGCTAGTCTAACACACATTGGACTTTTATTTTACCACTACGTCACTGGTCATAAGATGTCCTCTAAAACATATTGAGCTTTTATTTTACCACTACGTCACTGGTCATAAGATGTCCTCTAAAACATATTGAGCTTTTATTTTACCACTACGTCACTGGTCATAAGATGTCCTCTAAAACATCTTGAGCTTTTATTTTACCACTACATCACTGGTAACAAGATGTCCTCTAAAACATAATATTTTAACATAGGACATAGGACATGCATCCCGTGTCCTAAAAGTCTGTGCCCACCTGCTGGCCCCCGGTATTCACTGACATATTCAACCTGTCCTTAGAACAGTCTGTCATCCCCACCTGTTTGAAAAAGTCCACTATTGTCCCTGTACCCAAAATAAACCAAGCCCGCTTGCCTCAATGACTACCGCCCTGTAGCTCTCACCTCCATAGCCATGAAGTGTTTGAGAAGCTAGTGAAGGGCTACATCTGTTCCTCCCTCCCCAACACCCTGGACCCCCTGCAATTTGCATATCACATGTGTGTGTGTGTGTGTGTGTGTGTGTGTGTGTGTGTGTGTGTGTGTGTGTGTGTGTGTGTGTGTGTGTGTGTGTGTGTGTGTGTGTGTGTGTGTGTGTGTGTGTGTGTGTGTGTGTGTGTGTGTGTGTGTGTGTGTGTGTGTGTGTGCATGTGTGCGTGTGTGTGTGTGTGTGTGTGTGTGTGTGCGAGTCTATGTGTGCATGTGCAAGGCATACGTGTGTCTGGGCATCATGTGTTCATCGACTGACAGTGTGAGAAGAGGAGCCGGCAGCGGTGAGAGGGGGTGCCGTGTTCCTGGGGCTGTGAGAGGGGGTGCTGTGTCCCTGGGGCTGTGAGAGGGGGTGCCGTGTTCCTGGGGCTGTGAGAGGGGGTGCCGTGTTCCTGGGGCTGTGAGAGGGGGTGCCGTGTTCCTGGGGCTGTGAGAGGGGGTGCCGTGTTCCTGGGGCTGTGAGAGGGGGTGCCGTGTCCCTGGGGCTGTGAGAGGGGGTGCTGTGTCCCTGGGGCTGTGAGAGGGGGTGCCGTGTTCCTGGGGCTGTGAGAGGGGGTGCCGTGTCCCTGGGGCTGTGAGAGGGGGTGCCGTGTCCCTGGGGCTGTGAGAGGGGGTGCTGTGTCACTGGGGCTGTGAGAGGGGGTGCTGTGTCACTGGGGCTGTGAGAGGGGGTGCTGTGTCACTGGGGCTGTGAGAGGGGGTGCTGTGTCCCTGGGGCTGTGAGAGGGGGTGCTGTGTCCCTGGGGCTGTGAGAGGGGGTGCTGTGTCCCTGGGGCTGTGAGAGGGGGTGCTGTGTCACTGGGGCTGTGAGAGGGGGTGCTGTGTCCCTGGGGCTGTGAGAGGGGGTGCTGTGTCCCTGGGGCTGTGAGAGGGGGTGCTGTGTCACTGGGGCTGTGGCAGCAGCAGCACGCTGAGCCATTATCTCAGATGTCAGTGATTAGACCAGCAGTCTATCAGATCTCCAGCAGCACTAAATATAGACAGAGGCTTTCCTCCCCTCGCTGGATCGTTTCTGAAGTCGACGCCGCTCGCCGAGAGGGACGTTTCTGAGGGGGTGACTCATAAAAGCCCCCAAATCTCCTTTGATTACACAGGGAGGGGTCCTAGAGGTATGAACACTGATTCATGTGTATAAATGGTTAAAAGAATAAGTGTCATAGAGTTCAGTGGGTACGAGACGTCCGGTAACACTTTAGTGTGATGGTCCATTGAAGACTCTCGTACGTCTAATCAGTGTTCAGTGGCGTGTCAGTAACTTGTCAACAGGGGGTCTTGTTGGCCCGAGCTGCAGAGGCGTAAGTGGTCATCATTTTCACCCAAAAAGTTGTTTATAAACCTGTTTCCACTGGTGGAAATCGAACAGCCCTGGGATCTAATTAGAATTTATACAGCCATCAAACAGCAACCTCTTGGTTCTGCACGTTGTTTACATTTCTAGTTTTGGTCTGATGTGTGGGTTGGATTTGAGTGGGGATAGGGGAGGGGTTACTAATGCTAGCCACACGGCAGGCTATACCATATATATACAGTACATAGAGTATATAATACATATAGTTAGAATATATCATATTTATAACTATATAGCAGTATTTCTTACTAATAAATCTAGAATAGGTCAAAGGGTTGGTAATAATGTATGATTTGCACGTTTTCATCGGTTGGGGGTAACATGGGATTAAATGAGTTAGCATAAATAAGGCCTTTGAGAAAATCACACAATTTATTTTATAATTTTTTTACCCATTTCGCATTTTAGGTTTGATATAATTTCCAGAGCTGTGTAGGGAGCCTGGTTATGACTCATAATGTACTACAGTACCTGTCCCTCAGAGCTGTGTAGGGAGCCTGGTTATGACTCATAATGTACTACAGTACCTGTCCCTCAGAGCTGTGTAGGGAGCCTGGTTATGACTCATAATGTACTACAGTACCTGTCCCTCAGAGCTGTGTATGGAGCCTGGTTATGACTCACAATGTACTACAGTACCTGTCCCTCCTGACTTCTTGCTGAGTTCGTCAAAATCCATCCAGATGTCTCCGTGGGACGGGTTCTTATCTTTCCTCTTCTTCTTGGATGGATCATCTGGAGACTTCAGCAGAGACAGCTCCTCCGGTCTCCTGATGTCTGACATGGAACACACACACACACACACACACACACACACACACACGCACGCACACACACACGTGCGCACGCACACACACACACACACACACACAGAGACACAGACACACACACACTTTCTATAGATTTGTCTGCCTTTAATTACATACAGTCCCACATTCTTGCAACTCCGCTATGGATTTTAACACTGTAGGCTGGCTTATTAGATTTCTAACTGACTGTTCCCAGAGGGTGATAGTAAATGGGTCTCTCTCTCTAGTGTCCTTGAGACTTCCACTGGTTCACCACAAGGGAGCGTTCTCTCACCCCTACTGTTTGCTTTGTACACCGATGACTGTGTGAGCCAGCATGAGTCCAGACAAATCATCACATTTTCAGACGTCATAGTGATTCGATGAGACCTGTCATGGTCCAATTGTCGATGAGTGCTTACAGTGGTGTGATAAAACCTTTCTTAAACCCAATGTATCAAAGACAAAATAAATGACTATTGACTTTCACAGAAGGGGTTCAACCCCCCCCCCCCCCCCCCCCCCCCCCCCACACACACACACACACTTCTGCCCCCTTCTGCCCCCCATTACCTACTGGCTCATCACTTAAAACTGGTGAGCCAGTACATAATGGGGGACAATAAGTGGATGACAAACTAAGCTTTGAGCCTAATGTGAAGGCAATCTTAAATAAAGGTCACCAGTGCTTATTCTTTTTAAGGAACCTTTTTAATGTAGACAAATCATTTTAATTATTATAATTTTCTTCATCTTGTGTTGAGTCACTCCTTACCTTTACTTTTATTTGTTGGTTCGGAGAACCTAACCCTGACAAATAAGAATAATGTTATGGAAGATTCTGAGGATGAGCTCTAAAATCACTAGCTGTGATCTGAAGGACTTCTGCCTTGTTCACCTGAAGAGGGTCATTAAGAAAAAGCTCAGGATATTCTTCAGGGCCCTCTCTACACCCTCGATAGATATGGTCACTCTTTTGTCCCAGAGGCTATTTGAAGTTTGTAACCGGAGGGCATGTGGACAAGGACTGATTCATTGTGATGTTGTTTTTGTTACCGTTAAGTCTGAATGCACTTCGTATGGGGGGCGACAGTGGCTCAGGAGGTAGAGCGTCGTCTGGTAATCAGAAGGTTCCCGGTTCGATTCCGGCTCCTCTCGCCAGTGTGTCAAAGTGTCCTTGAGCAAGATACTAACTGATGAGCAGGTTGGCGCCTTGCATGGTTGCCTCCGCCATCGGTGTATGGGTGAAAGTGAGGTATTTGTTGTAAAGTGCTTTGGATAAAAGCGCTATATAAATGCAGTCCATTTATGTTCTGGTTATACAGAATGGTAACTGTCTTTTTAGTTGTATGTTTTTTAAGGACACAATCTTAGTATTTTTTATGTTTCTAACTGTATTTAACAGTTTTCTTTTGCTGACAAATTAATTTCCCTACTACTCTACACACATGAAATTCGTCCTATGCTTCTGACTAAATCAATGACTACATTGATTTGGTCAGTGTGTCAGTGACAAGACAATATTTCCCATGTCCATTGCCTCAGAACATCTTGCTCATGTATCATCACTACTCATGTCAGATGAAGCTTGTGGGCTTGCATGGCAAGAGCCAAAGTACATCTTCAAATACTTCAAATACAGTCTAATATTGTACGGTCTGTTTTTAGTTACATCTAGAGAACAACTACATGCCAGGGTTGGGGGCGATTAACTTTCTGTACAATCAATTCAAAATTCTAACTTGAAACTGCACAATTCTTTCTCAGTCATGTCCTTATGGACTGGATATAGGGATTGTCTTGTTGCAGAACATTAACACGTTTTCCTCATTTGTAAGAAACGTCCTCTTCCTGAACTGACTGAGCTTAAGGTAAATCGACCTATACCTAATAGACACTATTTGAATGATTAATTGACATAAAAAGTATTGATAACACACACACACACAAACAACAGTCCTCGTCCCCCGATCGTGACGAAAGAGGGACTCACTGAGTATCCGGCAGATCTCCGTCACTGTCTTGAAGATGACGCTGGAGTAGCTGACTGTCAGTTTGGTGGTCTTCATGTTTGGTAGCTGCAGCAAGAGGGGCTTGTGCTGGGGCGTGTAGTGCAGGTCGGCGTCGGCCTGAACCCCGTACTTGTCCAGGGTCCAGTGGGTCTTCAGCAGCCAGCAGTTCCTCTGCTCCCACCACAAGGCGTGGTCTGACCAGTCCTGAGGTGCCTCTGGGGGAGCAGAGGGACACTCGTTATTGTTAGCCGGCTTTCTCGTTTCTCAGTGTACGCACAAGGACGAAACAAGGGAACGTAATCCCAGTTAGAACAACGGGGCAGACTACATACATTTGCATTTATTAGCCATGCTAGTGATCTAAACAATCAATCCATTCCAAAACTGGATATGTAAAAGGTACTAGTAGTCGTAGTAGCAGCAGTTGTTATTGTAGTAGAAGTAGTAGTAGAAGTAGTAGTAGTAGTAGTAGTAGTAGTAGTAGTAGTAGTAGTAGTAGTAGTAGTAGTAGTAGTAGTAGTAGTAGTAGTAGCATCAATT
>NC_140169.1:115007396-115097396 GCF_963971535.1 Notolepis coatsorum | reverse complement strand
TGCGTCGGTCTCTACCTGCCCGATGGAAACAGAGGATTACATGGTAGAGGCAGACAGGTTCTTATTTGAAGGCCCGGTAGAGACGAGTATCCCGCCCGTCCAGGTAACACTGGAGGGGGGTGAAATGTCTCCTTGGGGCGCCTTGTTTGAAGACGTCGGGGAAGACCCTCGGACTCGTCGGCAGGATGCCCTACTATCAGCCACATCAGAATGTGGCTCCTTGACCAGTCGAAGCCTGCTGCATGTGAGGGATGCGGGCTCGGTGGAGGAAAGTCTGCAGGGGGAACTGCAGGCTTTGTTTCCCGAGCTTATGGCGGTGGCGGCCGCTGCAAACGGCGTGCCGCTGCCGCAGCCACTGCCTGTTCCTGTCCCTGATGATCTAATAGGTCATCTCTGGCAACGTCGCCTGGTGAGAGGGGTGGACGTTGTCTACCCATTTTTCCCCTCAATGGGGGCCTATGTTCGTCGGGGCCAGGTGGTATCCCACATCATGGGCCTCACCCCCGCCTACGTACGAGTTACGTGGGTGGCGGGTTTGGTCGACGGTATGAGAGAGGGCGTGACACGTCTGGATAGGCCGATGGCCGCGCTCCTCTGTCCGGAGGTGGTGTGGGAGCCTTTATGCAAGCCGATTCCGCAAGGAAAATCGGCGAGGCGGTTGGCTTACTGGAGCGACCAGTCTTTTATCGCCGGAACACAATCTTTAGCCGCTGCGTCTAACATCGCACAGCTGGCAAGATTCATATCCGGGGTATTGACGGGCGGCATGGAGCTGAGTGATGAACAACATGACCAGCTCATCCAGGCGGCAGGAGCTATCCTGCATCTGACACAGCTGCAGGCCATAGCCGCTGGGAAAATGCGCGCCCTGGCGACTCTGAACCAGCGCCACCTTTGGCTGGAGCAGGCCCGTGTACCGGAGAAGAAAAGAAGTCCTCTTCTGACGGCACCCCTCTCAGATGCTGGACTGTTCGGGACGGCCCTGCAATTGATGACCTCAACGTGCAGAGAAATGGCAGAGGAGCGATCCGTGCTCCAACCCCATTTTCCCCCTCCCGACATCGCCGGTGGAGTCAGACGGCTACCACGTCGTCGAGCTTCCTCCGCCGTGGCTGCTACTGCCTCCACCGCCACTGCTGGCCCATCGAAGAAGGCCAGGAGGAGAGACAGCGCCGCTGCTGCAGCCGGCCCATCTACGCCTGGAGGAGACGGTAGGGATCGACGTGACCAGCCACCGATTGTCTACCGTCCCTCCGGGGCTTCCCGGGGTGGCAAATCCCGAGCGGCTCGAGGTGGCAGGCGCCACTAGGCCCAGTGACTTTTTTCCCCTGTGGTCCCCTCTGTTAATCCCCTCCCCGGCCTCTCATATAATTTGATTTGTTCGAAAATAAAAGGTCCCCTCTAAAGGGGGACTGTATTTTTTGTTAACAAACTGTGTGTTTCTTCACCAAAACATATGATGAGGTTGCAAAGTGTGAGTCTTCACTAGTATACATTGATAGAAGGGTTGCATTCGTGTTATGAGCTTAAGCAAGGTCTGCAGCCTACACTCAGTTATAGGAAGGTTTCTACCTCGGCCTGACACTCCACATGCAGGTAGAGGCTGGTTGTATGGTCTGTTGCTTACACAAGAAGTAATGTTGAGCTACAACACTATTGTGTTAGTTGCAGTAATGCTCGTATACACACGTTCCACGGCCCAGCCGTTCACTCTCTCTATCAGTGTTTTTTTATGTACAACATGGAATGCGGGTGTAGGATTCACACACACACGCGACTTGGTTTTGTTGTAAACCCTGTTCACAGTTATCTGTGGGTAGCGTGCATTGTATTAGCTTGCGCTATTCATTAGCATTCTACCAAAGGTTTCATATGCTACAGTTGTTATTGTGTGTAGGGGGAAGGGTTTGTGAGGGGGTGCCGAATAAACCCCTCCTTCCCACTTCTGATTGGTCAGGGGGGTTTTCTCATCTCCTGTTAGGCCAGTCGGGGCCAAGCCGTTAGGCGCCTTGGCAGGGAGGGGGGGGGGAAGGGTTGCCCTGACTCTGCTCCTATTAAAAACAGGCGTTGAGTGTTGGGTTCCCCCCCGTCATGGCATACGTCACTACGCACGTTGCTATGACGATGGCTTCCGTGAGTTAGATCTTTACGTACGATCTGTTGTGTCAAAGTGTCGGGATAGAGCGTAGGACTTACGGGTCCACTACGCTCGATTTTATGTGTAACTTGAGTCACTTGGTCACGTGACTCGTAGTTACCATGGCTTTTTCATTCTACGACTCACGTGGGAAGGCTCTCTGGGGAATTCCGGTCTAAATCCTCTGTGAGAGGGGTGACTGGATGTAAAAATGTAAACAGTTTTTACCCTCGGCTGTGTAAAATGGGATTCATGTCTGTTGGTGCTTCCTTCTTTTTTAATAAAAAGAGTTGGAGTATAGGAAGCGCCACACCCCTCTTGTCGTTTCCCCTGGGCGCCTTGGGGATTCACTGAAAGGTCTAAATAGCCTGTTCATTGATGTGGTTGTGTCCCGACGCACGCTTAGTGCTAGCTCGGGGTGTTCTGTTAAAGATCATGCGGGTAGCTAGTACGCCTTGGTTGCTTGTGGTTAAAACAGCGTTTTTATAAAGCAACTGGCATGGAGTTTTTTTCCCCTCTTCCGACAACCTGTTATTGGTTCTCGACGGATTCTCGTTCATATCTGGGGGATGATAACGGAATGGATCTGAACATATGTAGAGGGGTTTCACGCCCTTGGGGTGGGCCACCTAGCGCGGTTCGCACCGGCCGTCTGGGTGGCGCCCTCTTTTCATGTTTTAGATCAACACGCATATCTGCCCCTTCTCCTGGAGTAGGCATGTCGGCGTGGTTAGGGCATGGGACTGGTTCTGGTCGCGCTGGTCCAGGTCAGTTAACCCGTTTGTCCGCCGGGGATGCAGATCTGCTGTTCTGGTACCCTGAGGGACTTGGGCTTTTTTCGGGGGGAAAAATGCCGGGTCGGCCTGGGGTGTCACAAGGTTAGGCGTTATAGAGACCCTTGTTGGGTACTCTTTTGTACCTGGCACTATCATAAGGGGCTGGTTCTCTTTTTCTTCGCTCCTCTCTCACGCATGGCGGAGGGAGGGCTGTCGGGGTGGTCTTCTGGACCTCCTCTAGTAACCCTGTGTGCGTCCCGAGCCGCCGGGTCCGGTCCGAAGTAACGTTTCGTTGATACCGTAGACCTGGGATAACCCTTTTTTCTTGAGGGGTTATAGGAACAACCACCGCATCTGGTAACGACAGGGTGGTTGGTTCCCTGGTGTGTTGGAGCAGAATCAACTCCCGGGTTACCCGGTTGAGTGTGCCCCTGCATGTTCATGACGTCTGCCAAATCATGTCAGTCTTCTCTGCCTCAACCTCTCTGGGGTTTTTAATGGAGGCTTTGTCATGGTGATCAACAACGCCAGCATACGCCCCTTCCGCCGGGGCGGCTGTTTTCAGCTGACTCCTTTGGCGCCTGTCTCGTCCGCAGTGCTCCAGGCTCAGGTTACAGCCTGTTGCCTGGTTTCCCCGGTGCGCTGCCTGCTTCCGTTGGTTGAACTTTTTTGTGTGCTTACGGCCATGCTGACTGCCTGTTCTGCAGGGTCAGTGTGCCAGGCGGTGTGCTATCTACACCTCAGACTTCTGCCGCAACTCAAGCGGGTGTCACCTGCAGAAGTTCTCAGATGACTCCTCCATCGTAAGCTACATCACCGACGATGATGAGGAGGAGTACAGAGCCCTGGTGGAGAGCTTCGTGGGGTGGAGCGACAGCAACCACCTCCAACTCAACACCAGTAAGACCAAGGAGCTGGTGGTGGACTTCCGGAGGGGCAAGAAGAGGCCCCCCCCGATTCCCATCTCCATCCGAGGGGTGGATGTGGAGATGGTGGACTCATACAAGTTCCTTGGGGTACACCTGAACAATAAACTGGACTGGTCGGATAACACAGAGGCCCTCTACAGGAAGGGACAGAGCAGGCTGTTCTTCCTGAGGAGACTCAGGTCCTTCAATGTGTGCAACAGACTGCTGCAGTCTTTTTACCAGTCTGTTGTGGCCAGCATCCTCTTCTATGCTGTGGCATGCTGGGGAGGCTACATCAACTCAAGGGACACCAACAAGCTCAACAAGCTGGTGAGGAAGGCTAGCTCCGTGGTGGGAGTCGAGCTACCTAGACTTGAGGTGATGGCAGAGAGGGGGATTATAAGGAAGCTGGCTGCCATCATGGAGAACCCCTACCACCCCCTCTACGACAAGCTAGTCAAGATGAGAAGCTCGTTCAGCCACAGACTCATTCCCCCCCGACACTCAACTAACCGCCTCGGACAGTCCTTCATACCAGCGGCCATCAGCCTCCACAACAGTGGGCAGCGACTTGCAGCCTCCACAACAGGGGGCAGCGACAGCGACTGCTACCAGACATTGACCTGGGACTTATAGGAACCCAAGGAGGACAACCTACACTACCTTAGGCTTACTGCACCTTATGTGGATACTGTGATACTGTGAATAATGTATATTTCAGTGGATACCGTGATACGGTGAATAATGTATACTCAGTAGATAGTAAATTATAACACTACCTTATGCATACTGCACCTTATGTGACACTGTGAATAATGTGAATATTTCTTCAGCTAGTCAGATAGTAAATTATATTGACCATATTGACCAAATAGTTTACACTGCCTGTGTTGTTTTTACTACCTGTACACTGTGTTGTTTTACTACCTGTACCCCCCCCCCCCCTCCCCCCCATGCTGCTATGATGCCTGAATTTCCCCAAGGGGATCAATAAAGGAATATCTTATCTTATCTTATTGGGGGGAAAGGGCCCGCTCTTGGAGGGGCCTTATCCGAATACGCTGGCGATGTGGGTCACTAAGTGACCACCTGGTGGGGTCTTGATGCCTGGCGTCATTGACCTCTCCGGGCCCCCGTTTTCCAGGGGATCCAGTCCCTTCAGTGGGTCTGGGTCTTCCTTCGCGCTCCGCTGCTACGGCCTTGCCACGGGGTTGGGCTTGCTCTTGACCCCGTGATTCTGGGGGCAGTAACGAGGTTGTTCCTTCCGTTCGTTCCCGGGTGGCATGCGGGTTGTGCGTGTGTGTAGTCGTGGGGTCAAGCCACGGTCTGCTCACCCTGTGCGTTGAGTTGCTTGAGTGCCTCTTCGCACGGTCGGATCCGTCTCCCTCCCGTAAGCCTCCAATAGGGAGGGTATCCTCCATTAGGGAGGGTCGGGGGGGGCTCGGTCCTCCCCGATCTGATGGTTGTGGGGGGCCTCAGCGGGGTACATTTGTCGGGCTATGGCTCTCGCTCAGCCTCCCTTGTGCAAGTGTGATGCTGAGCGAGACCCATTACGAAATAGAACGTTAGGTTATGGCTATAACCAAGTCCTATGAGTAATGGTGACGCTCAGCATCAGACGCCGCTGCGGCCCTTGATCTCACCTTGTGGTGAAAGCTTGGGAAGGAGGCGAGTAGGTGACCACACACCTGCTTATGAGGGTAAGCTGATAGGGGTGTGGCCAGACGAATGTTGGGATGTAAAGGTACTAAGGCTGAGCCCGAACGTTCAAACGTTCGTTCATTAAGCTGACATTCGGACTTTAATTAATGGGTTCGAACGTTCGGTGAAAAAAAATAAAGCAGGCGCAACGACGGTGAGGCGATGTGAAGCGGCGCGTCCCCCGAGTCGCTCGGCTCAACCAGTATGGTCTCTGCCGGGCTGTTGCTGGATACTCAACCAGAGCTCTAGTCTCAACCAATGCAATAGAACAATTTTGATTGAATGACAGGCGATTCTGCCAATTACGTCACACCGCTTGCACCCGCCTCTGCTGTTACCACCAATCGGCAAGCGTTTATTATTTTTTTTACTTCCGGCAATGCCGCCATTGATCTGCTTGAGAGAAGCATTAACGTAGCGTTAGCTCCCCGCCGAGGAAGTAAAAGTCGTAACAAGGTTTCCATAGGTGAACCTGCGGAAGGATCATTAATGAATACCAGCCTTTTTCGGCCACGGAGCGCGAGCTTCATGGCGGGAGGTGGTTGCGTTGGAAACAACTCTGGCCAAGGCGGCAGGCGTGTTGGGAGCCCGGCGGGACCCCCGCGCCGGTGTCTCTGTCTCTCTGCCGTCCCCCGTTCCGAGGTAGACGGTGGAAGGAGCCGAGGCGCGCGCCTCTCTCCTTCCCGTCGACCAAGAGTGAATACCTGTTATTGAACGTGTAACACTAACTATATAACGTTAATGCCACAAAACGAATGCTTTTGTTTATCTAGCCCCTTACGTGACTGCGGTGTGCAAGGGCTATTGTTTATCATAGGAACTTTGAGTCTTTGATGCAGTACTCAGTAGCTTGTTTATTTTCTTCTCAGTGCTTTGTTTAATTACATGTTTACATGAACAGCCACCACTGTAAACAACATGTTTTTTCACCAATAGATTATGCAATGCCGCCCTCCGTAGGATCTATAATAAAAAAAAATTATATATATAAAAAAAACAATGTAATAAAAAAAAAGTTTTATTAAAATATTTACAAAAAACGAACGTTCGAACGTTCGTTCGATAAACCCTGGCGAACGTTCGAACCCTAAAAACAGGGTTCGGGCTCAGCCTTAAAAGGTACATGGTGGAATTTTTTATTCAGTGCACGTGCACGAAGTGAAGTACAGTGCAAGTGTGATGCTGAGCGTCACCATTACTCATAGAACTTGGTTATAGCCATAACCTAACGTTATTGTAGTAGCAGAAGTAGTAGTTGTTATTGTAGTAGCAGAAGTAGTAGTAGTAGTAGCAGCAGTAGTAGTTGTTATTGTAGTAGCAGAAATAGTAGTAGTAGCGATTGTTATTGTAGTAGTAGTAGCAGTTGTTATTGTAGTAGCAGCAGTAGTAGTTGTTATTGTAGTAGCAGAAGTTGTAGTAGTAGCGATTTTATTGTAGTAGTAGCAGTAGCCGTATTAGTAGTGTAGTGCTATTTTTCCAATCACTGCTTATGTAAAATCCTACATCGAGAGAATTAGCAGAGTCCTCTGGTCACATAGATCAACTGTTGGGTGTGCAGGTGTGCTTCACATAATAGCACACTAAGGTGTGGCTTTATGAGTTTGAGTGACCTCATGTTATGGCTTTTGGCTGAACTCAGACATGGGCAAGTCCAGTCTGCTGATGACAGCCCGCTTAGTCATAGTCACTGACTATGTCTCACACACACACACTCAACACCACAACAGCTCTCCTAACACACACCCTCACTACAAGCCACAAAGTGAAATGATCAGAGGCTGGAACTACTTTCATATTGGAATCACGGCTCCCTGTGCGGAGTGATCTGAGATATCAGATCAATTCAGATCACAGTGGAACTTCAGCCCCTGAGGCTATGTTGCCAAAGCATTGTTGAAGAACAATGGCAGTGCAGTGTGGAGGAATGTAGGGTAAATAAGGGCGTGGCCCACCTCAGGACTACAGTAGGCTGGGACTGGGACTGCAGGGAGAGACTGAAGCATTGAGGCTTGAAACACACTATAGGATGTGGTCTAATTGATACATTGGGATGTTTAGACACCCAATGCCCACTGATCATTTTAAACCAAAATATCACCGTTACCTGGACATTGGAATTGCTGGTCCATCGTGCATGCATTCACCTAAGGGGTCATCCCCCTTCCAACCCTAACTGAGCCACAGCAGCATCCCAGCTTGTCACACAATTCCACTTTCTACCCGCGATTCCTCTCATATTCGCAACATGAAATCACACACCAAGCACACCTGCGTGGGTGTTGTAAAATTATCTAAAGTCTCTGTGAGATCTGCAAACAGAAAACTCACCCAAACGTAGTAAAGTTTTTAATAATTAGATAGGAGTCTTTAATTATGCAAACAAGAAGCAGGCGTTCTTTGGGATAGGTTGGATCGATAGGAAATAAGTGGCTTAAGTTTGTCCCCTTTTTAGAATCACAAAACTTGCAGGATATTCAAGGAACACTTAAGGAATGTCCAAGGCATACTGTTTTGTTGAAGAAAGAAAAAGCAAAAAGCCATTCTTTTTCTAAGGCTTGGCAAAACGCTGCATAGAGCAGTGGGTTCCAGCTCAGGGGAGCCTTCGTCTGGGAGCCAGGCAGTGGAGCCTTCGTCTGGGAGCCAGGCAGGGGAGCCTTCGTCTGGGAGCCAGGCAGGGGAGCCTTCACCTGGGAGCCAGGCAGGGGAGCCTTCGTCTGGGAGCCAGGCAGGGAAGCCTTCGTCTGGGAGCCAGGCAGGGGAGCCTTCGTCTGGGAACCAGGTAGGGGAGCTTTCATCTGGGAGCCAGGCAGGAGAGCCTTCGTCTGGGAGCCAGGCAGGGAAGCCTTCGTCTGGGAGCCAGGCAGGGGAGCCTTCACCTGGGAGCCAGGCAGGGGAGCCTTCGTCTGGGAGCCAGGCAGGAGAGCCTTCGTCTGGGAGCCAGGCAGGGAAGCCTTCGTCTGGGAGCCAGGCAGGGGAGCCTTCACCTGGGAGCCAGGCAGGGGAGCCTTCACCTGGGAGCCAGGCAGGGGAGCCTTCGTCTGGGAGCCAGGCAGGAGAGCCTTCGTCTGGGAGCCAGGCAGGGAAGCCTTCGTCTGGGAGCCAGGCAGGGGAGCCTTCACCTGGGAGCCAGGCAGGAGAGCCTTCGTCTGGGAGCCAGGCAGGGAAGCCTTCGTCTGGGAGCCAGGCAGGGGAGCCTTCGTCTGGGAGCCAGGCAGGGGAGCCTTCGTCTGGGAGCCAGGCAGGGGAGCCTTCACCTGGGAGCCAGGCAGGGAAGCCTTCACCTGGGAGCCAGGCAGGGGAGCCTTCGTCTGGGAGCCAGGCAGGGGAGCCTTCGTCTGGGAGCCAGGCAGGGGAGCCTTCACCTGGGAGCCAGGCAGGGGAGCCTTCGTCTGGGAGCCAGGCAGGGGAGCCTTCGTCTGGGGGCCAGGCAGGGGAGCCTTCGTCTGGGAGCCAGGCAGGGGAGCCTTCACCTGGGAGCCAGGCAGGGGAGCCTTCGTCTGGGAACCAGGTAGGGGAGCTTTCATCTGGGAGCCAGGCAGGAGAGCCTTCGTCTGGGAGCCAGGCAGGGAAGCCTTCGTCTGGGAGCCTTCACCTGGGAGCCAGGCAGGGAAGCCTTCACCTGGGAGCCAGGCAGGGGAGCCTTCGTCTGGGAGCCAGGCAGGGGAGCCTTCGTCTGGGAGCCAGGCAGGGGAGCCTTCACCTGGGAGCCAGGCAGGGGAGCCTTCGTCTGGGAGCCAGGCAGGGGAGCCTTCGTCTGGGGGCCAGGCAGGGGAGCCTTCGTCTGGGAGCCAGGCAGGGGAGCCTTCACCTGGGAGCCAGGCAGGGGAGCCTTCGTCTGGGGGCCAGGCAGGCTGGCTATCCTGCTCTCTTGGGCTGAAACACGTTGCTCTGTACAGGTTTTTTTTGCCAAACCATGAAAAATGTATGGCTTTTTAACTTTTTTGCAACAGAACAGTGCATTCTACAAGTTTTACCATTCTATGAAGGGAAACTGTTGACTTCCGTGTTCTTCTTATCCTGTTCTACATTCTTGCTGTTTAGACGTTTAGCCATCCCAAATCAACTAATGTGTAATCTGAAAAACACACAATGTACGTACTGATCTTCTCCACCAATTTGAGCATGAGGCCTCCGATATGCAGGTCTCCCTTCACTCTGAGTTTAAACCTCATGGACTCGTCTCCGTCTCTCCTGTCCACCTGCACCGACAGCTCCCATGACGTGTTGCCATACTCTGCTGCTGTTATCATGGTCCTGACAGGAGACTGGGCTGGAGAGAGAGAGAGAGGGGGGGGGTATACTTAGGATGCTGTCATATGGCTGATTGGTTCATAGAAAACAAATCAACGTCACAACGTTGACCAATTTCCAATTCCTAAATGTAGCAGAGTAGCCCTGCCTGAAGCCTAAGTAATGTGTCACTTGGCCAGGGGAGTTGCCCCTGTGGCTACCTGACAGATGTCTGGTTTCCTGCGCAGGTCTCTCAGGTGTGCTCCAGCGGTGCCGTGTATCAGACGGGTTCTCAACAGGGTGGGAGATCAAAGAGGGGTGACTGTAGCAGAGTAGCCTTAACCCTTTCACTGCCACACTACCAAAGGGTTAACCCTTTCAATACGACAATACAGAAGGTTAACCCTTTCACGACCACACTACAGAAGGTTAACCCTTTCACGACCACACTACAGACGGTTAACCCTTTCACGACCACACTACAGAGGTAGTGAAAGGTTAACCTTCTGTAGTGTGGTAGTGAAAGGGTTAAAGGGGGATCCTGAACTGTCGGGGCATAGGAGGAACATTATGTGAATTCTTAAAATGGGTGGTATTCCCCTTTTAAGTTCCCTCATTCACTGACCAGTAGATGTTTGGCTTCCAATGCAAGAGACCAGGGTTCAAATCCTGTTTAGGACGACTAATGCAAGATAGATGTGGAGAGTGGCGTGACTCAACGTATACAACGGCTACTAGGGGTGCCACAATACCATTTAGATTGTCAAAGCACCAGCTTGATATTTGACGATCTAACAGCTTTTTCTGCAATACGATACAATTCAATTCAGAAGAATAATGATTGATATGATACGATATATTGCGATCCAACAAACAAAATCATGTTACAACATTTCTCGCATTTCTTACAACATGTCAAGTCTTGAACACATAGGCTATAAACAAAATGAGTTTGAGTGCTCTTGAATATCTATGGCACCATTCCTCGAACACTTAAAGAATGTTGTATTGTGAATAACAATTTATTTGGTATGGTCTTTTCACCACCTTTTTCACCAATAGACTACTGAAAATGGCTTAGCAGCATCCCTACACCTTTTGCCCTCATTCAGAATACAAGGATCTATGAAAGATAGATCCCCTTCCCCCCTCACATCTTCCCATGATGTCTTCATCCAAGCCAGCTAACTTTCTCTTTGCAAGCTGGGCGATAGAGACCATGCTAGGTTCCCAAGATTATTTGAGTCATTGATTGATTGATTGATTGAAAAGTTTATTAACAGATTGCAGAATGGGTACAGTACAGTACAGCTCAATACATACAATTGTTAAGAGGATGCAGACCTGAGAAAGACTTTCGTCTTGTTTCCATCAGGGTCCCCCATTTTCAATTCATCATATGACACACATGACATACAGATAGACAGTACTGCTACATCTATACATTTATGACATAGCAGATTTTCAAATACAGTACTGTTTGTGATACTAAAAAAAATCCAGAAGAAGAGTATATACATTTGACATAGAAACTGTGCATTGGGGGAGGTTGGGTAGGTGGGGTGGGGCTGTACATTGGAGGTGGGGGGGGGGGGGGGGGGGGGGGGGGTTGGTAGGGGGGGGGGGGACACTGTACATTGGAATACTGACATACATTTGACATGGAAACTGTACATTGGAGGAGGTTGGGTAGGTGGGGTGGGGTTGGGTGGGGCTGTACATTGGAATACTGACAAAGCCATGCACAGTCACACAGTCAGCTTAGAATTTAAGGAAGTATAGAGAAGCTCCCTCCCTTCAGGAGAATAATGTGAAACGGGTGCTCTGGTGACGAGTTCTGCACAATTAACAATCTGTATAGTAAATAAAAAAAACACGAGTGAAGGGGACCTTTAATTATCCGAATCAACATCAACACATTACATGGATTTAACCGGATTGTTGCCTTTTGAATTCATGCATTTATCCAAATCAATGAACTGTTACACCCCTAACGGCTACCACCACAAGTGATTTAGTTTTCCTTTTATCAATGCAGATTTGTTTCCCTGTTTAAAGCAGGAGTCCGTGCCCTTTGAGCACATTTCAAAGTGTCTGTGCGTGTGAGTGGTATGGTGAGAGGCCCTGTTCTGAGCCCAAACACACATGAATAAAATATCAACACAGAAGGAGAGGAAGGAAGAGAAGAGATATAGACATTGGAAAGCGCTGGCAGGAAAAAAATTGTCAAGGGAGCTTTGGAAGAACACAGCGATCATCACGAACAACACGAGTTCCTAGAAGAGAGAGAGAGAGAGAGAGAGAGAGAGAGAGAGAGAGAGAGAGAGAGAGAGAGAGAGAGAGAGAGAGAGAGAGAGAGAGAGAGAGAGAGAGAATAGCTGCAATATAGACAAACTAAGTGGAGATGGCCTGGGGAGAAAGAGACATAGCATAATGTATATTATTATATTTGTTACAATATAACAATTGACATATTCACGAGGACAACTGAGGAAGAGAGAGAGAGAGAAAAATAGAGTATAGTTCCTGGAATTCGGTATCGGTACCCAATGATACCTTTTTTCGGTACTTAACTCTCTCTGTAATAACAACAAAAAAAATCTCAATTTCAACATTGTTATTTATTTAGAACATTGTTATGTATTGTTGTAAGTATAACAGACCACAAAAAATAAATCGCATGATCATGTATTATGTTTTCAAATGTTTAAATATCAACATTATCTGGCCATCCTCAGTAAATATGATCAAACTCCTCTGACCTTGTCTGGTCTTTCTAAAGACCCAAGTGACGGGACAGTAATATATATATATATATTTGTGGAAAAGGCTCCCTCTTGTCTAGTATATTACACTCTTATACTAAACATGTAAAGGTACCGATTGATCTAGCATGAATCGTTTCTCAGTACTACCGATGTAATTCGGTCGGTATGCTTAAAAGTACCAAGTTCGGTACCAAACCCTAGTGAGTGGCTGAACTGGACTTGGCCCCCTGTCAACGACTCAACGGGATAACGTGCAGTTCAATAGAAAAAGCTCTGTCGGTGTTGCTGCATAGCCTGGCCACCTAGCAAGCAACAGACATCACCTGTTGTCTCTGCAGCGAGTGAGAGAACAAGCCCAGAGGCCCTGTTCTGAGCCCAAACACACATGAATAAAATATCAACACAGAAGGAGAGGAAGGAAGAGAAGAGATATAGACATTGGAAAGCGCTGGCAGGAAAAAAAATGGTCAAGGGAGCTTTGGAAGAACACAGCGATCATCACGACCAACACGAGTTCCTAGAAGAGAGAGAGAGAGAGAGAGAGAGAGAGAGAGAGAGAGAGAGAGAGAGAGAGAGAGAGAGAGAGAGAGAGAGAATAGCTGCAATATAGACAAATTAAGTGGAGATGGGGAGAAAGAGACATAGCATAATGTATATTATTATATTTGTTACAATATAACAATTGACATATTCACGAGGACAACTGAGGAAGAGAGAGAGAGAGAAAAATAGAGTATAGTTGTAATATAACATTCCTCTGGATAAATTAAGTGGAGATGGGGAGAAAGAGAGAGAGAAGAGAGAGAGAGAGAGAGAGAGAGAGAGAGAGAGAGAGAGAGAGAGAGAGAGAGAGAGAGAGAGAGAGAGAGAGAGAGAGAGAGAGAGAGAGAGAGAGAGAGATGGGGGCAAACAGAGGATACTCCAACACAGGTACAGAAGGGGTGAAGCAGAAGAGGGGGGAGAGAAAGAGGGAGGGATGGAGTTTGGGATCGCTGTGGGCTCATCTGTGGAATGTGTGACGAGCATGGACACGAACACGGAGCAGGAGAGTCATTGCAAAACAACAGCAGTAGTTAACACACTACCCTGGTCTCCCTTCAGCTCGGCTCTGCCACACAAAACCTCATAAACAATGGAAGCACAGAAGTGAAATAAACACGTACACAGGCAAGCAGGCAGACAGACAGACAGACAGACACACACACGCACACACACACATGGTCTTACAGTATTAGCTTGAGGCCATGGGTAGGAATACCTACGCGTCCCATACTCTCCATCTAATAGCCTAATGGGAATGCGGCATGCAGGATAGCTAAGCTGTAGGTTTTAATGAACACTGTGAACACTCGCAACCGCAGGCCTACTACTGCGCTACATGCATTCACAAGTTTACGACCATAACAACACATGAACTACACAAAAGAACAAAACCTGCGGAGGAGACTGTTGGTATTGTAGGCCTAGTCAATTCAATTGAATGCACTTCATGAAACATAATAACAAAGGGCACTTATTTTTGACGCAACTATAATGTAGAGAATATTACACACATGCTTCTCTCTATCAAGTCATAATGTGCCAAAGCCAGAATGTATCACTCATGTGTCTACCAGAAGTAATTAGGGCAATGACTGAGCTGAATATGATTTACATTGTTATTAATATTATTGTTATGATAATAATAATTGGCCTTGGGGCCAATATATAGCCAGACAATATCAACCAATACATGACACTAATAGCTCTTATTCATAATTCTAAACAACAATAGTTTGACAACAAAGATTAGCTTATCGAAGGACTAAAGAAGAATGCAACTTAAAATAAATAATACAACGTTTAATATATATATATATATTCCCTGATTTATTTCAATAAAGACAGAGTGGAAACTCAGCTTACCTTGATTTAAAACTTTTTCCTGTCGGTACCAGCCTATTCAGAGAAATGTCTTGACCAGCGGAATGAACTAGGAATGATTCTCCCCTGGGAATAAAACCCGCCCCGCTCCACTCAACAGGTAGAGGAAGTGGGCTCGCCCCACAGTAAAGTAAATACAAAGGTAACTTTGAAATAATTACAAAATATAATTCTTATTATGTACTATTATTTAAGTTACTGCTCTGTATCCGTATGCTATACCCACAAAACACACTTCACGACGAATTGCGAGCAAAATCCCCCTAGACACATACCTGTTGTTTACGTCCACGGAGCTGTTGGGAGGTGTTGGTTAATGAAACGGCTCCCTGAGGAGATGTCGGCTGCTTTGGCTGACTTTCTTCATCAGCATTATTATCTGTTCCATATTATTAGTCACATCCTGTCAAGATGAATCATAGCGTTAGTCATGGTCTTATGATAGCGAATTGCTTTCTAAAATTAAACTATAAATGGCTATGGTAATCATTATCATTTTAAAGTGGACTATATTTACTTGCGCTTTTATGCTGTTTCCTCTGAGTACAACACACTGTTTTAAGCAACGACACAACATCGTAGCATTTTGTGTTTAATATTGTGTGTCTTTGTGTAGCCCATCATTTGTATGCAAAGTATCCTAGTAGTACTGTTTAGAGCTCCGTCATACAGCGTTAAGTGCGTCCACTCTGCCCCCCTGTGGATGTTCGTGGTAAAACGCCTTATGGTCTGGGTTGCTCATTATGTTTTTGTGAGTAATTCATTAGGAATGAATTAAGTTATTTTAATTACACACGTAAACACATTTGCGTTTTCAACATATGGTAACAATGTCTGAAATAACGACCTCCTTACCTCACAGAAAGAGAGAGAGAAAGAGGGGCGGTAACAGCTGTTGAATTTTAATTGTGCATTTTTATCACGACTGAAAGCTTATAGAATGCAGGTTGAAACGGTTTATAGTTTATTTACTAGTTATTATCAAAACGATGTATGCCACAGGGTGGCGCCATCAGACCACAGTCCTCCTCACACACAGTATAAATCTGGAAGAGTGAGGAACCCCTCTGCTTTTGGCAAGTGGCTGTGGTCCAGTTTCAGCTCAGTGTGACAGTCAGGCACGAGAAGCAGGGCCACCATGTCTATGGTTTGGACGTGCTCTCTCTCTCTCTCCCTACAGCACACAGCTTGTGGGAGGGACACAGGATCTAAGATACATCAAGCTACACACAGTAAACATTGTATGAAGATTGTAGTTGATTATTGTCAGACAATTGAAACACAAGAAGGGTTCTAGTGGTTCTCTATTGGTGTGGGTTTCCTGCAGGTTTTGACGACAGTACAGTGTTTGACGGTAGTCCAGTTGACTCCAGTACAAATTACAATGTGATATGTCATGTTTTTTACGTCTTTATGTTGTAATACAATTGTCATGATCCTATTTCATAAAAAAAAACTACATTCTTTAACTTTTTAATACAGCTACAAAAAGAAGCCTTATTAACTTAAAAATATACAGTATATATATATAATTACATAATTTTCTTTAAAAAGATGTATATCGTAGACGATGGTATAGTAAATATCCATACCTTTGCATGTGTAACGGATGGTATCGTGAAGCGCAGTCACGAAAGGATGGGGTGAGTAGCGGACGGTACTCTGGGTTAAACTCACTCTCATCCTCAAAAGACACATAGACACATTACAAAGCAGTGAGTTCACTTCTTGGTATAGCGGTCTGTGCTGTTGCCCGCGGCGTGGGAGACCTGGGTTCGAAACTCCCTCGGGGCATCGAAGTTTAAGGTGACGATGTCACAACCGCTACACATGGATCCATTACGGTATACCTTCCAGCCCTAGCACACATCTGAGTAGCCCAATGTAGAGTACTGATCCAATCTGTTAGTTTTACTATACAGTATAGACTTAAGACCATAAGTTTGGGGTCATTGGACAAAAAATGTCTGCCGATACAATCCATTTCCTTCATTGAGACGTCTCGAATCCGTGTCAAAAGTGCAGAAAATCAGTTTGCTTCGCTTTGCTTGTCGGGCTTTAGTATTGGGGGAAATTCAGCTCATAGTGGTGTTTTAGCCCTGGCATCGGCCCAAGATCTGATACTGGTACAACTTGTGCTAATTTCCCGCCATGGAATTATTTCCATTGCCGCTATTCCCAAGAGGGCTAGGCAAAGTAATCACTACTAACATAACATTTCTGGGTGATCACCTTCATCCCAGTGGCGTGCACACACCTTTTTGCTCTGAGTGCCGAAGTGGCCTTTTTTTTCCTAAAATGTTTTTTAAACCTTTATTTAATTAGCCTGGAAGCCAGTCTTTCCTGCAAAAGAAAATCTACTTTTGCGATACAGACTGGCCTTTCTCGTATCCACATCGATTTCCAGAAATTGCAATGCAATCGGAGCGAATCAGAGACTGCGTTCTAACTGCTGTTCTGTCTGTCCCCCAGTGGAACGCAGCTCCTGATTGATTCCCCTAGTTGATGATGTGAAATACAGGCGGCTGCTGGCAAAACAACTTTAGTAGAATAAACACAGCCATACGTGCAGTGATAGCAGAACTAGACTCAATAACAACAATTTTAACAAGAATGTTGCATGCGCTAGCGGACTTTCTCGGCGGAAAATACGTTTTTAGCATTCTTCCGACTGGACTATTTTTGCTACACTGATTGGCTGAAGGAGTTTGTCTGTTAAGTACTCCCACCCACTAAAATGGGTCTAGGTGGCTAGAAGTCCAGGCTCAGTTTGTTGATGAGCTTGGCTTCCAGGCTATTATTTAATCAGGGTAGGTCTGTGCCCTTATGCAACACTTCCATGCTTAATTTTTGCCCTAATGCTCAATGGCCTCTGGTCAGTCCAAGTGCCCCTCTGGTTTGTGTGTCAACTAGGCTAGCACCCTAGACTCTCTTGTTTACAGTGTGTGTGTGTCTGTGTGTGTACTGTGTATCGTACATGTGTTGTCTCTTTACATGTGCATTTTGATGTAGAGACAAATTACATTAGGGGTAGTGCAGACCTTACTAAAGGATTTTCTATTTTCTTGGGTATGACAAGAATTAATTTGGCAAGCGGATAATGGTTTTGCAAAAACAGATGGTGGTTTAGATTAGAGCTTTGAATGGGTCCACAAACATCAGGCCTGACCCTACATGAACCCGTATAGGTTCTGTCCGAGCCTGAACCACAGCAGGAATTTTGGGCCCGGAATAAAAAAAAACTGAATTTCCACTATAATTCCTTTTTCTTTTTTTTTGCAACCCAGACCCAACAGGGGACGTATTTCTGGCTGCTACCATCTCTGCAGTCTTCGCTGCAGCTATATGAGAATTAATGGACTATTAATAAATCGCTCCTAGCATTGCCTCTTTGATAAGGCAGGGGATTTAGAACTTTGAAGCGGCAGTTAAAACCGCTAGCCAAAAATAGCTTAGCATTGCAGATCAGGTCACCAGCATCACTGCGTTCTCTGCCACATCCAGTCATCCAGTTAGTGTTAGCAATTTGGCTTTTAAAAATTGGGCCGTGAACAAAATAGAAAATCCTTTGGTGAAACGCAATTTCTCCATTAACCCCACATGCAGTATCAACTATCAAGGACAACGTTAGCCTACTGGTAAACGAGAAAGGAAAACACTGTTAATTTTCGCCATAGGCGGGGAAAAAAAGGCACCAGGGCTTGTCAATATGACAAAAACGCATGAGAGGTCTATTCAAGCTTGGGGGAATTTAGAGAAATGACAGGCTATAGACGGGTTTCTTGTTTATAAACATACCGTGTTTGAGCTAATCAGCAATACCTGCTGGATCATGTACAATGGGGCTCTATGGAGAAACCATGGCACTCCCCTGACTAAAAGTGGGTTCAGACTAAAATGGCCGGATGTCATTTTGCCAAATCAGCATGGCTGTGAGTGTGAAAATGTAAAACAACAGCACAAGAAAAAATTAAATCACAAGAAAAGATAGCAATCAAAGGCCTTTTTAAATAAGTAGGTTTTCAGGTTTAAAAGAGTCCAGGCTCTGTGGTGCCCTCAGCTGGATGGGGAGGCTGTTCCACAGGCGTGGTGCAGCCGAGCAGAAGGCTCGGCCCCCCCATGGTGCAGAGCCTGGTACTGGGGACCCGAAGGAGCAGGCTACCTGCAGATCTGAAGGTACGGGTGGAGGATTGTGGAGTGATGAGTTCCTGTAGGTAGAGGGGTGCGTGTCCGTTTATGCAGTTATGGGTGAGCAGCAGGATTTTGTAGTTGATCCGGGATGAGACGGGGAGCCAATGTAGTGAGTGGAGGATGGGGGTTATGTTCTCGTGTTTACAGACTCTCATCAGGATCCTGGCAACGCTGTTTTGGATGTATTGCAGTTTTTGGATGCTCCTGCCAGGAATCCTGATGAAGAGTATGTTACAGTAGTCCAGTCTTGAGAAGGACAAGCTTCTCTGCGTCTGACAGGGTTAAAGTGGGACGGAGTTTGGATATATTTTTTAGGTGATAGAATGAGGTCTTGCAGAGGTGTTTTATGTGGATGTTGAAGGTCAGGTGGGGGTCAAATCGAACCCCCAGATTTGTGACTGAGGGGGAGAGGGGGATGACCTGGCCGTCAAAGGTGAGATGGGATATGGGTGAAGACTGAACCTGGTGTGGGGTGCCAATGAGAAGTGCCTTGGTTTTTTTTTGCTGTTTAGTTGGAGGAAGTTGCTGTTCATCCATGCCTTTATCTCCTCAAGACAGGTGGCGAGGTATGACAGAGCTGCTGCATTGTCTCAGCCTCAACATTGTAATTTAAAAGAAGAATAAAGTAACTACTTGCCAGCTACTGTAGCTCCATGTTAGAGGTAGTTTCTCAAGACAGACCATTTCCAAATGCTTAAACCTATCCATCTGCCATTCAGCAGCTTTGAAAGTGGGCAGTGAATAAGCAAGATATCCGGTAGTCGCTTAAAATAACTCCTACTGGAAAACAAAGTCGAAGCATAGCTACTGCTAGTTAGCTGCATCAGCAGAATTTCGAATTTCAAAATGTAATCTTTATTGTTGGAATACCTTCCAGTCTGAAGACTTTTCCGGTGGAAGATGACAACTTTTAACAGGCTGAATTACAGACTCTTTGAAGATTGTGGAACAGATTGAAACATCTAGCTTGAGTTAGCTAGTGTTAGCTAAGTCAGTTAGCTAGCTAGTAAGCAAATGTGCTGTATTTGTGTATAATTGTGTAATTAAGCTAGTAGCTACACACATTATTTTCTATTTAGCTAGCTATCAAAAATATATCTATGCATAGGCCTATGGTATATAGGCTATATAAAGTCATCGGCGAGCCCTCGAATGCTCCATTAACACTATAGCAAAAAAAGTGCCTTTTCTCAGAAAGTCTGCAGGTTGTACCGGCCTGCATACTGCATACTTTAAATTAAAGACCCAATGAGTAGTTTCAGCCTAGTTTCAACCTCTAGATATCACTAGAGCACCACCAAAGCAATATGTGTTTATAGGCCGAAACATGACGTTGACTGATACAACTTTCAAACTAGGCATTGCAGATAAAATAATATGATCTAGCAATATCATGTCAATCCTTTCACTACAAATTTTGTGAGAAACATATTTTAGGTTTAACTTTGGGTAAGAAAAGAGAAAGTTGACAAGCGAATGAGCCGCCATTTTCTTGTTGAAAACGGGAGCAGAGTGGGGTGCCCAAGTGGCGAACCATGTAACGCGCTGCGTCGCGGCACGGCCGACCCGGGTTCGATTCCCGGACCCAGCATCATTTGCCGAATGTCTTCCCCCCACTCTGTCTCCTGCTCTTCCTCTCTCTCTCTCTCTCTCTCTACTGGACTGCCCAGTAGCAAAAAGCGATAAACGCTAAAAAATAAATCTTTAAAAAAATAAAACGGGAGCAGAGAACCAAGCAGCGCATTTATCCAATCAGGTGCATTCCAGGTGCAAATTGCAAGACAAAGCCTTTATTTATTATTATTATTATTATGATTTTTTCTTTGTAAAGAGCAATGCCCATGGTCCTCATCAAGAATAATTTAAATAATATTATAAATAGAAATATATATTTGAATGCCTGTCTGTCTGAGGTGCATGGTTTTCTGTTATGTTGCATGACGATATCGGTTGCTAATGCTATAGTTTGGCTGGTTACGTTACGCTGCAGTTGGTGTTCTAACATTTTGATACATTTTGATGTGTCCTTTTTAAAATTTGAGCACCTGCCCCTCTAAAGGTCTCTGCACGGCCCTGTCACGCAATAACATGCACTGCCCAAAGGTCGACACTCGGAAAAATCCAGAGCACAGCAAAATAGAAAGAAAGAAAATCCAGGCAGAGGGCTCTCTGCAGATAAACACACTTCTAGTGGGTCTTAAGTGATGACTGAGAGGGATTATGTTTGTATGAGTCTATACATCGATTCTTTTGGGTGATTCGACTCATACCTTTAATAAAACAAAATTCCTTGCAGCAGTATTAAAAGAAAATATACTTTTTCTTTAACGAAATAACACCATGGCAATTGTATTCCAAGATAAAGATGTACAAAAATGTCATATCACATTTTTATTTGTACTGGAATACTAAATAGCCTACCGTCAAATACCATTATACCGTCAAAACTAAGAAAAAATATTGTGATGTGGTATTTTGACCATATCACCCAGCCCCAGTGTGTGTGTGACCTAATTCAGCCTAACCACACTCCAACTCATTTGGGGGGGGCTAGTTCAGTATTTATACATGCCCCCACAATCCAGGTGGGCCCCATGTTGGTGCACGCGGAGGACGTGGCCCTTTTAAATCTTTTGTGGCTGCCTCTTAGAGAGTCTGTGCACAGCAGTGCCCATGATGCATCTGTTTCTGGATTTGTTTGTTGTTTGTATTTAAGAGCTTTGCAGTGTTTAGGGTAGTTTTGACATATTTAACTCATGTCATTCAACAAATCTTTAATCTTTTGGGCAGGTTTTTTTTTATCCACTTTTTCTCCCCATTTTCAATTTTTCTCCCATCCCAATTTCGTGTTTCCAATTCTTCCCTCCCCTGTCTTGAACGTTGCTAGACTATGCCTCCCACTGGTCGGCTGTAGTGAGGATAGAAGCCTTGCACCACGTGTCCCCTCCGGTACACGAGGAGGCAGCCTGTCGCATCTTTTCACCGCAACAGCTCGAACTCTCAGTGGCGAGGAGTAACGAGGCTCACGCTGCCCCCGATACTTCCTGTTTCCGCCGTCACCCAACCGACCTGTAGGAGTCGCTGTCCAGAACGTCCAATCCCCACCCACCGGCTTTCCCACCCTCTAACACTGCCAATTGTGTTAGTATGACGGCCGGCCAAGCCGGTAGCAACGCAGAGAGCTGGGCTCGATACCAGCATCTCCTGCGTTAGTGGCGAGCGCCTTGCCCACTGCGCCACTCAGCCGCCACGTATTTGTCTTTTGATGATGATGTACAACTAAAGTGACCTCTGCTAAAGTAGACTAAAATATGTGGCTATTATTTTTTACAATAAAAAAAAGATTATTTGCAATATTGTGTGACAGATCTCCTCCCCCCTCCTTTGGATATGTGAATGAGAGGAGATACGTCCGTCACGGAAGGAGTAGAGTCAATTAGGTAGCTGATTAGTACTGATAGAACACACCTGCGCATCATTAGTCCACCCACATCTCACATGCACACACCCAGTCCCACACACTACATTAACACTAGGTTAGAGAGGAGTAGGTTGAGCGGAGTAGGAGTTGTGGTATTAAGAGAGAGAGAGATTGGATATTCGGAGTTGTGACGGTGAGAGGAAGTATTAGGAGAGGTAAAGGAGAGTAGGTGTTCTTTGTGTACTGGACCCTGGACTGGCTGAGATACCCCCTTGTGTACTGACCCTGGACTGGACGACTACACCGAATTGTGAACAATCCCTTTTTCTGTCGGCGAGCCTGTTTTGTGTTTTTGACCCCCGGACTGAATCACGACCATTCTTTTGCTTTTCCCCTCTGGATTCTGCCCTGAATTCAATATATACTTGTATTGATTGATATTGCTCTTGTGTGGACATTTGAATTTGTTTGTATTTGAACCGTGGCGAGCCTGAACACTGAGGTTCGTCACAATTGATATTGACATTCTTGATATTTAAGCAGTCAATTATTAGTGTAACGTCATGGTGCCCAAATGCGTCCACCTTTTTATAGGATTCTATCACATTTGCATAACAATAGCGAATATTACGTACCTTGCGCCGTTTTCATTGGAGTTTTTTACAAATTAACGCTGTTCTATTTGTCCTATATATGCGGATAACATTTAAAAACTTAAATTGTACCATTTTGGTTCCCTTTAGACAACAAACATAATGCTAATGATGCACTTTAATTATGATAATTAGGTGGCCATTCACGGTCACTGTAGAGGTGACGTGAGGGCGCATTCATAGTTTAACACTCCCATGTTCAGATCGCATTTTCATCACCTTTTACTGACCTGCTGACCTGTGAACTGTGAAAAAAGATATTGGAATCTGTAGTTCTTTAGTTTGAACCTGTTTTCATCCTTTTAATCAATGCTGCCATCTACTGTCAACTGGAAGGTAGTGTATAAAGCGTTTGTCTACCATCTCATCTCAGGAGCAAACAACATCCCCATTTTATTTGTCTAACAAACAAAATATTAATCACAATCACTTGTCACATTAACATTTGTGAGTACATGTGTTTTCAACAAAAATATGACAAATTTAACACAACAGCCAGCACTTCATAACATTTTATAAACAATATATAAAAAATATAATAAACATAACTTAGAACAATATCAACTATTTACAGCACACCATACATATTTATAAATTTTTTCATTCATACGCTCACTCATTCATACACTCATTCATCCAAACACCAGTAACACCAGAAACTAGCATCTTCGTCCTCCTCCTCCTCCCACTGAACACAGATGGTGTGGAACCATTTGTGACAGTTGTCACACTGGACCCACGACACCAAACCCTCAGAGTCCACAGGGGGGTTCGCCTTTTTACACCGGCCACACCGCCAGATCCCCAGCTTCTGCCTCTTGGTGGTGTGACCTGCAGTTAAAAAGAAATGTATTATTATGACGCTGCTTGATTACAATATACCAATAATAAATATGAATAACTATCTATATCAGTTCAAAGTGCCCCACAGCAATTTGTATAAAATCAGCACATTTTTGACAAAATAAATAACAATTCATAAGTTTGCCCTGACAAACTCAAAAAACATAAGTAACATGCCGATGGGTGTCGTGGGTCTGGCGTGGGAGGAGGAGGACGTCGATGCTCCTGTTGGTCCAGGAATACAGGAGGCTGCAGACACAAAAAGGGAGCACCACTCAAAAAAATGATTTAGTTTGGTTTGGTAAATATTGCGCTATGAACAGTCTATCAGTGTACTGTGTGTGTGTAGGCCGTAGGGGCAGGTACAATAAGAGTTTTTCTTCCTGTTCCTTTTGGCCATGGACATTTGTAGATCATGTTTTTTTTCACAGTTGTTTTAAAAAGCTTACGGTGGGAGGGAGAGGAAGTTGGCTGGGACACCCGGTGGGACTGCGGTGGGACTGCCGGCTCTGAGTAAATGGTTAAGAAACAATAAAACATGATTATTTATTCATATGAAAATGTATACTTTTTTGCTAACTGAGAATGTTGTCTCCCAAATAACTGTTAAAAGAAAACAAATAAATAAATACCATCCAGTATGGCTGTTGGGGAGGAAGAGGTGGACGGGTGGTGATCTTCCCCTCTCAAAGCAGGCAGGCGAGTGCTGGTGTGGAGGCTACAGGCGGGCAGCAGACTGTGGGAGGCAGAAGAGGGTGCAAAGAAACTCACATCCAGAGGCTGAAGGATGTGAGAGGTGTGTGGCGGTAGGCACAGGAGAATGACCCTCTCCCTCTGTGCCGTCCGGACCAGCTCTGGATCCAGGTGGGACTGGTGACCGTCCATCACAAGCAGCAGCGGGCGCTCCTCCGTGGCATACTTCAGGAAGTGGTCGGTGAACCACTTCCTAAAAAGCTCTGAGTCAATGTCCCCCGCTAGCGACTTCCCGTAGAGGGCATTGGGGACTCCCTCTCTATTGTAGGGCCCTCCTGGGTAGCCCCCCTTATAAATAATAAAAGGGGGGACGTCCTTCCCAGCCGCGTTGAGGCAGGCCAGGACCGTGATGTGTTCCCTGGTTCCCTGGGCCTGCCTGTAGGCGTGCTTCGTCCCACGGGGCACAACGACCTTCCTCCGGTTGGAGTCCATCTGAAACCCCGTCTCGTCACAGTTGTAAATATGACAGGGTTTCTCCCTCAGCCCATGTTCCTTCAAGGTGGTGGTGAGGAACTTGAAGTAGTCTTCTATGGCCCCCCTCTTGGCGCAGGCTGCCCTCCCACGGTCAATGGTGTCCGGGATCCGGATCGTGAGGCGATGGTGTTGCCTCTCCCTGAAATTAATCCACCACCCCTGGCCAAGGGATGTTTTTAGGTTCCCTGGGTGGCGGAGGTTATAGATGGCCAGGGCGTGGGCCAGGACCTGCGACCTCGTCAGCGGAAACCCATAACTGGCAGAGTACAAGCAGTACTCCACCAGGGAACTTTCATCTTCAGGGGTAAGATAGGTGTGCCGGCCGATGTTGCAGGCCAAAGACCGCTGAGTCGGTCGATCAGGCTGGACTTAGGGACCTCGAACAACGTGGCTGCCCGCCTCGCACTCCACCTGCCTGCTCTGACCTCTGCAATGGCCTGATCCATGGCCTCCGGGGCCCACAGACGCACCTTCCTCTCCCTCTTCCGCATTTGCCGGATATTAGGCATGCTCTGCAAACACACAAAAATATTTTAAACAAGAAAGTAAAATAATATGAACTTTATTATTATTGTACGACTGACGAGTTTATTTTATTTGATTTATTTAGCACATTATTTAAAAAAACAGTGCTAGGAGGGAACTTATGTGAGTGATTTATGATGAAATTAAATTAGATTTGAATTGTTTTTTTTTAATATGGATAAGGAGGTTGTTGACCTCAATGATGAATTTAGTTTATTGCTATGGTTTGTTGGATATGAGTGAAATTCTGATGAAAAGATGAAGAACAATGGAAGGTGTAACTGAGGGGTACAATTCCCTGACTGTATTGATAAGTATGGTATCATTAAACCACTACCGCTTTATGTACTTTAACTACTGGCCACACAGTACATGATATAGATATGATGAACACTTTCCCACCATGAAACCAAGTCCACACAAATGTATAAGTCGAATATTTAATATATAGCAAAGGGTATATACAACGTTCACTTAATGACATTTATGATTGGAATGCACTTGTAAGGCAAATGAGTATTCGTAGGCAAATCAACATTGAATGTCCAATCTCTGGTTACGCAGGAAGCAAGTATACAACCTGGTTCTTTAGGGAACTATAGCGATGGTACTTAATGATTATAGCTGGATATACTAAAGGGGGATCCTGCTGGTTGTAAGTCAGTAGGGGGGGGGGTTAGGAGAGCCGCCGGCGATATCCCATCTGGCCAACGATTTCTTGGGAGAATTCAGAGTGCTGAACACGGTGCCCACAGAACCTTGGTCCACAGATGAATACAGTTGGGCCCTCTTGTAGACGGTAGCTGCCGGTCCACAACGAAGAGACGTGAGGCGACCTCACTCGGGGTAGAGCGCCGTCTCACCTGGACTCCTCTCGGGGGGTAGTTCCAACACTCACCAGTGTTGGCTGTTATCCATGGCATAAATCAAAGCACCCAAAGCAAGTAGATAATCCAAGCCGTGTAGGGCTCGCCGTCGTCCGGGTAAGGTAATCCAATGTGCAGGTCCACTCGTCCTAGCCCAGAACTCCTCGGATGAAAGCACCACACGTGGTCTGCCCAGCCTGGTTAAGACTCTAGATAACGCGAGGAAACGATGGGGGTACTACTCACTGTATAACTCTAACCGAACGATGCACCATACATAATAGACTATTATTAACTTAATAGAAATACGTCCCACTCGACGGTATAGTGCCAAACTATGACAATTCAACTATTAATCCACACGATGTCTCAATGCCATTCTGAGGCCAAGTTGACAATACTGCACCACACGTGTATCGTGGGTGAGGCTTAACGTCTTGCCACTAGGTTGGAGGGTAAAGAACTAAGGGCTAAGGGACTAAAAGAAAGTTCTACTTTACTTGCGCCATATATATATGCGCTGTGAACAAATAGTACCATTCGTATTTCGCCAGACGTATTCCTACGCGGAACCGGGCTAGTAACGACATGTTCGTCGGCACGATTGAACTTGAACCAAGGGGCTTGGCTGCTGGCGCCAAGTTCTTGTCCAATGAGAGAATGAAACTATTATGGGCTGTTAGTAGACTAAAGGGATATTCAGTGTATATGTACAAGGAATACACAAGGGATATCAAACGATATACAAATACTATTAAATATATATCCATAAATAAATATATATATTCGGTTTAATCTGATCCTTCACAACAGCCGCCCCCTAATTAGTCCCACCTAATTAGCTAAGCAGAGACAGATTAACCGCACTGTCTACCACTCAAGGTCCGCTGTAAGGGTCAGTCAACTCACAAAGTCGTGGGGTCATGGTCGTCATCGATAGTGTCTGGGAGTCTGGGCAGTTCTATTAGCCTCGCCACGGGTCGTGTGTAAGTTCGCCCTTGGACGAGCACCTCAGCTGCTCGGACCTTGCCATCGGCACCGGTGATCACTTTGCTTACGCGGCCAGCCGGCCACATAGCTCTGGGTAGTGACTGGTCGATAATCATGACGACTGTTCCTTCTGTCAAATTGTCTCTCTTTTACCCACTTCTGGCGGGTCTGTAGAGACGGTAGGTAGTGGAGTAGAAAGCTGTTCCAAAACTTGTCAGCTAGTACTTGACTGTACCTCCACATTCTTCGGCCGTTCGCTTCTTCAGGCCTGTACATTGTCTGGGGTAGCGCGGGGTCCAGCCGCCCAATCAAGAGTGTGTTGGGGGTGACTGGGTCGACATCTGCTATATCACTGGAGACGTAGCCGAGGGGCTTGGAGTTCAATACTCCCTCGATCTCCGTGAGGACTGTCATTAGGACTTCTTCCGCTACAGTCTGGGCCCCAAGCACGGCGTACAGGGCTGTCTTTATAGAACGTACTTCTCGTTCCCAGGTTCCACCGAAGTGGGGTGCGTTCGGGGGATTAAACTGGAAGTCAATCTGGGATGGAGCGAGGTGGGTCTTAAGTTCTGGGCCCATAGCTTGGAAGCTCTCTCTCAGCTCTCTTTCTCCGCCTTTGAAGTTTGTCCCGTGATCAGACAACAATGTAGACGGTTTTCCTTTCCGTGATGTGAATCTTCGGAAGGCCATAAGGAATGAGTCTGTGCTCATGGTTGGAAGGAGTTCGATATGTATCGCTCTGGTGGTCATGCATTTGAATACAATACCCCACCGCTTCTCGGTTCCTCTTCCTTTCTTTATATACAACGGGCCAAAACAGTCCATGCCTGTGGAGTGGAATGGCTTGTCGCCGAGTCGGAGGCGACAGGGAGGTAGGTCAGCCATCCGGGGTATGCTGGGCTGCGCGTGCCACTTTCGGCAGTCTAGACAGGTTCGCTGGAAGCGTCGCACTGCTTCTCTTCCTTGAAGTATCCAATAGCGACGTCTGATCTCCGCGAAGACTCTCTCTGCTCCTGCGTGGTGTACATCCTCGTTGTATTTCTTTATGATCAGCTCTGTGACCTTGTGTCGGCTGTTCAAGACTATCGGGTACTTAACGTCATCCGGTAGATTGGGGGCTCTCCGCAGACGACCACCCACTCTGATGAGATTATGGGCGTCGCTCTCGGGTGCCAGGTGGAGCAATCTGCTGTCTGATGGGACGGGCTTTCCTCCCTGTAGACAGTCTAGCTCGTTGGGGAACGAGTCTCTCTGGGCTCGTTGTAGTAGAAGAAGATCTGCTTCTTCGTAGTCAGCTGCTGAAATGTCGGCAGTGGGCTGAATCTCTGGGTGGTGCCACAGAAATGTCTTTAGTTGCGCACTCTGTAGGGTGAGGCAATCATCTATGTTGGGGTCTGTGGAGGCGACTGTGCTCAGTCCACAGAACATAGGTTTCTTGTTCTCAGCCTCCTCTTTACTCGCCTCCCGTGGGGTGGGCGTAGGCCACTCTCCTTCCGGGAGCTTGAGGAACTCTGGTCCGTCACTGTAGATGTTGTGACGGGTGAGGTCATCTAGGGACATTCCCCGGGTGATGACGTCAGCTGGGTTGTGTTTGGTGTCCACATACCGCCAGCTCGCTGCTTCTGTTAACTCTTGAATCTCTGTGACTCTGACTCCCACGAAGACCTTGTATCTGCATGAATCAGACTTGATCCATGTGAGTACTGTCGTGGAATCTGACCACAAGATTGTTCTGTGCACCGGAATGGTGAGTTCACGTTGGATTAACGTGGCTAGATGCGCTCCTGCTAGGACTGCGCAGAGCTCTAGACGCGGGATAGATTGTTGCTTTCGTGGGGCTATTGAGCGAGCCAGGATGAAGGCGGTGTGTATCTCTCCTCCCTTCTCTTGGGCACGCAAGTAGGCCACTGATCCATAGGCTACTTCGGAGGCGTCGCTGAAGACGTGTAGATCCATCTTGCATGTCTCTGGCCTCACTGTGGGTGGGAAGTAGCTGCGGCGTATATTGACGCCTGGGAGTGAGCGGAGTTCCGTCTCCCACTCTCTCCATGTGGAGGCAAGGGGTGCGGGTATTGGGTCGTCCCAGCCCTGGTCCTTGTCCCATAGTGCTCGTACAATCATCTTTGCCCTGGTGGTGTAAGGTAGAATACATCCCAACGGGTCATATTGTCTGGCGAGTGTTCTGTACACACTCCGTCTGGTGGTCGGTATCGCCGTCGACCTTCCCTGCTCCGTGGTCAGGGGTTTGTGTCTATAGTGGAGCGAGTCTGTTTTGAAGCGCCAGACTAGTCCTAGTGTCATTTCTTGGGCTTCTCCTGGGATTGTCGCCATCCAGGTCTCGCTGCTGGCAGCCTTGTCCGCGGGGGAGAGGCTGCGCAATACGTGCGGGTCGCTGCTGGCCCACTGCCTGAGATCAAAGCCGCCTTTGATCAGAGAGGCGCGTAGCTTGAGTAGGAGAGCCTCGGCTTCTTCTTGAGTCGAAACGCTTTGTAAACAGTTGTCCACGTAGAAACTGTTCTTCACACTGTGTCGGACCTCTTCATCTGCTGCTGGGTCCTCTGCGACGTGTTTCTGTAGTGCAAATGTAGCACAGCACGGGCTGCATGTAGTTCCGAAAGGGAGGACTTCCCATTGATAGATGGCGGGGTGCTCATCTCCGATCCTCTCTCTCCATAGGAACCGCAGCAGGGGCTTGTCCTCCTCCACTAGTCTCACCTGCAGGAACATCCCTTTGATATCCCCGCTGATAGCCACCTTGTCCTGGCGGAAGCGTAGTAGCACGCCTAGTAGAGAGGGGCCGAGTGTGGGGCCGGGCAAGAGCTCTTTATTCAGATTTTGGGATCCGATCTGGTAGCTGCAGTTAAACACAATGCGATCCTTGCCGTTGTGGTGGACCTTGTGGTGCGGCACGTACCATGATTCGGTCGTCTGATCGGCCTCTTTAATGTCAATCTTTGTCACGTGTCCCGCTGTGATTAGCTTCCCAATCTCAGCGCGGTACACACTCTCTTGAGCGGGGTCTTTGGCTAGGCGCCGCTCTGTGTTCAATAGATACCGCTCCGTAGCGTCTTTCTTTGCGTGAAAGGTGGGCATTCCCTCTCGCCTCAGGAGTGGAGTTGCGTATCTCATCACTCCGCTGACTGTGACTCTCTTTGTCCCCTGCTCGAGGAGGTTTATAGCGTAAATGTCTTCTTTAGAACGAATGTCTTTCTTTTCGTTCTTAAAGGGCATTGTCTCTAGTGTCCATAGCCTCTCGACATGCTGCAGGAGAGTGGTGTCTTCTTCTGTCACTCTGGAGTGGAGGCAGCTAGTGGCTGCTGTTCGGTTAAGAGATTTAGCGAGGGGGCCTTGTAATGTCCATCCTAGGCGGGTCTCGACTGCTGCAGGACAGCCTCTGGGTCCTGTATGGACCCGGTCTATCGGGACTATGAGGTCTGCATGGTCGGAGCCTATCAGCAGGGTCGGGGTGGCGCCGTCTATGAGCGGGATAGGTAGTTGACGCAGGTGCACATATTTATCCATCAGTTTGGCGATGGGGTAGGTGTACTGTTATAGTCCTATTTCTTGGCTGGTGAAAGCATTTGTAATCCTATACCGTCGCTCTGGCTGCCCGCTTGCTGCGATAGTGAAGGAGACATTCTCGCCTTTTATCGTCTTTAAATCTCTTCTTATTGTCCGAATCGTCATTTGGTTCTCGCTCCCCCGCAGTCCCAGCTGGGCCGCAGCGGACGCGAGCAGAAGGGTCTTCTCTGACCCGTCATCAAGGACGGCGTAAGTGTCCATGACTTTATCTTGGTAGCTCAATGTTACATGGACTACCTTTAAGAGCACTTGGGCGCCGCTGCTGCTGGCGGGGTCAATGTACATGACACTTGCCTTTGTGCTGCTCGATGGTGCAGGTGCAGGCTTTCTTCTGTTACTGTCGTGTAGGACATCTAGGTGGGCTCCGTCACACCGACTGCACCTCTTCTTTAGGCGGCACTCGGCTGCCATGTGACTGCGCGCACATCGGTAACAGCGCCTGTTGGACTTTATCCATTGACTCACTTCTTCTGCATTCATCTTTGTGAACAGGTCACATTGTGACAGCCAGTGTTCCTTCTCGCAGTACGGGCACACCATCTTCCACTTCTCTTTTCTCGAGGGGGTACTGTGGTTCTTACTGCTCGGTACTGATTCTGATTGGTGCATGACAGTCACCGATCTTCTTCCATCGTTTATTCTCCTGGGTCCCTCTCTGGAGCTTGGTGTGCTCCGCACGAACGTATCCAGTCGTAGGCTGCTGACTTCTCTCGCCAGGAAGTCGGCTAGATCGAGGAGGGATGGTTCGGGACCGTTAGGATCACGGTGGTCTCTCTGCCGCCTGAAGCGCTCTTGTCTGGCGGGTGGCAGCTTCTCTAAAATCCTCTCGACGTTAGAGTTGGCGTATAGCTCGTGCATACCCTTTTCTCGTTGCGCTCCCAGCATCCCTACCAGGGACTGCACTTTTATAGACAGGTCGTCTAATGAGCGATTGTCTGTTGCTGGGGGTAGGCGGTCAATATGCCTTATCTCTTGGATTACGTAATCCCATATACGTCCATATCTCTGGTCCAGCGCTGCTAGAGCCGCGGTGTATGGGGTCGTAGAGGTGGCATAGGCTAGCGCTATATTGTGCGCTCGGGGTACTTTCAGGTGCTTCAGTAATATTGCATACTTGTGGCGTTCATCAGCGACATCCACCATCATTGTCTCTAAGCACATCCGGAGCTCCGTGTACTGTGCTCGATTCTCATAGGTGAAGTCTGGAAACGTCGGTGTGCCAATGTATGACGCCGTGGATGGCTGATACATCGGCGAGCGTTGGGGGAGAGGCCTCCTAGGCGAGTCTCCTCTTGCGCCTCTCTGTGGGCTGGTACCGGCAGGGTACCATGGCCCGCTGGTCCAGGTGCTATTCCTCGGGGCTGGTCGTGCGTCATGCTCACCCGTGAATAGAGTCGGGGGTCTGTAGCGCAGCGCCGCGGGGGTATAGCCTGGGCTGTACTGGACCTCCTGGTCCGGTGGAGTACTGTGCTGTCGTCGGGCTTGGTTCTCCTCCTCTCCCTCTTCTTCTTCTATCAGGTCCTCTAGATCCTGTAGTCGTTTATTTAGCTTCTCCGCAGTGTATGCCGCTCCTTCCTTGTAGCTGGGTCTCGCTTGGACCGGTCGGGGAAGGGGGTCTGCGGGGGGTATAGGCTTGGTCTGTTGGTCAAGTTCAGGGTCGCTTGCTCGGTTAGGGGATGCTGCCCTTGACTGTTGTCTCGACGAGTTCCTTGAACCCCTGGCGGAGGGAGAGGGTGTTGCCTTGGTGATCAGCTGCTCCATTAGCTGCGCTTGTAGTCTGTCGCGCTCGCCCTGTAGTCTGTCGCGCTCGGTTTCGCGCTGGATGAGAGCGAGGTCGCGCTCTGCCTCTCTTTGGGCACCGTCAGCGGCGCGCTGGGTGTCTGCTCGGTCTCTTGCCATATTCTCTTCCGTCTGAAGGCGTCTCATCTCCAGGCGTATGCGCTCTTCTTCGCTCCGTTGCTGCGTCTGGAGTCGATCGCGTTCACCCTGAAGTCGATCGCGTTCACCCTGGAGTCGATCGCGTTCGGTAGAGGCTGTCAGGCTGACGAGGAACGCCTGTGATAGCATCCTCTCCGCTTTGCTGGGGGAAGATGGTTGTAGAGGTGAGCCGCTCCTGGCGGTACTCGTTGGGGAGTCCTGGAGCTCTATTTCCTCTGCGCTCTCCTCCTCTTCTTCCGTGCAGAGTTCTCTCTCTGTAGGGTTGTCTTCCTCCCGGGGCTGGTCGGGGACTACTTCTTCGGTATTGGCGGGGGGTAAAGGCATGTCAGCTCCCTCCTGGTCCCCACCGTGAGCTTGGTCAGTTACATTAGAACCCACTAGGGCCTCTGTGGTCGGGGTAACCTGGTCGTTAAGGTCAGACATAATTTTACTTTCTACTTTTACCGCATTTACCGTTTGTCGAAGGCTAGGTAGTTGACTGACAGCGTAATCCTCTAAGTACTGAGGTGTCTGTCGTCTGCGCCGCGGGCGTTCTACGTTAGGAGGACCGTTTCGTGGAGTGTTCATCATAGGCCATTTCAATATTAATAACACTATATTAATATTACACTAGTTACCCTCCGGCTCGAAGGACCAATTGTAACTGAGGGGTACAATTCCCTGACTGTATTGATAAGTATGGTATCATTAAACCACTACCGCTTTATGTACTTTAACTACTGGCCACACAGTACATGATATAGATATGATGAACACTTTCCCACCATGAAACCAAGTCCACACAAATGTATAAGTCGAATATTTAATATATAGCAAAGGGTATATACAACGTTCACTTAATGACATTTATGATTTGAATGCACTTGTAAGGCAAATGAGTATTCGTAGGCAAATCAACATTGAATGTCCAATCTCTGGTTACGCAGGAAGCAAGTATACAACCTGGTTCTTTAGGGAACTATAGCGATGGTACTTAATGATTATAGCTGGATATACTAAAGGGGGATCCTGCTGGTTGTAAGTCAGTAGGGGGGGGGGGTTAGGAGAGCCGCCGGCGATATCCCATCTGGCCAACGATTTCTTGGGAGAATTCAGAGTGCTGAACACGGTGCCCACAGAACCTTGGTCCACAGATGAATACAGTTGGGCCCTCTTGTAGACGGTAGCTGCCGGTCCACAACGAAGAGACGTGAGGCGACCTCACTCGGGGTAGAGCGCCGTCTCACCTGGACTCCTCTCGGGGGGTAGTTCCAACACTCACCAGTGTTGGCTGTTATCCATGGCATAAATCAAAGCACCCAAAGCAAGTAGATAATCCAAGCCGTGTAGGGCTCGCCGTCGTCCGGGTAAGGTAATCCAATGTGCAGGTCCACTCGTCCTAGCCCAGAACTCCTCGGATGAAAGCACCACACGTGGTCTGCCCAGCCTGGTTAAGACTCTAGATAACGCGAGGAAACGATGGGGGTACTACTCACTGTATAACTCTAACCGAACGATGCACCATACATAATAGACTATTATTAACTTAATAGAAATACGTCCCACTCGACGGTATAGTGCCAAACTATGACAATTCAACTATTAATCCACACGATGTCTCAATGCCATTCTGAGGCCAAGTTGACAATACTGCACCACACGTGTATCGTGGGTGAGGCTTAACGTCTTGCCACTAGGTTGGAGGGTAAAGAACTAAGGGCTAAGGGACTAAAAGAAAGTTCTACTTTACTTGCGCCATATATATATGCGCTGTGAACAAATAGTACCATTCGTATTTCGCCAGACGTATTCCTACGCGGAACCGGGCTAGTAACGACATGTTCGTCGGCACGATTGAACTTGAACCAAGGGGCTTGGCTGCTGGCGCCAAGTTCTTGTCCAATGAGAGAATGAAACTATTATGGGCTGTTAGTAGACTAAAGGGATATTCAGTGTATATGTACAAGGAATACACAAGGGATATCAAACGATATACAAATACTATTAAATATATATCCATAAATAAATATATATATTCGGTTTAATCTGATCCTTCACAACAGAAGGTATCAAGAACATCTTGCCTATTGTTAATGAACTTGAATATGAATGAGCATGAAACCAAAATGATTATGCTGAAATATTACCAGACATGCAAACACACACACACACAACCTTACCTTCACCCAGTTCAGCATGGCAGCCTCACACACACACACACCTCCATTCACCTGTAGAGAAACAAACAAGCACACACAACCCTACCGTCTGTGCTGTGCTGTCTCTGGACTTTATGTCACTCTGTCTATATGCTTCAGATGTTTTTTTATACAGAGATTGAGAGAGAGAGAGAGAGAGAGAGAGAGAGAGAGAGAGAGAGAGAGAGAGAGAGAGAAAACCAGTTCATTATTTTCCCTGTGACAATTGTTCTTGATTATTTTCGCGCAACCTCAGTTCATCACTTCAGACAAACTTAGATCTCTTCTTAAGATTACAAATGTACAACACATTTCGTCGGACAAAACACTGGCTATATATGCTAGCAACATAAACAAACGATCTGACTTCATCTTGGGGCGAGTGGGAGTTAATGGTTAAAGAACAGGATGCTACTTTTACTTGTAAAACAGCGTCGCCCCGAACACATTCGAACAATTATAACGTCGCAGTGGTACAAACGTTCACATCTAGTAGTCTTTAGATGACTAAATATAGATGAATACTCATGACATTTGATATATATACTCTAAAATAAGTATGATTTCATATCACCTACCTTTCGACGTCAAAATCTGGTGGGGCTGTGAGTAAAGATCCAGAATGCCGCGCAAGATGGGGCGTGACCGAAGTTGGGTTTGGGCGTTCCCAGATAAAGAGGGTGACCGGGATTGGTTTACGTTCCGTTACATACATGCAGATGAACATACAGTATGGAACAGTTGGGACTTCTTCTGTAGTGTTTTTCAACGAGGACATCTGTCACAGTTCCTACCTGGCTACTCCCTTCCTCTCTCTCTCTCACCCGCTCTCTTGTTAATCAGGTGTAGAGTGCAGGTGTGCTGCTGTCAGCGGAGCAGCTGATTGACGTCTGTGGGCCAATTACGTCAGTGATATAACCCCGCCCCAGATGTCACAAGGCTGCCAGATCGTAACTTAGTATTTCCCAGTTAGTCGTGTTATTCTGCTCTTTCGTATTGTTCTCTAGTCCATTGTTCTTCGACCGTGTCTAACCCTTGTTGTCCTCCTTCCCCGCAGTCCTACCTGGCTCTTCACCCTGTTCTCTGGCTCTCGATAAGACGTGCTCTGACCCCTGCCTGCCTGACAACTCTCCTTGCCTTTTCCCGGAACGTATGAGGACCTGCACTACACTCAGCATGGGGTCATCCCTATCTTACCCGTGTCCTATGTTCCCCCTCCAAAAGAAAAGTTCCAATGCTCCCCCTCACGAAATTAAGGTCCGATATCTCCCTTCCGAAAAAGGGTCCTATCATGTGTCTCATTGAAGAAATAGTTTTCTGTATGAATGATAGATTTACTATATTATATATATATATATATATATATATATATATATATATATATATATATATATATATATATATATATATATATATATATATATATATATATATATATATATATATATATATATATAGCCTATATTTAGCATATAGCCTATATTGCTGCCACACTGTCACACAACTCTGTCACTGGTATTCTTTTAGGAATAGAAGTTTAACATTTTGGAAAACCATTTGGATGCTTCTAATATAGCTCAAATTGACTTCGATTTAGTTGTTAATTTGCTTGAAAATTGTATTGAAACAAGGACTAGAAGCCTTTTTCGGGAGCCGGGAACATAGAACCCTTTTTCAAGAGAGGGGAACATAGAACCTTTTTTCAGGAGCGGGGAACATAGAACCTTTTTTCAGGAGCGGGGAACATATAACGCTTTTTTCAGGAGCGGGGAACATAGAACACTTTTTCAGGAGCGGGGAACATAGAACCCTTTTTCAGGAGAGGGGAACATAGAACCTTTTTTCAGGAGCGGGGAACATAGAACGCTTTTTTCAGGAGCGGGGAACATAGAACGCTTTTTCGGGAGCGGGGAACATAGAACCTTTTTTCAGGAGCGGGGAACATAGAACATTTTTTCAGGAGAGGGGGACATAGAACCGTTTTTCAGGAGACCTGGGGAACATAGAACGCTTTTTCGGGAGCGGGGAACATAGAACCTTTTTTCAGGAGCGGGGAACATAGAACATTTTTTCAGGAGAGGGGGACATAGAACCGTTTTTCAGGAGACCTGGGGAACATAGGTACGCTCCCATGAGCATTAACCTTTGGTTCTAGATAATACGCCTAGTAAAGACATGACCAAAAGGAAAATACCATAACAGAGCCATCACACTGACTGAGGAGAGTCTTCTTTATAATTTCCTTACAACCTGTTTACATGTAGATACTATATCTATATCTGTACATATTCCTTACCTACTCTCACTAGTTATACTGCTGGCCAGTAGGACTGACTACCATAGGGTCTTTATACCTATATCACTGTACATAATAATACTATAATACTACCCATTTGTATATTTTGCACCCAGTTTAATCACCTGTACATTGTATATTGCTGTGGCACTTTACTGCTACATTTGCACTCTGGTTGGATGCCAAACTTATTTTCACTGTACTGAACTTGTGCTGCATAATGACCATACATTCTAATCAAATCTATCCCCTTCTCACCCCTTCCCTCCCCTTCTCACCTTCATGGCTTTTAACCCCACCCTTTGTTTTAACACAAATTAGGGAACAAAGACCATAACAGAGTCTTGATTATCATACACTCTGGCACTTTTCACCTTTTTGCATTTTCTGATTGGCCAGTGGCCCTAGAGGCAGGCAGGGGCCTTCAGCACGATGCTTGATCTGAAGTGAAGACGTGAGGCTGTGTCTTTGCACCCTCTGGTCCAACTCCAGAGTTCAGCGCAGGTGAGGAGATGTAAATTCCATTGTAAAAATAAAAAACAAACCAGCCCACAGCCTCGTAGATTGGTGTCACCGCCGGTGGACGGTAAGATGGAACATCACATCATCTGACCCCGGCTCCGCGGTGAGGACTGCACCTCTAATGCTGCGTCGGCATCTTCCGGACACCTGCGGTGTGTACCGCTAGTGATACTGGCAAACACCAGCTACCACCCTAGACAGATGGAAATGGAATATTTTGAAGGTTAGAGGAGAGAGAAAAGAAGAGAGAGTGAGTGCAGTGAGGGGGCAAAAGTTGGACGTCTGTGGTCCTTTTAGACACAATAAATTACATCTCCCGCCCTAAAGCCGGCCTGAACCTCGTCAGGGAGGAGGGTGGGAAACAGCATGTGTAGAAGCCCTGGCCGGGGCTCTCTTGTATTTATGGAAAGAGAAGCCTCCCGGTGACCTGGGAACACGCTTACCCAATTAGCAGCCTCGCCGACGGATCAAATGGAAGTGAAAACAGTCACCGGTGTGACGGCGAAGCATCACAATGCCCTATTCATGGCCGCCGAGCCCCCGTGCTTTGGGGGTGAATGGGTGGGTGATGGTGGTGGTGGTGTGTGTGTGTGTGTAGTTGGGCGGGTGGGGGTGGGAGGTTCTTTTGGGAATGGAGGTGGGATGATGGGGTGGGAGTAATGAATGCAACAAGAAACTGACTTACCTCACCTTCCTCTTGACGTGTCAGTGGAGGCCTCAGATTCATGACTTAATACGGGCTCGCAGGTAAACACGGTTCAAAGGCGGTGTTTTCGTAAGGTTTCACCTCGGCCCTCCACCACATCCCCCCGCACCTCAGCGCCCCCCACATCCCCTCTCAGACTCTCCCACCTCCCAACCACCGCCACCCAACACAACCGCCGGTCTTATCCGCTTGGCCTGCCTCTGGGACCAGGGGGCAAAAGGAAGGTGGCGTTGGGTGTGTGTGTGTGTGTGTGTGTGTGTGTGAGGGGGGGGGGGGGGGGGGTACTGGAGGAGAGGCTCCTGACAGCTAAGGGCTCTGGGGAACACCTGAGCAAAGCTACGCTTCCCCTTTGCCCTATAAAGCCTTCTTAGAGGCTGCTGGATATCAATCTCTCAATCCTTTTTTTCTTTTCTTTCCATCAGTTTCAGTTTCGCTCTCTTGGGCAGCATGATCAGATTTTGTAAAGCCACTGTTGGGGAAACTCATAGCTCATCATCACTAGCTATAAATCACTGTCCAGCTCCGGTTTGACTTCACATAAAAAAAAATGAAAACGGACCGTCGACATGCACCTGGGAGATTATTTGTATTGTAAATGTCAGTGTGATGGAAAAATACGGCGTCGGTGAGAGTTAAACAAACGCAGGTGTGATGGTCAAGAGAGGATCTCTGTGCGGGAGCTGAATGATTGACTAAATACATGCTCTATATGTTGATAAAAGTGCCCCGTATTTACATCAATGTGACAGACCTTTCCTCAAATAGACTGCGCAGTCCCTACGCTGCAGTATAGGTGTAGTATAAAGACCCCTCTATGTCTAAAATTAATTGTTTATTTATAAGGGTGGAACCATGGGTGCTTCGTTAAAAGGCGTCCCATGTCTTTGCTTGTGGATGTTTCCATCGAAGCTTATAAAAATGTTACCATGCCGTGGCCCTCGCTATAAAAATGTTTAAGAACACACGCACAAAAAAAGTGTGTGTGAAAAAAAATAGATAGAAGTAATAACATGACAGACAGAGAAGGGCATGCATTTTCAATTATCTCTCTGTTCACACAAAGATTTCCTTAACTTTCCTTACGAAACAGCCAAGTCCGATATCCCTTCCTCTGTTCACCTCTCCCAGCATGGAAACATCTGATAGAAATAAAAGACTCTTCGTGGTGTCAGGTCAGATAGCCATAAATACAGGTGGCCCGGCCGACCCTCGCATCCAGCCCGGAGACCGGTGTGAGCCGCGGTTTTGGAACGGGATATCGAATGTTTAAATATTGCACGTCTTTTTGGAAAAGTCGCTACTGTAAAACAACTTCCATAACAGGGTATCGCTCTACCTGTCACCGGCAGTATTTCATCCCCCCTTCAGCTCAGAGGCATAAAAGATATAGATGAATCTCAGCCATATGGATACGTATAGGGTGGTGATCATTCACCTCTGGCTTTCTCCTGGAAGCAAAGGCACATTCTCCACCAACTAAAAATAGAAGGAGAGAGAGAGAAAGAGTTGGATAAATGGTACTTTTCCACAGATTAAGCTAGACGGGGTTTCGCTGTCAATGTCCTGTAGCAGCGAAATGTCGAAATCACATGTTGAAATGCCGTTACTGATATCCGACTGACTATAACCTCTGTTGTCAGTTCAAGCAGGTGTGTGTGTGTGTGTGTGTGTGTGTGTGTGTGTGTGTGTGTGCAAGTACAAAGCAGCTGACGTCTCCCATGGCCCTGCGGATATCAAAAGAGCAGCGGCATTTTGGAGAACAGCGATGTGTGTGTTGAAGTGTATAGCCATATGTAGTGCGGGAAGACTTTTATTGGGTTTGTCAGAGCACACCGACATCACAGACACGCAGTGGGAACACTGCCCGTACTCTGTTGCCTGAAGACAAAAACCTGCCTTTTCTTGCAGGCACCTCATGCTGAGGTTACTGGGTGATCTGTCCAGATGCTGCACCGCCACAGTACAGCTTCCAGTGGATGCCATCCCGTCCCGGGGGGGGGGCGCGAGGAGGAAAGTACCCAGAAGCATCAGGGTGCTCAATGACAATGACACTACAGTATGTAACAACCCATCATCTACACTCACTGCACACACATCCACATGTACACACTCACTTTAAACAAACACTCACCTTACCATTCACTTTACTCACTTTAGACACTTTAACACACTTTATATTTATCTATTATTAAAGAGATTTGCACTACATTCATACCTCATTTGCACCCTACCCTAAGTTTTGTACCTCTGCATTGTACCTCACTGTTACTCATTTGACTCTGTATTGTATATTGTATATATGTATATTGACTTTACTTACTTTTTACTTACTTCTTAACTCATTGGCCGCCGGGAATTAGACGGAGCCCGTCATAGCACTGCCACGCTTTAAAAGATAGGAGTGTGTCACCTTGTTTGTAGAGCTATAACTATATTCTATATTATAGCTATGGATACAATACTATGGCCCATTTGACATCACCTATCTATCGTTCAATATGTGAAAAAGAATACATTTTTCCATCCATACGTTCCTGTGTTATACCGTGGTGAATATAAGTATGGTTTTAGAGCGGTCTGGGGTAATTCCCGAAATGCTGAGTTATAGCCTCATACATCAATTCCACTATAGACGTCGCCGTTTCTTGCCTGTACACGCTATTATTCCGAAATCAAATCTATATCATAGGTATTATGTTCCATCATGAATGCATGAAAGGGGGGGGGGGGGGGGGGGCGTTTCTGATTGTTTGATAATACCGATCAGCCCAATCGGTATAAAAGCATTGCAGGATCAAGCTAAAATTTACGTCAGATTGTCCTTACCTGTGATCGGGAGTATACCAAAAATAATATTCCAATTGTTTGATCACCATCCGGTACATCCAATGTCCATTTGGTCCACGGCATAACCCAACACAACATATGGATCGGGGATATTTGACGCGCTTCAATGGAACCGGGAGAACCGCTCGCCTCGCTCGACAAGGAAAAGTGAAACCGGAGACATCTGGCCATTACACAGGCCAAGATACAAGGTTACAAAGGGTGCTCGATACCGCCATCTAGCTGGATGCGGCCGGTATTGCATTTTGGCGACCTCAGACTCATTCCCTATGGTAACACCAAGGTCCGTGGATGAATAATGAATACAAATATCGAAAAATTAAAAATGATCAAATAACGCATATATACGCGGTTGGCGTTCAACGGTTGTTGGCCAAACACGTATATAATCGTTGTTGGCGGGGATTGAGTTAATAACTTTTTTTACTTACTTTCTTTTTACTGTATGTAGCACACTCTCAGGGGCTCATACAGAAACAAGCATTTCATCATAAAGTATTCGGTATTTTGTTGTGACTAATAATAAACAAACTTGAAACTTGAACTTGAAACTTGAACCCTTTTGACACCCCGCTCTCTGCTGAGCTGCCGTGACTGATCTCTCACTAGTGATTTCAACGGCTCTCTGGTACGAACAAAGGGAACCGAGTCATACTTGCCGCTGTTCTTATTGTTGGTTGTGCCCATTTCACCGCCTGCCCTAAACCCATTGCCCTTTACGCGTGGATCTTGTTGTTCTGAATCTAAATGCTGCGTGCACTTTATTGTTCACACTAAAAAGTTGTTTTGAATATAGTAGATTCAGACTCAGATTGAGCAAAGATGACTTAATTCAGGGACTGTCCCCGAAAATCGGGGACATCTTGTAACCTTAATATAGGCCTATATTTTTTCATTCAAACTTTGGTGGACGCTTAATATCACACTCATGTTGGATATCATACACACATTCTAACGATTGAGGCTTTGTTTCCAGGGGCTTTAAGTATCTAAGTTTGAATCTGATCCAAATCCTATCCTATCATTATCCTATAGTGATTATTCTGTGGATAAACCAAAGATTTTGATTTAAGACTGATAAACCAAGTAACCCCCGTCCCCCCCCCCCAAAAACGATGAGCTGTTCTTTTGAACGGCTCTTGGAAAGGAACGGAACAAAAAGATCTGGCTCCCTTCAAAGAGCCATAATTCCCATCACTATCTCTCACACGGGTGCAAGCAGAGGGAAGGAAGGAAGGAAGGAAGGAAGGAAGGAAGGAAGGAAGGAAGGAAGGAAGGAAGGAAGGAAGGAAGGAAGGAAGGAAGGAAGGAAGGAAGGAAGGGAAGGAAGGAAGGAAGGAAGGAAGGAAGGAAGGAAGGAAGGAAGGAAGGAAGGAAGGAAGGAAGGAAGGAAGGAAGGAAGGAAGGAAGGAAGGAAGGAAGGAATGCGGGCCTGCTTCCTTCCATCGATTTGCCCACAGGCTCGTGAACGGAAGCCATTTTGAAAGGCGCGAGCACAGGCAGCAGCAGCCTCTGGGCCTGTATCAGCTGATGCTGGTCGGTGTTGCTGTTGGCCGGGCCTAAAAGGTCCGAGGGGAGAAAGACGTACTGAGAGTTAGAAAAGGTCGCGCAAACTCTTGCGGGATTACTTTACCCAACACTTTTCCATGGCTGAGGTCCTGTGAATGGAGCCATTGTGGGCCGGGTTCCCGGGTTCCCGGCCCGCGGAAAGCAAACCCTGTCAGGATCCAGTTCATTAGCACCTAGTTTACTGTTTGAAGTTGGTTATTTATCCGGTGCCTAAAGGGGAACCCCGTTCAGACGTATGTGTAAGTTGAGTGTGTGCGTGTGTGTTTGTGTGTGTGTGTGTGTGTGTGTGTGTGTGTGTGTGTGTGTGTGTGTGTGTGTGTGTGTGTGTGTGTGTGTGTGTGTGTGTGTGTGTGTGTGTGTGTGTGTGTGTGTGTGTGTGTGTGTGTGTGTGTGTGTGTGTGTGTGTGTGTGTGTGTGTGTGTGTGTGTGTATACGGTACTAGCAGGATCTACGGGGGGTTTCCAGGGCAAATTGCTCAAGAGCAAATAAAACTTTCCATGGTGCAATAAAAATGTATGGAGAGAGAACAGGGGGGACATTGGTAGGACTCCGAAAAGGTAGGAAACTACCTTGGGAATTTGCTGAAAAAATATATACACACAGGCTTGATATATAAGATCTGACAGTCACTGACCTCGGCCCTGTAAATATAAAATAGCATTAGAGAGCAACGGGGAGCGGAGGAAATACACTAAACGTCCCGTTTGTTTTAACACAATTCAGGAGTCACTCGTCCAAAACGACGTACGATAAGTCTACCAGCGAGTCGTGGTAAACGCGGGTCGCCCTGTACCTGATGGAAAAGGTGAAAACTAACGGTGTTAAACAAGATTCAGTTTTTTGTTTCAAACGGTTCGTCTATAGTCTTGTCTTATATGATACCGCAGACTGTTTGTATAGAGGCCTACAGACTAGTAAAAACGTTCTTTTTTCTTTTTTTTCACCTCGACAGTTTCGGCTGTAACTCTACTGCCTTCCTCAGGCGCCTCACAGGTGTTCGCTGTGACGTGCGCTGCTGTGAGCCGGTCACACGCCGGTCCGTCTCGCCGGAAGTGGCGAGAGACAATGATGTCCGTTGTTATCCGGCGGCGGATGACAGATATTATTTTTTTCTAGAGTCAGTTTACAGTGCAGCAAGTAGCAAGGCCCACAGTCCGTCCTACTCTGGATAATTCTACTGTCTTTCGAACCACAGTGACAGTGTGTTTGTTTGTTTGTGCGTGCGTGTAGTGTACTGTATGTGTGTGTGTGTGTTTCTCTCCCCCTTCCCATTTTCTTTTGTGATCTGTTTGTTCTCTGGAAGGCATCCCTGTCCCTCTGGTCAGACAAAAGTGCCGCGTTGAGCAAAACCTCCACTCACATTTTATGGCTTGTGTGGGCCGTCCTATTTGTACATGCTTAGAACAAATTAGAGCAGCAGCTGTGCTCTGCCGGCCCATTCCATGTTGGCTTTTCGCGATAAAAATACGTTTCGGTAAACCTCTCTCTCTCTCTCTCTCTCCCGCTCCACTCCAGAAATACGCGGCCCGTTTCTCCTGGCACCGAAGCCTCTCCATATTTACAATCAGCACTTCCCCTTTCCTGCAGAGAGAGAGAGAGAGAGAGAGAGAGAGAGAGAGAGAGAGAGAGAGAGAGAGAGAGAGAGAGAGAGAGAGAGAGAGAGAGAGAGAGAGAGAGAGAGAGAGAGAGAGAGAGAGAGAGAGAGAGAGAGAGAGAGAGAGAGAGAGAGAGAGAGAGAGAGGAGGGAGATAGAGGAGAGAGGAAAAAGACAGAGGGGAAAGAGTTTGAGAGAGAGAGAAGAGAAGGGAGGAAAAAGAAAGAAAGAGCAGTGTATGTGAAAGAGAGAGAGACAGACCACCTATGCAGATGTTTTCCACATGCAGAAGAGAAAACAAGCTGCTCAGAGGAGAGGAGGAGGAGGAACGGGTGGGTGGGGGGGGGGGGGGGGGTGTTGGTGGAGGGTGGTGGGGGTGAGCAGAGGGCTGCACCTGCCGAGGGGTGACGATCTCACCATGGGTGACATCAATCCTCCTAGCGTGTCGCTGTGTGATTCATTAACTGATTCTGAGCCAGAGAAAGCAGTTTGTGTGTGTGTTCCAGACTTAATTAGTTCTCGGTCCGAGTTGATGCAAGCAAATGACGTGGGTTTCGTTTTGGTTTCGTTTGAAAGGAGTTTCGGATGAATAGATAATTCATAAATGCCAATACTGCTAATGATAGAATACAAATATATATATTTATATATATATCTTCAATAATCGACAAATAGAATTTTACAAGAGATATATTTGATGGTTCCTGGAACATAGTTTGAAGAAAAAGAAAATGTTTTCAATGTGATGCTCCTATGCTGTTTTTAGAATATTTATATTTATTTAATATATTATATTTAAATTCATTAAATATATTATATTTACAAAAGGGCAGTATACTAAATTGTAACTAAGATTTGTTTTTATTGTTATTATTAATATTATTATGTAAGTCCTGAGCATGTGCAAATAGTAATTTTTATAAATAATGATTCCCCAAACTGCATAGTGTGCATACTGCACAAAAAAACTAGAAATATTGTTAGTTTATTGTATACTGGTATATCCGTTGTTGTTCTTCTTTTTGTTGTTTTCTGTTGGGTTGTTCTTCATAGTACGTTTCTATACGTTCTATTACAAACATATAAGGATATTGACCAAATAAATATCTAAAGCATTTGAGGAATATACGTTTTTTTCACTGCAACTTCTGCAACGAAACCCATCCTGAGCTCATCTGAATAAACCGTGACCTCACTCGCTTTAGACGCGCAAGACGTGTTTCGTGCAAAGGTCGGTGTCACAAAACCCCCCTGATTTGCATCAATCAGTCAAGCTTCACTTCATGCCATGGGACAGCAAGGAAAAGTGGTGGGCAAATATAATTTCTGACAGTGTGACAGGAATAAGGAATGGGCTCGCTTTTTGGAATTGAGTTCTTCGACTAATCTTCCATGATTATAGTCTCGGAAGCCAAAACACACTCCATGTGAAAGAGGCTGTTTTCATCTGGGTGCTGCAGGATCACGGTTGGCTGACAGAGTTACCTGCTCTCTCCCTCAGCCTCGCGCTCTCCCTCAGCCTCTGTCAGGCTGGCCAGCAGCAGGTACCGTGGCCCCCGGAGACCATCCAGGCAGACCTGGACAACATTGGCAGCAGGCGGCTTAGCGGTGTCATTTCGCCGCAGTAAGCCATAGACAAAAGCATCTCTTGTTGGAGCGAGCTGTTTGCAGCGTTGCTCTCCCTCTAAAAACCCTGTGGAAAGCGAAGGAAAGGAAAGGAGAGGACAGCCAGTGACTGGTGCCAAACAAACCTGCTCCAACTCACCTGTGCAGTGGACATGGAACCGAGTGACCCAGATCTGGATGGAAACCATTGCAAATATTTCCCAGCAAGGGCCTGTGGAAGAAACATTTAGCAGGGCCTCTCATCAGGGATTCAGTTAACTGTAAATGACTGGACGCCTTCAGCCTGAGCCATATGTTCCTACGCTGTAGTAAACAGTTGGTTTACCATCAAATCAGTGAAGCACCTAGCTCACTATGATCTCACTGTGATGCTTAGTTCTGGATTAAAGCAACATGAAAAACCACCATACACCATCCATTCAGCCTTTCATCTCATAGAAGCTGTTGCACAAGATGGGAGAGATAGTGAGGAGAACGACAGAGCGGTTTCTGAATTTTAAGTTGTTGTTGTTGTTGTTGTTGTTGTTGAATCTGTTTACTGCCTTGCCTACGGCTGGCACCTCTTCAGCCCCGAAAAACAACAGCTCAGTTTAGAAGTGTAACTTTAAGCCACACTGCAAATATTTGGCTTGGCCACAGAAATTGAATTATATTGGCGCGGAAAGCCTGGAAATAAAAATAAAAAAACAGCAACCTTGGGAACAATTATGCAAAGTGAACGGCGGTTAAACCAAGTGCTACTGGTTTTCATTTTCGTCCAAAAGGGAAAAAGGGGAAGAATCTGCAGCTAAAACCAATCTGCCTAAATAAATACGTTCAAGCGTTTATCCTCGAGCCTTGGCAACTATAGTGACTTCCTTTTTTTCTTTTTCTAGTGTGTTGTATAGCTAATTGGTGATTCTCACTCCTAGAGAAATTGAACTTTTTGCTGCTGTGGAATTAATTTTCATGTTATTGTGTGGCGTCAGCAGCCTGTGACTCTTGGCGCATCGCTTGGCCCATGAGAACTGCAGGCTGTGGTGAGTTGATGGTTCATTACAGCCGAAGATAATAAAAAATAAAAAACACGGCCGGCAGAATTTAATAATTGGCTACTTTGTATGTTCCAACCATATTATGTTTCCCCGCTACACAATAAATATCCTGGTAGATCAACAACGAGCCTGTCCGCCTCTGTGTTGTGAAATCAATAGAGGAGGATTTATACATCTGCTAACGGAATCATTTCTTTCCCTCTACTTAAAATTATTGTGGGGCAATAAACACAATTTTATTTCACTTTAATTTCGCCTGTGGACTACGGGGAAATCTAAACTGCGGTGAGTTTCGAGACCGGAGATATTTCTGGTTGGCCCGTGGCTTACTCGCTGGCTTTGAACGTGTAAACTAATAATAATCACAAAGGCCACTGTGGCCTGGGAGTCTGTTTGATTTGGAACACACAGGACTTATGGATCCTTGAATTAGCTCATTTTCCCCTCTAACCATGTAAACTGAGGGTTGTTGGTTTTATGAGCCCCTTATCAGTGGGGCATTGACGAGACATTCTCTCATTAGCCCATTGAAGCCCCACCTGCAGAACACAGGAAACACAAACTCCATTGCTCTCATTGACATAAGCACTAATGCGGCTAGCCAGCAAGCTAGCTAACACGCCGTGCGAAACTTCAAGCCAGCTTTGTTTGCTCACAGCTGAGGCTCAAAAGAAAGGGAGGACCAGTGGAGAAAAGGGCCAGCTTTGACAATTTTCACACAAAGGGAGCACTGTTGGCTAACACTGAGCGGCCTGTTTCTGGGAGTTTTGCACTGTTCCTGGGACCCATTTCATGGAACAGTTAGCAAGGCCAAAGGCAGCCCGTGGACTGGAGTGATAGTAAGGCCTGCGGGGCCAAACCTGGGTCTGGTTCTCTAGCGTCAGTCCCCTCTGTCTCTCACCCAGTTCAGAGGCTTTTCATAGCAGAACAGGGCTACTGGGTGCTGCAGGTGTCCCCTCATACAGACCCTTGTCATGGGCCGGTGGGCTGATTGACGAGGGGGGTGGGGGTGGGGGGCTGGTATGGGACCATTGCTAGCTTTATTTCATCAGTAGAAGGATATACCAGCACTTTGACATTTAGGTTTCGGTTGATTATTTTTCTTCACTTGATAGCCTACTACTCTCACTGCGGGAAAATATAAGATGAGAATATAAAAAATGCTGGCAAAGAATACAACTGCTTCAAAAGTCAGTGAACATACTCCAAATATCTGGGTTGGATGCTAATTGAATGAGGCTAATTCATCTCAAGTTGTAACATGACACCATCAGTTGACTCAGGCCCGGCCCGATGCTTGCTGGGTTATTGGTATCATAAAATGTCACCATTGTTCCTATACAATTTAATCAACCATGTCATTATGGTACTGTGACATGTATCATTGGGCCAAATGTAGAGTTCGCTGAGGATGTGTTTGGCTTCAGTGGTCTTGACAGAGTAACGGGGAAGGTTAGGTTGACTTATTTAAACAGACCAGGCCATCATTAATGGAGAGATGAATGTAAAAAAAAAAAAAAAAAAGCAGCCAAAACTCAGTGTCAACTGCAGCTACGATCCATCACCCAGAACCGGGTTTGGACCGGATCACTCATTTCCTCCTTCGACCTCCCGTCCTCAGAGGCTCAACGTGTGTGTGTGAGAACTTCCTCCAGCGGCGGGCGGCAATCAAAGAGAACAGTCTCTTGCCTTACGTTTGATTTAGCTCTAATGGGAAAAGGGGAACCCAGAAGTATGGCTTCCGTGGTGAGAGAAGGGGAGACCGAAAGAAAGCAAGGGAGGAAAGAGGAAAGAGCGAGAGAGAGAGAGAGAGAGAGAGAGAGAGAGAGAGAGAGAGAGAGATTAATATCCAAGCCTCTCTCCTCCTGACCACAGAGTGGGCATAAAGAGCCTGGCGGCCCAGTGATGTCAGTCCTCGCTGGGCCCCGTCCTGTAGTTTTCAGTTTGGTTTGGACAGAGCTGCCGGCCTGGCCCTGCCGGGGTTGGGAGGACAGGGCCCAAGGTTTCCCACATCACTCACGCGCCTCTGATAGGCGGTCGCACAGGCTCGGTAATGACAGGGGGGGAGAGATTTAATATTAAAGTCTCCCTCCACCGCCTCCCCCTGCTCCGGCCTGACGTCAGACTGTTAAATACGGTGGATGAGGGCATGGCATGGCCCCGCGGGGAAGGGAGTTAGACCCGTCTTAAATATACGGCTCTGTGTCAAGGAAGCCTGGCGGGGTTCCCTCGCAAAGTTACTAAGGAAACCGGTTGTGTACAGCAAGGTGGTGGAGGGATAACGGGGATTAGAGTCAATCATTACAGGGATTTGTATCTGGCATAAATTTGAGTAGTTCCCTGCTAAACTGTGATAAGGTAGGAGTATCAGTCATATACTGTAACTAACCAGAGGTGGGGGACTCGAGTCGCATAATTTGACTCAAGTCAGACTTGAGTTGCAAATTTGAGGACTTGCAACTTGCTTGACTAACGTTGATAAAAGACACAACTTGACTTTGACTTGGTATTCATGACCTGAGGCAGATGACTTGGAAAGACATGACAGTGTCTATGCCTCTGTGACGGCACGTCCGTGGCTGGAGGCATTACGTTGTATGTCCGTCCATACATCTGTCCATCCTATTCTCGTGAAAGCGGTATCTCTCTAGGGATTTTGGCAAACATTTTCACTTCAAGGATGAACTGATTCGATTTTAGTGGTCAAGGGTCAAGGTCACTTCACGACTGTCCCATTATCTTGTGAACGTGATAACTCAGGAATACCTTGAGAGACTTTTTTCAAATTTGGCACAAACGTCCACATGGACTCTGATTTGAACTGATTTGATTTTTGTGGTCAATGGTCACTGTGATCTCACATTCGTCCCATTCTTTCGTGGACAACCTTTGTCATACAGAATTATGGGAGGTGTCAATGAACTCAGTACAGAATACTACTCTTCCAGGGCTTTCTTGTATTTAGGAAATCCCTGAACATGATATTGCATTGGTTTGTGATAGATTATTAGTTACTGGGTATTTCAAAGTACCTCATATTTGGTGCCATTTTAAAGCTAACAACTAGGGCTTTCCAATGATATACATTTTTATTATTATGGTTCATATGTAGTTGCACTTGAACTTGTTGAAATTAAACTTGGAAGATAAAAATGTATTAAATTACACTTTCCTTGCTTAAATCAGATTTATGTATATTGAATGGAATGTAGACAATCTTGTTGGTAATATAGAACAGCTGACAGATTAGAAATAGCATCTATTGTTCAAAAGTTATTAATTAATTAATGAAACTAGATTTGATAAAAGAAATTATATATTTTTTTATTTACATATTGTGATGATAATTATAAAACGTTCATGTGTGTGTTAAACATTTTCTTCAAACTTACCCCATTATCTTCATAGAGCCTTGTCTTCCTTCTAGAACCTCGCCCTTCTTGAACGTTTTGTCCTGGGTAGGGGAATGACGGCGCTGTTCCTGGATCTCAGCCGGTGCTGTTAGCATGGGAGCTAGTTCCAGCATCTAGACACTGCCGTCAATTCTAAGTTGATAAAATGAGATATGTTACATATAGGAATATGACCCACTAATGAATACACTAAATACAGCAATGTGGCTTATTTGAAAACACTGCATTTGCGAAATAAATACGACAACTGTGTTGCCGTTAGCCTGCAGCTAGCCTGCAACTAGCGCTGAATGTTAGCCAACTCACAGGTAACTCTCCCTGGGGGGAAATTGCTAGTCGCACACGGTAGATTTCAAAACAAGATTTTTGATGGAAAATATGACCAGAATCTCTGTAAAAACATCTCACAAACACTATAGACGGTCATAAAAGTTAACGAATGCTATAAGAAGTCCAACAGATTAGTAAACACAGTACTTATACGGTCGTTTCGAAATGTACAGGCAGGCGCGGAATCCCCGGAGAAAATTCATTGTGCGACCGCTCGCTCTGGGGGAAAGTTTGGAAAACGGGAGCTGCGGTTGACGTTTTTTTTTTATAGACTTCTGGTCAGAGCTGCGGAGTGATACTTGCTGTGTGTGTGGGGGCCGGTGTTCGTAATATGGCCACAAAAAATGGTGTCCCTCCGCCAAAAAATGAGAAAATAGTGCCGAAAAGAAAAGACAGTGCGCCATTGGACGGTACCGCGTTGGGTGCTTTAGAAGAGTTAATTAGTCTAGGTTATCCATGCCTCCATACGTAAGCCCTGCCCCCTTTTGTATCTCGTGAACTGTTTTGTGGGTGGCGTCATTGGACTCATCAGGGACATCTGCTTACATTGGTTTGTACATTGGTTGTTTGCCTCGCCCCCTACACTTAAGCCATGCCCCCTTTCTTCAAATTTGGCATAAAACTCAAGGATGAACTCATTACATTTAGTCAAGGGTTAAAGGTCAAAGTCACTGTGACAATGCATTCTCTAATTATGACAAAGTTTCACACAAATGTCTAATAGAATAAAATGGATGACATCATAATGTTCAGCAAAGAAAAACGCTTTTCTGACCATTATTCAATGCCATAACTCAGAGGGGGAGATCCATATTTCAAATTCCTTGGGGAATGGATAAGACTGTGGTGTTTAACATACGTGGTCACATGGTGCTGGTGAGCGGATGGTTTAGCGGTTCCAGGCTGTCGGAGGACAGGTGCTGAGTGCAAAGTGCCTGCCTGGTGACCACCGTTACACCTATACACCTATTGTGTGCAGCAAAGTGGGAAAATACAAAAGTGGGAAATTGGTGCTGGTATAATAATGTATTTCAGCATTCAAAAGGTCTTACATTTAAAAAGGGTGTCACCCTCCACACCGTAATATCAGTCATTTAAATTCTCTATATATATTTTTTTTTATATAAATGTTTTTATTTTCAATTTTCAACATAGAACAAGACATCACAATACAATACCATTAACAATAATAATAATAGTGACACTAACAACAGTAATAACAGCACAAGACAGGAAAACAAGAAAGTAAAACAATAAAAATTATTAAAAAAAAAAGTGTGGCTCTCATGTCTGTGCATTATCTTGTGTGCTATATATATGTGTGTTCTACCTACCCATATGTGCGTGTGCCTTACCTATGTACCTGTTTTATGTGTGAATGTATATGTGTGGTGTGAGCGTGTGCATGTGACCGTGTATTCCCTCGGCAACAATGCCAGTGCAATCAGACAAAACAAGGCAGCAGTGGTCCATTGGGGGGTTACTGGTAATGGGGAAATCCGGCGAGTACAGTGGTGGACAGCGCAGGTCCAATATGTGACAGATAAGGGTCCCAGATCTCATAAAAAGTGTCCAACTTGGAATGCAGCATGCACGTAATATACTCACAGGGAATGCATTCCATTATGATATTGTGCCATGACCTCTTTGATGGGACCTCATCCTTGATCCAAAACAATAGGATGTTCTTCCTAGCAGCAAATGTCAACAAATTGAACAGTCTCTTATGTTTGAAATTGGCAATATGAATATCTGGGAGGCCCAGTAAAAGGCAGAGGGGATCCAGCTCGATGGGGGTGTGAAATATGTCAGATAGTTCCTCTACGATGTCGAACCAATAGCTATGAAGCTTTACACAGGTCCAAAAGCAGTGGACGTGGTTTCCAGTCTCTATCTTACATTTAAAGCAAAGTGGGGACGTATTGGGATCCATTTTACTCTTAAGGGCGGGGGTAATATGAATGCGGTGCAAGATTCTAACTTGAATAGCTTTGGTGCAGTTGCAAACAGAGATTTTTTTTGCGTAGGTCCATGCATCCTGCCAGTCTGCATCTGTGATTTCTATGTCCATGTCTTTTTCCCAGGACTGTTTAGTAACAAAAGAAGATAAAGATGAATTAAGGTTCAGAGTACTATAGAAGATAGATACTTGTTTTTTGGAGATCTGCAAGGAGAGGGCTTTTTCCACCTGCGAGGTGGAGCTGTTAGTTAAAAGTGAGGTGTCCTTGGTGATAAACTGCCTAATTTGTAGGTATCTAAAAAATTCCACTTTCAATAGGCCATACCGCTGCTGCAGCTGTGTAAAGGACATTAGGGTCTGGCCATCAAACAGGTGGCCAAGATCAGTTATGCCCTGCTTATGCCAGGTCTTGAAGCCGCCGCCAATTTGGTCTGGCTTAAAGTCAGGATTGCCTACGATCGGGGTAAGAGGAGAGGTCAGCTTGGCTCGGCCCTCCACCTTACGGACAGTCTTCCAGGCCTTGATGGAACATAGTGTGATGGGGTTGGAGCACATTTTTCTAACAGACTTAAAGTCTTTGATAAATAGTAGGTTCCATAGGGGGGACTTAGATTGCGAGGATTCAATGTCCAGCCAGATTGACAGTGGGTCTGATCTGAACCAGCCGACCAGTACCCTAAGGTGTACTGCTAGTTGGTAATGTCTGATATTAGGTAGGTCTAGACCCCCATCCTCACTATCCATCTGTAATTTGGCCATTTTCAGACGCGGTTTCTTCCCATTCCAAATGAATGAGCTTAGCCAGCCTTCCAGCACCTTGATAACCTTGTTTGTCAGTAGCACCAGGATCATTTGGAGAGGGTATAATAGTCTGGGGAGTACGTTCATCTTGACGAGGGTGACGTCAAGCGAGGCAACTTTCCCCTACTTCTGATCCACTACAAGGAGTTTTGACGAGTGCAGAAAGCTATTTCCTTGATCCAAATGGACGCATTACAAGACGCAAATGGGTTTAATCGTCTGAGACTTTGATGGACCAGCTACAACTGGTTGAAACAAGGTAGTTATAATGTTTTTAATGTCGTAAAAAAAGAACTACATTTACCAGTAGGCAGCCTGTTGTTCAGTACAGCAGCGCTACTGGTCTGTCGCCTTATCCCCGGGTTATCCCCGGGTCATAGCTGGCTATATGTATCGCTCTGGCTAACATTACCCCGCTAACGTTAGCATCTGTTAGTCTACTGTCGTGCATGTAAAAGAGTTTTGGGAACGAGTAAAATGTGTAGGTCCTCTTCTCAGACCTGTGAGGCAAAGCACTGCTGCACACACATCATGCCGGCTAGCAAGCTATGCGCCCCGGCATGTTGATACGATAGTATCCCCTTTAGCTGCACTCGGTGCATCAGTGACGATAGCTATAAGCTAACTAACGCTACAAGCTCAAACACCTTATAACTACTACTATTGTCGTGTCCATAAGTTCCCTGGCATAATACTTGTGAGGACAAAGGTATACAAAGAGGAGAGAACTATTTTAAATCGGGTATTCATGCCGGCTGGCAAGCTAGTGTTAGCACAATGGCTACCAAGCTAAGCTAAGGCGTCTGGCGTTGTGGACACAATATGTACAGCGACGCAATGATTTACATTATTACAAATATGGTAACGTGGTTGTGGCTTTTACAAATAGTGGTTGGCTTTGGAGATGGAAGGCTATGATCACGGAGCAATAGTGTTGTTAGGTGAAACAGATGCATTTTCATTCATCACTCCTCGGCTAGTAGCAAGGCTCTCTGCTTCGTGCCACAGCCACTAGCTGTGTGTGACTCTCAGAGCCCCTCGCCCTCCCACTACTGCTCCCCCCTGCTGTCCTGTACCCAGCGTGACGTCATCATTAATATGACACACGCACGCTATGAAAACCATGGATTGAAATATGCGTGTGCATGGAGGCTGTGGTTTAGTCGACAAAATGTTTGATAAAAACGCTAAAACTGGGTCAATTTCGATAATTTTTTTTTCTCTTCATGAAAGTCAGCGTTGGCCTAGTCACATTGTTTATTGAACAAAAATACAACATGCAAGTTGGTGTCCCAAGTGGCATTGCTTCGGATTTGGAAAAGTAAATTTTGTACCCAGAGAAGGTTCCAAATGTGGAAATCATGCGGGTTAGACATGGAATTGAAGAGTCAGGTTTAGATATAAAGATCAGCACGTCGTCCGCGTAAAGAGTGATTTTGTGTTCCCTCTCGCCCACTCTAATACCTGAGATCTCGGCTGACTGCCTCACGGCCTGTGCCATGTCTATGGCCATGTCAAATAGTAAAGGGCTGAGAGGATCCCCCTGGGGGTTCCCCCGTTGTAGAGGAAAGTTGTTAGACCTAAGTCAGTTAGTCAGGACCGCCGACATCCGCGAGTTGTAAAGAACCTTGACCCAGTCAATAAAAGTGTCTCCTAAGCCAAATTCAGCGAGGGTTAGAAATAAATACGGCCATTCTACACAGTCGAATGCCTTCTCCGTGTCGAGAGACAGAACCACCGCGGGGTGGCCTGTCTCACGAGTCATTTGGATGATATTAAGGAGCCGTCTCATGTTGTCGGTAGAGTTCGTACCCTTAATAAAACCGGTCTGATCTTCGTTAATAATAAAAGGGAGTACTTTTTCCAGGCGCATGGACAGGATCTTGGAGAGCAACTTTTGGTCCGAATTAAGTAGGGCTATAGGCCTATAGGAGGTGCACTTTTCAGGGCATTTACCCTTCTTAAGTAGAAGGCAAATATTAGCTTCCCGTAGGGACTGGGGTAATATCCCCACCTCAGAGGAGTGATTAAGCATTGCCAGCAGGGGATCCAAAAGAATATGACCGAAACCCTTATAAAACTTGCATCCGAAACCGTCCGGGCCCGGAGCCTTACCAGATGGCATAGCCTTAAGGGCACCCAGAGCTTCTTCCTTCGTAATTGGGGCATTAAGGAGCGAGTTCTGATCCTTCGACACCTTAGGAAGGTGTAATTCAGCGAAGAAAGCCTGCATGTCAGAGAGAGCACCGTCGGGTCGTTCGGTCCTATAGAGCTGGGCATAGAAAGAGGCAAACTCTTTATTAATAGTTTTGGTGTCAAAGGACCTGACCCCGTTGGAGTCCGAGATTGAGATTACTTGGGTGTCAGCCCTTTTTTTGCCAAGTTAGCCAGGCACCTACCAGGCTTGTCACCGTGTTCGTACATTCTCTGTCTGGCAAATTTAAGAGAATATTCGGTGCGAGTTAATTGAGTAGAACATTTTTAATTCCGATTCGAAATAGGAGACAAACATATCATCCTTGAGGAGGTATGGGTTGAGGCGCCAACGCCTCGACAGCACCCTCTCTTCTGACAGGGAGTAGACCAGATATATAGGGCCGTGATCCGATAAAACAATACTTCCGATTGTGCAGGACGATACTAGAAAGAGCTTAGAGGAAGGGATGAAGAAATAGTCTATTCTACTGTTGCTCTTGTGTGGGCCGCTAAAAAAAGGTGAACTTCAGTTCGGAGAGGCAAAGGGTTCTCCAGACATCTGAGAGTCCAATATCTTTGCATAGGGAGGAGAGCGTCTTTGCTTGCCTAGAGGGGGGAGCCAAACTGGGTGGGAGTTTGTCAAGAGACGGTATAAGGTGACAGTTAAAGTCTCCGCCCACAAAAGCATTCTCAGAGGCCAGGCCATTAAATTCAGTAAATCTTTTGGATAGAAAGTCAGGGGAGTAGCCTGGGGGCAGTATACATTCATAAATGTAATTTCTTTACCCTTAAGAACCCCTTTGATAATCACATAGCGACCTTGGCTATCTAAGGAGGAAGTTATGAGTCTAAAGGGGAGATTTTTATTGATCAATATGGCCACTCCCCTACTGAATGTAGAATAGTTTGTGGCGAAGACCTGTCCCACCCAACTCTTTTGGAGTTTAGCAGTGTCGTTGGGCCCCATATGGGTTTCTTGTAAAAAAAGCAATAGAGACATTCTCCCTCTTTAAAAAGGTCAGAATCGCCTTCCTCTTAGCTAACTTCTGAAGACCTCGAACATTCCAGGAGCAGAGCTTGAAGCTCTCAGAGTTAGCCGTAGCCATAGAATATTGAGGGGTGTGTAGGCGGGGCAGACCTGGACAAGCCTGTGGGCATGCAGAATTCACTTATCTTAAACACTATGCACACATACTTTGAGCCATACATAAAACAAATATTAATGACATAAACAACATATAAAGGTGTGGGACCGGTGGGTCTTTCCCCAACATCACAGGGACTCACCAACATTTCCAGAGACTTCAAACCTACCATTCGTAGAACCATCTCAGTGGCCAACTGCCACATTCCCCTGTATACAAAAGTGCCTCAAAGTGTAAAGTAAACAAGAAAAAATCAAATTGAACCATAAGCCATTAGTAAGGTCAACGGCAGGAACCCAGAACTATTGGTAAAGGGGGGGGGGGGGGGGGGCAGTGTATCTTCCAGGCATGTTGCGACAGAACAGGCGTGCAGTACATCCACCAGGCCGGGAGGGGGCGATACCTTGTCCGTGAGTCTGTTATCTCCCCTGACGCTGGTTTGACCTTACACAATTAGGCCTTCCCTCCAGAGGAGGGCGCTGTGCAGGGGGTCGTCTGCCGCTCCCGCGAGCACGTTGTCAGCAGCAAACATTGATGGGAGTCATGCGGGTCGCATGAGCCGGTTGGGATTCGAATGGCCGTGGCCCGGTTGGCGCAGCCACGAGTTCCCAGTTCATTCAACGTGCACGCAACAGTAAACGCATCCCGGTGGCAATGAACCAAAACACGGCCGGGTGCTGGTATAGCGTGTAAAAGTTATAAGCGTGGCAGAAATATCCGAAACAAAATAGAATAGGTCCCGCTCCTTCCGAAATGGAACGTTAGCAGTTAGCATCTTAGCCCGTGGCTATAGCCATGCAACAGTACAACAGTCATATACAACAGAATTGTCCCCCTCCTCCCCTTATGTCAGATAGCGAGAGAAAAGAAAAAGATAACCTTCCAGGCGAAGCCTAACGTCAAGTATTCATCCATAATCACATATGTAATAAAATATTAAATGCAACCCCTCTCTGTGTGATAGCCGTAGCAGGATGCTAACGGCCCAGAGCTACTACCACGTCTGGATCTGATGAGGCCGGTGTCGGGTCCGCGTTCAGCTCCGGTGAAGCCGGCATCGGGTCCGCACCCGGCCCCGGTGGAGCCAGCATCGGATCCGCGTCCGGCCCCGGTGGAGCCAGCATCGGGTCCGCGTCCCGCTCTGGTGAAGCCGGTGTCGGGGTCTCTCTGGGCTGGGTCCTCAGGAAGTCCACGGCGTCCTTGGGGGATGGTAGATGCATCTTCGTGCCATCCTTGGCTCGGATGATCAGCTTCGCAGGGAACTGGAGCGACGGTTTAAATCCACGCTTGTACAGGGGCCCCATGACATCTCGGTAGTGTGATCGTTGCTCGACCACCTCGGGGCAATAGTCTTCAAAGATCGAGACTGGTTTCCCTCTGTATGTCAGATTCCCTCTCCTTTTGCGAGCTTCCAGGATAATAGTTTCCTTAATCTTGTAGTGATGTAAGCGGGCGATCACTGCCCTAGGCCTGGAGCCTGGCGCTGGTTTGGGTGTTAGCGTCCTGTGGCATCGGTCGAGCTCCTGTGGTGTAGCGAGGATATCTTTCCCCATGATTTCCACCAGGACCTCTGCGAAAAAGACACTAGGACGGTTGCTGTGTAGAGATTCGTCCAGGCCTAGGATGCGTATGTTAGAACGCCGACTGCGCGATTCAACATCAATTAGCTTGTTCTTTAGCTTGTCAATGACTACATCCTGAGCCGTGCATCTTGCCTCCAGCTCCACCATCCTATCCGACCACATATCCAGGCCGCCTTCCACGGAGGTCAGGCGTTGGGTATGGTCTGCGATCTCCAGTTGGAAGCCGTCGAGTCTAGACTCGAGCGAGGCAGCAAACGCTCTGAACTCCGTTCTGAACTCCGTGGTAAAGTCCTGTTTGAGTTCCTCCATTAGCTTAGCCATGGTAGCCCCATCCACAGGGCTGGTCTCGCTTCTCAAGACTCGCGCAGCCATTACGCTCGTTATATTTTTTTTTTTGGGTCGAATAATACAGGCAGAGATACGGATGTTGTATATTAGTGGTTCAATTATCTTGAAATAAAAGAAAATAGGCTTTTTAAAGAAAAATAAAAGTACGGGGGTGGCAGCGTGGCTCAAAGACGTTCACATCCTTCTTGACCCGGAACCGGAACCCTAAATTCTCTATTCTAACATCACTCACTACCTACGGTATTGAAAACTGTCAATGGAAGGCCTAATTAAAGGAAGAATGACTAAATGCTAAGAGATGAAATAAAAAAAAATAAAAGGTCAGTAGTGTAACCTATAATGTAACCAGAGCAGCCTAGGTTGGTAGCAGTAACTAACTACTGATTGGTGGACACACACTATATTACAGCCATATTCCCATTACAGGACTAACATTTTATACTGGTGGCAATGCTGCCACTAAGTTTCTTTTACATAATACACTAAAAAAGCTTCCCTGTCTATCATGAATGAGATATATGGAGCTGCAGACATTTTCTCTTTGGTCCTCCTTTTCAGTGTGTCTGAAATAACCCAGATAAGTTGTGCACAGGCCTCCTTAGCAACGCTGTATGCATTACATTTGATGATCATCTCTGCCTCCTCTTGTGATCGGTTGGCCACATCTTGAGCCTCTTTCAGACATGCACTGGACTCCTGGCCTTAACCGCACATTAATCAGAGGGGCTTGTATGTCTGAAGACAAACATTCAAATTATTCCGCGCAGAGTTTACCTTCCCAGCACCAAAGTCCTAAGTCAGCGTAATGACCAACTGAGCCCATGTCCAAACACAAGCAGATCATTGTTTGCAGTATTCACACAGCAAGCTAGTGGGCGTATTGATTAATATAGACTAACCATGTTCTCTAAACAACGATGTTGCATACAGATGGCCTTTTCTCACTGATAGTTAAATGAAAACGTATGGGTTGTGGATACAATTTATATCTTAGTTCTCTTAAATTTCATTCCCGACCAAGGACAAGACACACAAGGCATTTGATTTGAGCGAGTTTGTGAGGTGCGCCTATAAAAAGTGTGGAGGCGTGCACCGAGAGACAGACTGCAGCAAAGTTGTACATTTATATGCTTCTTATATGTGCTTCTTACAATGATTTAGCCTGTATGAAACGATTATTAAGTGGTCATAATTTGTTAAATAGGTCAGCTTTTGCTCAATAATGTTTTGATTATTGAGATTTTTTTAATATCAAGTCAAGATGATATGCTGGCTAGTTTGCTCTGCTGTCTGCTGGGATGAGAGATATGAAACACTGTTTGCTCATGATCCAAAAACGTTTACATAAATGAACAGTTTATGAGTAAACTTTGGATTGATTGTAAACAATTTATATGCAATTTCACGGTGTAAAATCCTGTTTCTGTATGGGACACGCTAGTCACTTATTTCACTGTACGGAATACCGTTGACCCTTATTTCATTTCATTTCAATACTTTATTTTAACTCAAATAAAGTTGAGATTGCCATCATTTTACATCTTGTGGACCCTCAAGTTTACATGCCATTTAAATAAATATTTAAAATTATGATATTTTGTACACAGACGGTGGAGGTACTTTTCCCTTTCTGCGTTATGCCCTCACTAGGTGCCACCCCTTGCATAAACCAAGCGCAGTATTTTCATACGTCCAAACCATTGGCTTTTGTTGTGGATAGTGAGCGTATTTAAAATTGGTTGTTGCAGACACAAGTTTAGTTTAGCAATAAACACAGTACATGTAGTTTTGTGTTCTGTCATACCATAGCCATGTAAACTCCTTAAGCCACTCGGGGTAAAGAGTACGCAACGGTGCGACCAATAATTTTTTTGTGGCATTGGGCAGATTTACAGTGGCAAATGCAAAGAAACTGGTCGCAGTCTGGAGCCCTGCATTAGGTTAGAGACCAACAGAAACAGACATTTCTCAGAAATAACAAACTGGGGTCTGTTAGTAAGGAAGTCAAGTATCCAGTTGCAGACAGAGGGGTTATTGTCGAAGTCCTTGGTTTCCACGAGGTCACCGAGAGATGAGTTTGGAGGGGATGATGGTGGTGAATGCTGAGCTGAAGTGGATGAACAGTATTCTCACATGGGTATTGCTCTCATCCAGGTGGGAGAGGGCAGAATGTAGCGCTGAGGAGATAGCGTCCTCTGTGCTCTTGTTCACACAGTAGGCAAATTTATGTCTGTCCAGTGAGGGTGAAAGGCCAGATTTGACTTTGAGGTGAGCCAGAACCAGCCTATCGAAGCTCTTCATGATAATGGGTGATATTCTGACATGGGTCTCTCAATCCCTCCATCTCACAGCAAAACAAAAGAGAAATCTTCAGGGATCCCATCCCACTTTATCCAATCTGTTCTGAACGTGTTCACGAACAGAGAGTGCAGTACTGCAGCCAGATTAGATAATGGTGGAACAGCAACCGAAAATACCAATTCTAGCGCTAGTAATAATGTCTAAACAAGCAAAGCGGGACAAGAACCGTAGAAGAAAAGAAAGAAGAAAAGAAAGTTGCTGAAAAGAAACCTGCATTTCTATTGGTGCGGCCTTCAACCGATGGAAAAATCTGAACATTGCCAAGGGTATGAAGACCGACATGGAGCTGGCCTTGTTGCTATTGGACAGGTAAGCCACGCTATAGTGTACTCTGCAGTAGTTGTAAAGATATTTATTAGCATCAGGAAGTCTCCAACACCAGCTAATGTTAGCATCAGGAAGGTTTGTTGGTTGTTTTTACGCTGGTAGCTAATATTATAGCAGAAAACAAACTCAGGGCGGGATCCACAAAGGGTCCTTTATCTACTGGATGAAATCAAGGATGATATTGAGCCAGCCACCCAGAGATCCCATGCAATCGTATTTATTATCGAAAACGAGATAGCATATCTCAAGGGGTTTATCCTTCCAATAAATTTCTAATTATTTAAATATTGTTATTTAACATTGTCGTCTTTCCCAATGTTGTCGGCGTATTGATTGATTTTGAAACAAGATTTTGATTTAGCATCATGCTGCAACTTTTATTTGTTATGCATTGCTCTTGCTTGTTTGATTATGTCTTCATTATATAAAGCACTTTGAACTGCAATCCTTGTTTGAAAGGTGCTATACAAATAAAGATTATTATTATTACGATTGACTGCAGTGGCATCCTTTCAGTAAAAGCCAAGGTATGGCATGGAAGGGGGTGGAGGTTAAAGGGGGGGAGTCCTAATGCTAATGTTAGCATCAGGAAGGTTTGTTGGTTGTTTTTACGCTGGTAGCTAATATTATCATAACTCACATCCACTCTGTAACTTATTATATACGGTCTAGCTTGGTTTGCTATGTTACAATAGTAGCAAAGCTTGCGGTTAGCTCGGTAGCTAATATAGTTATGTTAGCTGTGCTAATGTGCTTCATTATAGCAGAAAACAAACTATAGCGGGATCCACAAAGCGGTTGCGCCGCTTTTTCCGACGCAAAGCCGGTGCATATAGCTCTAAAACTCAGTTTGCTATCCACAGAGGACACGCAATGGGTGAAATGAGGTGGTAACTGCGTTCAGTCAGCATTGCGTCAGGTGCAATTATCGCATATTTAAATGAGGTAATATGGGCGGAACATGTCCCATTTTAATGCAAATGAGCCTCGTCCAACGCTATCCACAAACACATGTTAAAAAAAAAAGGGCTTTTTGACCAGAACTGCGACAAGGGTGACTGGAGGGTTAAACAAGTGAGCGTCCTCCGAGCTCTCTCTCTCTCTGCCTCTCTCAGCGCTGTCAGGTGTAGACTGCTCCGCGAGCCAAATGCGCTGGAGCAGATCAGGGAAAAACTCCACACATAATGGCCGTGTCTGCGCTGGTATCTCATCCGCGCAATGTCCTTAGTAGTGGATAGCTCGCAAAGACGGAGCAGATACCGTGCGCAAACCCCGTGCAGTTAAGGGTGCAATTACCACCACGCAATCCATTCTTTGTGGATCCCGCCCTCAGTAATGCTAGGTAACTTTACAGACAAGTGGATGATTGAGAAATTTTATCTTAGATTATAATAATAGCCATCTGTCCTTTCCTAGTTATGACTCATAACTAGGAAAGGACAGATGGCTATTATTATCTAAGATTTAACTTATGAGAGACCTAGCTGGCCATGAAACACCTGTGGCAACACCACACAAGACGCAAGAAAAGTGACCCCTCCCCCATTTTTCAGTTCACCTGAGAGGTAACGTTAGCTGGCTAGTTTCTTTTGAATAGATGGTAGCTATAGAGTCGATTTCTGAACATCAGAATATTCAGCTGAATTGTTTCTTTTTGCCAGGGATGTGGCTGACTTCTCTGATGTAGGCCTACAGCCACTGGAGGAAGAAAGCCCTCCTGAGGAAACCGCTCTTCACCAATTGGAAGTGGGGCTCGTGCCCAGTTGTTCTTACTACATTGGCTAGCTGGCTTGCCAGTAAACAATGCTCAAATATCCAGATGTGTTATTTTGGGAATGTCTGTTGTGGTCTGACACAATCGTTTATTATGTTGCTGGTAAGAAAGTACCTTGCATGTGTGGAACTTATAAGTGGCATCACACAACCACTTCATCATAATAACAAAGACATAATAATAATAATAATAATAATAATAATAATAATAATAATAATAATAATAATAATAATAATAATAATAATAATAATAATAATAATAATAATAATAATAATAATAATAATAATAATAATAATAATAATTATTATTATTATTAATAATAATAATAATAATAATAATAATAATAATAATAATAATAATAATAATAATAATAATAATAATAATAATAATAATAATAATAATAATAATAATAATAATAATAATAATAACTTTATTTGTATAGCACCTTTCATACAGGGGATTGCAGTTCAAAGTGCAATAATAATAATAATAATAATAATAATAATAATAATAATAATAATAATAATAATAATAATAACTTTATTTGTATAGCACCTTTCATACAGGGGATTGCAGTTCAAAGTGCTTTACATCAGTAAGAAATAAGACATAAAATCTGTGTAAACAAGCAGCAAGAGCAAAGCATAAAGTGGGATAAAATAATGCAGATATATTAATCAAATCATATCAGAACCTCACGTTCCAATAGGCTTCTTGAATTTCTGTAATCTGTTACAAAACATGATAAAGGTCATAGTATGCACCCAGCGGATAGTGGGGCGTAGAGAAAAAAGTTAAAATAAGTAAAATAATTTCAAGGGTAAAATGAGCAGACATAAAATCACAGTTTTTCACATTAGGATCTAACATCCCAACAGGCCACCTTGTTTATGGTTTGATTGAGTTTTAGTAGAATAGAAAAGACATGAATGATGAAATGAGCACATAAAGTGCAGACATACTATAAAATCACAGTTTTTTTACAGTGCAATAAAATAGTTCTGGATTACTGTTTAACAGTTCAAAGTCATCTTTACCTTCTGTTTGGTATCCACAGTTTAAAACCTGACAGTCTTGCCTCTTGTTTGATACCCACTTTGACCTTTCGAACCTCCCACTCAGGGCAAACCTCCCTGTCAGGGTGCAGTTCCCTCTCTGAGGGCGCGGTTATAGGCCTGGGTCTTTCACAGTTTTAAAGCCTGTCAGTCTTTCTTGCTTGATACCCACACAGTTTAATACCCAACAGTTTCGAACCTGCAATAAAAGCAATAGACAGAGTAAAATAGTGCAGTGCAATAAAAAGAATAATAAATAATAGACTTCAGTTTTGTCCTCATTCAATTTGAGAAAGTTATCTTTCATCCATTTGTTTATTGCTGACAGGCAGTTGGTAATGGAGTTTATGACTGTTGCATCATTTGATTCAGCGGATATGTACAATTGTGTATCATCCGCATAGCTGTGGAAATCTATACCATACTCTCTGATGATGTTGCCGAGCGGTAGCATATAGAGAGAGAAGAGTAATGGACCTAAAGCTGCCTTGTGCAACCCTGTAGCGGCTTTCACGTTTCTCTGATGTATGGCCTCCTAGACTAATATAAAACATCTGATATACTGTATGTTTTGATCCAGTTCAACATGCAGCCAGAGAAACCAATAACCTTTTCAAGTCGATTTATTAGGATGTTGTGATCAATAGTATCAAAAGCTGCACTGAGATCTAATAGGATAAAGATGGAGATTTTATTTGCATCAGAGTTGAGTCTGAGGTCACTAATTACCTTTGTGAGTGCAGTTTCCGTACTGTGGTAATGGTATCTTTGGAAACCTGACTGAAAGACTTTTAAGATGTTGTTTTCTTTAAGATTTCTTTAAGGAATTAATTTGGACTGAGACTATTCTTTCCAATATTTTACTGATAAATGGTAGATTTGATATTGGTCTGTGGTTTGCTATTGTGTTGTTATCCAGTTTCTTTAATAGAGGCTTTACAACAGCTGTTTTAAAGGCATCTGGGAAGACGCCAGTTTTACGGGATGTGTTTATAATGTCCAGGACCGGACTGGAGACGCTATCAAACACTCGCTTAAAGAATGTTGTGGGGATAGGATCAATATCTGAGGTTGTGGAGTTTGCTTCTGAGACAGTTTACACAGTTCGCTTAGTGTGATGCATGTAAAGTTACTCATGGTTACATTGCATACTCTACTGAGATCGTGGTTTGCTCGGTCATTCGCTTCTCAGATATAGCTGGATAGGTCACCAAAGGAATGAAGGACAACCATCATTGTAGCTCAGGTTTCTGACTGAGTCAATTTCCCACTCCAATAGATTACAATTTTTAACATCTTTCATCAGGCTATCAAGACAAATACATTTTTTTGATCCACTTTTTCTCCCATTTTCTATATTTTCTCCCATCCCAATTTCGTATCATCCAATTCAACCCTCCCCTGTCACGAACGCTGTTTCTTGCCTCCCACAAGCCGGCTGCAATGTGGACTAAGTCATACATAGCACAAGTCCCCTCCGGTACTTGAGGTAACAGCAGTCGCATCTTTTCACCTGCGCAGCTCGATCTCTCAGTGGCGAGGAGTAACGCGTGGGAGGCTCACGCTGCCCCCGACACTTCCTGATTCTACTGCGCAGGCGCACCAACCGACCTGTAGGAGTCGCTGTCCACAACGCCCGATCCCACCCATCAGTTTCCCACCCCCTAATACGGCCAATGTGTATTAGTATGAACGACCAGCTAAACTGAAAGCAATGTGGTGCGCTGGGCTCGCCCCCAGCGTCTCCGCATTCGTGGCGAGCGCCTTGCCCACTACGCCACGTAGCCGCCCTCAAGACAAATTAATTTAACTTCTACAACTGTGAGCAAATTGCAGCTCAACATGAGTGTGAATATTGAAATGGTATTATGTATTCAATAACATACAACGTTTTGCAATGTACAATTTTTGTTTGCCATGACTAACTAGGAATTTTAGTTATACCAGTCACTCCATAGCAGTGTTTTACTATTTTAGCTCAAATAAAAAAAAATTTACAGATCTCTCTCCTCCAAATCTATCTATCTATCTATCTATCTATCTATCTATCTATCTGAGCCTGCCTGGGGTTCTGGCATAAGGCAAATAAGATCAGGCCAGGGTCACGGTTGAGGCAGAACATTGCTGTTTCCAAAAGCTCCTCCAGAGTAAGTGTGCTCAGTGCTTCTACCAGGCCCGGACTGGCCATCGGGAGCACCGGGAGTTTTCCCGGTGGCCTGGCCTGCACAGATAAAAAAAAAAATAAATTATAAAAAAAAAAAAAAAAAAAAAATTGCCAGGCGATTGTTTCTAGTTGTGGCGGCGGCGCGGCGCGATAGTTAGATAACCTAGATGGGTGGGGAACAACCAGGATTTCACTGTCTGCCACAGAGTTGGAGAACTATCTGACTCTCTCTCTCCCTCACGCGGATCACACACACACACACACAATGGAGCCGTGCTGCCGCTTGTGATTGGTGGAGGCGGGACCAGGCGATACAACTGATTGACAGCGGAGGCGGCGAATGGAATGGCAGACGGCACTCAGATGCAGAATAACAGCCAGGCAATGAGCCAGGTAGTGAGGGACTTGGGAGAGATACAGTAGAGCGAAAGTCAATTAACGTTGATGTCAAGATGGACAGTGGAAGAAAGAGAAAGGGTGGAGGAGAGAGGGATAAAACAAAGAAAAAGAAAGGCCCTTACAGGAGAGAGTGGTTAACTGTATTATAATAGTAAATAGAAAAATATGTTGTGCTCTTGCTTTTTTCTTTTTGAAGGTGGAGAGAGTAGCATTGCTAGTGCCACAACAGTTTTATTTGAGGTCCATAACAGTACATTGTACTAAGCAATTGTTGGCTCATTAGTTTGTGATTCACATGCACTAAAATTCACCAGAATGCAGGAAATTAAGTCTTTGTAACAAAAAATGTCCTGGTGGGGGACCCCCAGACCCCCCGCTTAAAAAGTGGCCTGACTGGGGCTATATTTCGCGCTATATCTCCCGGTATGAATTATTTCCCCAGTCCAGCCCTGGCTTCTACACTACACTACCCACAATCATAGTTCAAGTTTCTTTATTAGTTGTCATACAGAAGTACAGAATACTTTTATACAAAATGCTTCTTTCTGTTACGCTCCAGAGACTGTGCTAGACAAAAGGATAAGTATAAAATAAAATAAGTATAGCAAGTATAAAATAGAAGTCACGTACGTAGACACAAGTGTGCAGTATGTACGTACAATGTTCAATGCAGAGTAGAAGTAACTGAGTTACCATACAATATACTATACAATATACTAATTACAATATACTATATAGTGCAAAGCAGAAATATGAAGCTTTGTTCTGGTCAAATAGCATAGCATACAGTAAGGACATCAACAGATCAACAGATCTGATCAACAGATCAATGCACAAGAGATCAATGCACAACAGATCGCTGACGCTGTCACGTCCCTGACGAAGACGGGCAGGAGTCCCCGGGCGCGGTACCTTGCCGACGCCCTGTCTGCTCCCGGCTGCCCTTGGGGGGGAAGGACGACGGGATGGGTTAAGCGCAGAGCTCAATCGCATCGGCGACCCTGAGAAAGACAATGCATGTGTGTGTGTATTCCTGTGTGTGTGTGTGTGCCGCCCATGTCCCATGTCGTTGCATGCCGAATAAAGACGTCTCTAAAGAGGTCCTGCATTATATTTACTGCTTTATTCTGGCTACATTCCAGCACTTCAAAAATCTGTCCTGTGGAAAATGGTGTTGCAGACACAAACCAGCAAGCCAGGGTCACAGGGTCACTAGATGTGTTTGTTGAAACCCCCCATAACCTACAATAATTACTATGTTGTATGTTTGTTGTTGTTGTTGTTGTTGTTGTTGTTGTTGTTGTTGTTGTTGTTGTTGTTATTGTTGTTGGTGATGAATGAACAGATCTTGACATGTGATGCATTTCACTAATGATTGCTCTCTCGTGTTTTAAAGGACAACCCCTGCCACAGTAGCACAACCGACTTCTAGGTCCCAGCATAATTCATACATTTTTTATTGGATTCAAATAAAGCTTTCTAATAATAATAATAATAATAATAATAAAAATAAACTGTATTTGTATAGCACATTGCATACAATAATTGCAGCTCAAAGTGCTTCACAGCAGCAAAAAAGACAAAATTGGCATAAAATTAGCACAACATTTAGAAAAAGATGCAGACATAAAATAAGTATAATAGATAGCAGCTAAACAAACAAAGTCAAGGTAAGGCATAGCGCATTAAATCACATAGTTGTTCATCACATAATGACAACCGTGTTATTCCTGTATCATAAGAAGAACCAAAATGAGAATGGGGTGAATGTAATTTATTTTATTTTATTATATATAAATATTACAATGTACCACACAGGTGTGGGATGTCTAGAAAAGTACAACATTACCGGAGGTTGGAATTTGAAATGTCTGGAAAATGTTGTGGTTCAGATCCAATACAGATAATTATAATTATGTTGTTGTAGAGCCACTTTGAGTACAGAGTTCTTGTCAGATAGAGGAATGCTCTTATTACCCAGCCGCTGTCAGCATGCATTATATGAAATACCACCAACATCACATCCAGTCAAGAACATAGGGTCAGCCTGGAGAAATATAGACTTATTTTTAAATAGAAAGCATGTAGGAACCCTGCCAATCAAATCACCTCAATCATCAGGGGCAAGATGTTAGCAGACCTAGTTAGCAGGGAAAATAATGAGATAATACAATAATAATTACAATAAAACAAAGTTTAGGAAATGTAAATCAAGTTTTAAATAAAGTGTAAACAACATTTAAATGCAGGCATAAAGTGTCAGTGTGTGTAAACAAATTGTGTCAGTGTCTAAACCAGGGGTTCTCAAAAGATTTTACACCACAACCCCATTTTATTTAGGATTTCTTTTGGCGACCCCAAACTGTATAGCAGAATTTTAATGTGGAATTAAGGAATATCAAAATAAAAGCACAGGTTGTTGAACTTGATCATGCATATTTATTAGAACATTTTATTACACTATCAATACACATTTATAAAACAAGACATATTTAGCCAAAATATGTTGCCAGAACATAAATAAAAAGAAAACTCTGGTCTAAACCCTAGCTGGGACAAAGCCTGTATATTGTCCATGATGGTCCACAGGTGTCCAGGGAAAGGAGGGTCTGGACCTGAGGCCTGCCCGGGGTTTTGGCATAGGGAAAATAAGATCAGGCCAGGGTCACGGTTGAGGCAGAACATTGCTGTTTCCAAAAGCTCCTCCAGAGTAAGTGTGCTCAGTGCTTTTACACACTACCCACAATCATATGAAGCTTTGTTCTGGTCAAATAGCATATACAGTAAGGACAACAACAAAGTAGTCAGTCATGGCAGATAAAGGAGACTATCTCAGTGCAGCAAGACACAAGCATGCATTTATATCACATAGAAACAATATATCTCACTGTAGCAAGAGATCACTGAGATTATGGTTATGTCAGGGTTAGGTAAAAAACAAACAAACAAAAAACACTAACCTTCTTACTGTCCTATACTACCATGCACTCCTCCTACTATACTAATATGTCTTGTGTCTATGCACTCAATACTGCAGCACCCAAGTTTCAGCACTGTTTGATCATTGTTACTCAGCTGAAAGAGTTGTACCCTTCCTGCTGACTTGCTTTGGATATAAGTGTCAGCTAAATGACAAAATGTAAATGTTAGATTAGGTTATGGTCATGGTTAGGTTTAGAAATGGCATGTTTTTTGCGAGTCCCATTCAAAGGAACTTGCTTTAGCAAACGTATTGGATTTGAGGTTAGTTATAAACAACTCCAAGTTGCACTATAACAAAGCTACAAATGTTTGCAAATTATGTTGTTATAATAGTCTGGTTAGCCAGTGGTGTTTTATCAGTTTATTGATAGCTACCAAAACAATGACCATATAAAGTAAAATTACCATACGGGTGTAATGTATCATTAGCCTATGATTTCAGTAGGTTGCTGGCAAGCTTGATTTGATTGTACTTACTGGTCTTAGGTAGACAATCTCTCATTCTCCATTGCTGCCGTGTGTATGCCAGTTAGCTACTAGCTATGAACTACTATGGTGAAGAGCGCTGCCCTGGGCCACTGTGCGTTCACGTGATGATGTAGAAGGTGGAAAGGGACTGCTAACTGCTGCATATACTGAGAGGAACTAGCTAAATGAGCAAATCAATTACAGCACCTTTAAGACTTAAGACTTGCTCCCATCTTTGCATATAACACTCTGACTCTTCTTAAGAGGTTCACTAGGCAGACTCAGTCTTAGGAATACACTGATGTTGGCCAGCTCTCCTAGTAAGATGATTCCCGGTGTGTTCATTGCGATGACCTTCCTTTTATAACCACCGGCCAGTGTACGATATTGACGGGTTTCCCCTGGCTATCTTGAGAGCCATAAGCCATATGCCACATACGGTAAGTTCATGACTAATGATCTCGTAGAGCCAACTAGATGATTGGACACTGGATCGCTAAATGTCATACAGTCACTACTAAAACTAAACTAAACTAAAAGAGCCCCTTGTCTTTCTCTGTTGTTGGAACTCAACTGCACAACCAAATACCCGCCGTGGTCCAGCAGCTCCAAAGCAGCCGGTGTTCCCGCACCTGCATCCGCGGATCATCACAACATTGTGGGGTTTTAAAGGAAAGGCCTCAGCCTAACACGCCCCCTGACCTTCTCCAGCTAACGTAAACTAATTAGGCTGGCTCTGAAAGGAAAAACTCTGCAGATGGATTAATCAGCCTCTCCACAGATCTGGACCATGAGATTCTGCTCCGGTCGGCTCTCCCTGATGCAGCCTCATTATCTCACGTTATCAAAGGGTTGCCGTGGCGAAAAAGGAGAGGGGGGGTGATGAAGAGGGAGGATGAAGAGATGGAGGGATGTAGGAGGTGGTGGTTGCAGGAAGGGGCTTCCTCCAGTTCCTCTCTTCTCACATCGGACTCAAGGAGGAAATGTCAAGCGTGAAGCTTGGAGAGTGGTCAGTGCCGCCTGGTCCGGCGGACAGCACAGAGGGGGCCTTTGTCCGCCGTCACTTAGCGCCAATTACAGCCCGTCAAAATAGTTTTTCTGCCGTGGGGCGACGTGTTAATGGGCCCAGCGTTGGGTGTGAGGAGCGACCCTGTCCACACACACCAAGCAAGGGTCAGGGGTTAATAGGGCCCCTCTGATGTGGCGGATGAGATTTCGGCAACCTTTTGCCGGCGAGGGAAAGCCAGGACAAAGCCTCGAGAATGTGATACAATTAGGCGGACAGCTCTCTCCGTCCTGAATACTGAGTTGTTTCCCAGAAGCGGGAGGACAGCAGCAGCCCAGGAGCAGATGGGCAGCCGGACACTGGCCAAACAGGTGCGGGGAAGGTCGAAGCCCCTCCCGCCCTGGACAGAGAGAGCGAGAGGGGACCCAGGTGAGGACAGAGATGGCAGCCAAACTCAAGGCCTTTATTTGGACTGAGCAGCAATTAAAAATCCTGTCCAACAAATGACTGCTCTTCTCCACACAAAGAAGGACCTTTTGTAGTTGTGAAAAGGTCAGAGACCATCCGGCCCTCTGGCATTTCCCATCCCTCCGTACAAGTGGAGCTCTGCTTCTGCAGAAGACTGGGCCGGCAGGCCTGCATTGAGGACCACCCTCAGCCAAACCCGGAAGTCCTTCTCACACATGAGAAAGCGTACTTGGCACCGTTGGCGTCTGACCTATACCTCATAATGTATTTCCTGTGTTTAAGTAATCAGCGATTATCTGATGCTGAAAAAAAGAATGAAATCAAATAAAAACAGTCCCAAAATGATATGTTCATTAGATTCAGTCTGGGCTGCGTGTGTTCCTGGTCGGGGCATGTGAGCACGAAACCAGGCCTCTGTTTGCACCATCAAGTGTGGGAACAGAACCAACCAAACTACCCATGAGCACTGAGAGAAAGCCCACAATGCTGTGCCAGGGAGAGCCGGAGATGTTTGAAAAAAACACCCCCACCACCACACTGAGTAAGTCCGACCACATGTAAGCCTGTGGGAACCAGTGGATGACATCTATAAATGCTCTCAAAATACTTTCTGGAATTATTGGTGCACATATTAGTTTCCCTCGCACACTCCGCGCCCCTCACCCTTGTCCTTTGAGGGGGGAAAAACAGCCTATTATTTGGGGAAACGGCACTGAGGATCTGGCCCCCAGCTTCACGCCTTTAATGTTGAAATCAAGGAGGTGATTGAACTCAGCATCCAAATTGGATTTGTTTAATCTGCATCAAGTTTGAACATCCTGTGTAAACACAAGCGTGTGCAGATGCCGGAAACGCCACAGCCCGGGAACGTAAATGCCCGTGGTTGACTTTGGCAGTGAATCAGAAGAGCAGAAGGGAAAGTGAGGTCTGAACAGAGGAATGGAGGACTTCCATTGTTGCTGAGAGGCGGGGTCAAAGGCCACTTCCTACCCCCACAAACGAGTGCACTGAAGGGCAGGGGAATGATGGTAGGGTGATATGGAGGGGGGTCGGAAGAGGAGAAAGAATTCCTGCACTTTTTTATCGAAGAGGGGCGGTCTGGCAGCTAATCAGCACAATGCAGCTGACTTTGAATTACAACGTTGTTGTTGTTGTTGCTGTTGTTGTTCGATTGCTAGCGCACTCCGGTGCCAACGAGCACAAGTCTGACTCTCATTAAGCTTTTAAAAACCTCCTGGGAAGGGAGTCTACAAGTCAGTCATGTCCTTTTCACCAAAACCTACTGTGGCAAGCTGTGTTGAGGCAAAACTGATTAAACACAAACACTGTTAAAAAGTTCACATCTGCGAGTGTTGCTGCAGCTAAACCACCCCCTCACTTCCTCACTCGGCTTTCCAGTGGTTGTTCGCTCCAATGTCAACTCACAAATCTGTTCCGATCGACGCCGACCCCCCTCTCTCTCTTATTATTTTTCCCCCCCTTAGAGATTTAAGTGAGAATATGACTTTGCCTTGCTGGGAAAGCCCCCTCCACTGCGTCACAGAGAGAGACACCCTGCATCCACTATGAGGCTTACTCATTAAAGGAGTGTGTTTGGGGGGGAGGGGGGTGTAGAGGCAGTGGAGGTCACCAGGGGTTAATTCCAATCCTAGCGCTTCCTTGAAGCAGCGTGACAGCATGTCTCCTCTGTTCAGGGATTGGATGGGTCCATCAGTGATCAGACAGGGCCGGCTGACAACGTGTGGAAGATTGATTCGCACACGCGGCGACACGGTGTGCTTCAGTGCCGCTGAGTGCGCGTACATGCACATAGACATAGATGCGCACGCACACACATGCGGCTACACACACACACACATATGTGCATAGGTACATATACACACACACATACGCACACTCACACACACATACGCACACGTGTACACACACTCTCGTGCACGCATACACACACACACACACACACATTTTCTCTCCCCTACAGCTCTCTCATTCCCTTCTGTATGTGTGTGCATTCCTGCGTGTGTTTAATTTTATTGCCTCATTTCAGCCGTCTCACTGTGAGGTGAGGAGAGATTGTACACCAGGAGACGTTTTATTGTGTCTGTCACAACACAGGCAATTCCAGCCTAATTCTGACGTTTTGACAGTTTCACCATTCAAGCGATTTATCGCGTCCGATGTCTGGCCGCCGCTGACGTGCTGGTCGCCTCGCCCTTGTGCCTGTCGTCCGTTTATTGTTTTACGTCATTACATTTTATTGTTTTCATCACCACCGCGGGGGGAGACACTGATTTTACGACTCATCAAAGCGTGTCCATTTATGATCTTGAAAGAGAGAGGGGAAGAAAAGAATGAATGAATGAATGAAAATAATCAGAGGAGATGGAAGGAGGGGGGCAATGAAGGAGTGAAAGACATAACGGCAAACAAAGGAGAAGAAAGTATGCTGGAAAAAAGGGAGAGAGAATGCAAGAGAGAAGGGGGGGGGGGGTGAGAGCAGAGAATGAAAAGGAAAGAATAAAGAAAACAAAGACTGAAAGAGAGAGAGAGAGAGAATGAGGAGAGAGAGAGAGAGAGATGTGGGCCATTCATAAGCAGACTTCAGACCCAGGGATCTCGGGCCAACACACCTGCTACTATTCACTACAGAGGAAATAGACACTCGGGTGGAAGAGAGGCTCTTGGCCTTGGGACAAAACCGCCGTAGCGCCAAATTAGAAACAGGAAGAGCTGCGGGTAAAAGGCCTCAGATTAAAAAACGCACTCTTCCCCACATGGACTCAATATACTGCAGTCCTGATCCCGCTCTTGGAAACCCTAAACCCAACAGCCCCATTTTATGTCCCTCCTGCTGTTTGCTCAGTGACAAGCAGCACAGAGATCCAGTCCAAAGTCAACCCCCCCCCCCCCCTCCCTGGATGTTGGTAAACTCTAAAATACTAAATACTGCTCCCTTCTAATAGGGAGGAGGAGGGGGTGTTTTCTGAGAATACTTCATCAGATATAACTTGACCGCTCCCCAAACATTAGCGTTTCATAACAGCGCGTCGTGACGAATGCTAGTAGCCTTTGCTTTGCTTTCATTGGGCCTCTGTATAGCAGTGGTGGACATAGAATGGGTCGCTTTGTATAAGGTCGGTGACAATAAGTGAGAGGATAGAAGAGAGGGAAAGAGGAAGAGAGAGAGAGACAGGCCCAAGATCCTCGTCCTCGGCTTCTCTCTCTCTCTCTCTCTCTCTCTCTCTCTCTCTCTCTCTCTCTCTCTCTCTCTCACTGGATCGTTGCTGGACTAAGCCATCTCTCAGCAGTGAGGTCGGATGGATGGGGAGACCAGTGTGACACACACTACTCACACACACACACTCGCTACACACACATACAGACGTAGGACAGAGCGCTAACTTTCCCACAGCGGGCCATTAGCGCTGCTAACGCTGTCAACAGGCCGCTAGCAGAGACTAATGATCCGTAACCCGTCGCGTCAGGAGAGAGAGAGAGAGAAGTGAGGAGGGAAAGAGTAGAACCGGCCGCGGGGTCGGCTGAACGTACTAGAAAAGGAAATGAATATTGATATATGCCCGCTGTCTTCCTCCCATGACCCTTGACCTCTGACGGGTTTCTCCTCCACCCCTGACGAGAGCCGTAAGGCATTTCCTGCCAGCTCACGACGACCGATACTCGCCCAATTTTTAAGGGGGAGGGGGGAAAAAAGGAAAAAGCGCACGCGCGCAACCACACACAAAAGTTGGTTCTGAGGGAAAAACAACATTACCTCTTACGGTCCAGGATAAGGGAAAAAAGTATGCGCTCGTTCTCATACGATATTTCCATTTGCTCACAGGCCCGTCCAAGTAGTGCGTTCCCCTCAATCTATCATTTTCACTGCGGTCACCGATGGTAGAGGAGCCCGAGTGTAATTATTCCCACAGATACAGAGGACATCTAGAGGTCTCCTCGTTGGAAAAGCAAGAGCCCCCCCCGCCCCCCCCCCCCCCCCCCCTTCCCTCCGTCGAAGGTCACGTTTTTCAGCAGGTGAAGGTCAATAATGAATCACTGACGTGTTCCACCACTATCCAATTGATTACGCAGACACAGAGAGGAGGAGATATTGGTGTCTCTGAGAGGGAGGAAGAGAGGGAGGGAGGGAGGGAGGAAGAGGGAGAGAAAAAACATCACAATAACATAGCTTTGGGATGGCGTCCATGTTCCATCCACCACACTCCTCCTCCTCCTCCTCCACCTCCTCTCTTCTCTCTGATGTGTCTCTCTCTCCTCTTCATAGCTTTTTTGCCTCATGAAAGAGGTCATCACTAAAAGCCATGAAGGGCTGCATTCACCCGGGGTCCGCTCACTGAAGTCTGAGCCAGGCACACTGATGGATATGTGCACGTACGCACGCACACACACACACACAGAGAATATGCCAGACGAGGAGTGTGTGTGTGTGTGTGTGTGCTCTCTCTCTCTCCGTAGTGCGACTCTTAAGAGGAAAACCTGCCATGACATCACCCAGGGGAGCGCAGGTGCAGGGCCGGGACAGGAAGTGAGTCACAGGAAGCTGAGTGAGGCAGACTTTGCCATGCCTACTGACAGACTGTGGGAGAGCACCTCCAGAACGGAGCCAGGGGCCCCCAGGTTGGGGGGGGGGGGGGTGCTGCGCTTTACATAAACAAGCTCCTCTCATCTCCCCCCACGCTCAGGTCGGCGAAGCCGGGCCCTCGAAAAGAAGTGACCGGTACCGCAAGTTTATTTCCCAGGAGTGCTTCTGGTGTGCAGGCTGCACGCACACTTTTACTGGCAACACATGCTGCCTCAAATTTGATGTGCAAATTGTAATTCAGTCAAGCGTGGGGGTTAGGGTGAGCTAGTTAGAGGATTAGTTAGAAGATGGATAAACCCAAACAATACACAGATGTAGTCGTCGTGGTAAGCCCACCTTTTGACATGCTTGGTGCACTCTTGCTCTAAACCAAAGGCAATTGTCTGGAAATCCAGGCAGTGCTAATGCAGGGTAGATGTGAGGCGGGTGGGGAGCGACGGGGGCTTGTTCCTGGTTGGTACCTCTCGGTCCTGGCTCACATTTACACGTACAGACAACGGGAGCCACCGCACAACAAGTGTGTATCTCCACCCACTGTACACAAGGACGGATCCGCGCGGCCTGCAGGCGTATACATTTAGGACCAACAAAGCCCCAAGTTAAACATGTGAATCCCGTGGTGGCATTCCTCCAGCACTGAGAGGTGTGACAAAATCCCCCCTGTAATGAAAGCCATGGGGAGCCGGGGGAATGGGAGCCACGCTCGCGGATCTCTGCCCGAGATGGATGGATAGATGGGTGGAATGAACGGTGCATGTGTCCTTGACCGCGGCGGCCTGGCGGTTTATACAAAGCTTATTACGCTAATGAGAAAAGTGTGGGGAGTGCATTGGTCCCGTATACCACCCAGGGAAACAGAACCCATTCAACCCCATGCGCCCTGCATCTGGAGAGAGCCTCCTGGTAATCTGCTCTTAAGCGCAGGAGGTTGAGCACCAGCTTGTTCTCATAGACCACCAAGCAAGGCCCCAAACTCCAGAACAGGTCTCCTTTCATAGCCAGGGATCAACTGACTCTCGGCGGAATGGGGTTCGAGGCCCGGAGGCTCCTCAAGGTGCCCATGTTGGGACTCATGGCCGCGCGATGACAATATTTGAGTTGGCATGCTGTTGTCCTGCGGTGAAGAGATGTGGGGACTGTGATCATAGACAAGCTCCACAGACAATCTATAAACCTCTTGGAGGTTGAAATAATATATACTTAGTATCAATTCAATATCCCTTTGCTATCTCTCTCTCTCACAGAGAGGGTGCGATGGAAGGTTTTTGTGGTTCAGAGAGGGAGAGTATAGGAGACGGGTTGTTGCCATCTACTGGTTGAAGACAGATGAAAGAGGCCACACATAACTCAACAAATAACCTTGTCTACTTCCCAGCAGGTGAAGGTAGAACATACCATATGTTGGCCCTGCTTTCACTGTTCCTTTTCGGCTGTTGTGAAACTGCGACTCTAGGCAAGAATGATTGGAATTGTATTGAACAGTTTCTCCTCAGGTAGTTCAATGTGCTAGCTCCTATGTTGAGATTCTGTAGGTCGTATACATTTTGTTTGGCAAATTGTTGCTTTTACTCTGAAACGGGGCCGAAAAGATACATCTGTGCCAGAATGGGACTCATTTCATTGAATAAATCAGGCTTACTGTGTGAGCGGTGATGCAAGTCCCTTCGTCACCTATCACTTGTCAAATGCCAGATCCGAGCGGGTGCTTCATTTTAACTGCCAACATTAAATGGGAACATCACCAAAGAGTGAAGTTTTATGTGTCGTAAGATTAAGATTTACTGTGTCTCGATTGACATTTATCAAGCAGGCCTGCTGGGGGATGTCATGTAGCTCCTTTTGACTGATCTCCTCGCTTCCTGCTACAAAGATGGAGGACGTCCACCCCGCTTTCAAGCTACGGGTGTGGGAGACGCCCTTAGGCAGCATTCCAGGATCAGTTGAATCTCCCCCACCCCCACCCAAACCGAACTGTAAACCATCAGAGGGGTAAACTCCATGCTGACCTTAGATCAGTGTCTAGAGAGGCGAATCCATCCTCCGGCCTGTTTTAGAAGCCCCATATGTGGCCCATATGGATTTCCTTCCTGCATCCCCTCTGTGGAGCAGAGCTGGGTCCCCGCACTGCAAAGTTACACATGCTCAACCACACACACCCACGGGTAGATCTTTATTGAAGGGCTTGATCACAAATAGATGCTTATTTATAGATACGGTATTCATACATTCTGTATTTGTGTGTCTCGCTGATGATTTCACCATATTATAAAGAGTTATATTTCAATGGCAGCTCTTTATTCTCTCTCTCTCTCAAGAGTTAATTTCTGATCTCTCTCAGGGAGGGAGGAGAGAGAGAGAGAGCGGGTCAGGGCCGGCCGGACCAGCCAGACGTCACATGAAAAGGTGTGGTGTGATTCACTGTCCTTGGATGAGAGACGAGTGCTTCTGGAGTTACGAGGTCAATTCTCCTGCTGATCCGTCCCTCCCTCCCTCGGTCCGTCGGTATAAACTGTCTGTCTGGCACAGGCTCGCAGACGGCCTCTACGGTTTCATTGCCTTGTTCTCGGGAGTATCATAAGAAGCAGAGAAGCGATTTCTAATGTTGTACTGTAGCTTAGCTACTGCACTATTATACGGCCATGAGAATAGGGCTATAATGGTCTGGTCTCTCTGACATAGTCGGAGTCCCAGCCAGAGGTAATGACTCCAGCATGTCACTCCGGGACAGCTCCGCCGCGATTGCACGCTTGATTAGCTCTTACAGTAATAGCAGTAGCAGAACATTATCTAAAGAGCGCGTTAACGATAGCTTTTAGTAATATAACTGTCGTTCCCTTCAAGCCTGCGTATGTGAGTGTGGTAATGTGTTAGGCAAGCGCACAGCCCCACACCCTCGTTATGCGCATGCGTGTACCTGCCTGCATGCAGACTTGCATGGGTGCCGTGCGCCATACATAGTGGAATGAAATCTTAGAGACTATGTGAAAAAGTACTATCATCCCTGGTCATTCTGGAAAAGTAATTTCCATATTTCGCTCTGCTCCTGAATCTGTGGACGCGGGGTCTGTTTGATGTGTTCAGAGCTGCAGCACAGATGCCACAGTTTGAGCCCCGCCGGACGTCATCTCACTGGCTGTTTCTCGGAAAACAGAAAAAACACCATGAGCACCACCTCTAAAATTAGTATGTGCTGCACATGAAGGAGTAGAGAGAAAAATACTGAAAAAAGAAAGGACTCAAAAGTGGCCGCTGTCCCTCCCCGCATCTCTGCGTCTCGGTGTCCCGCCCTGGCACGGGGGCCGGTCTAGATCTCCCATAGCGACGGAGTACTCTGCTCCATCAAAGGTGCACGGCATGCCACATATTTTCCAAATCCAGGCTGGCCAGAAATCTGGAAATCTGATTTTGTAACCCTTATGATTTTGGTTGTTTGGAGCTGCAGTTACTCTTGGTGTGGTTTGCAGTACACAGTGCAAAAAAACGAATGGGCTCTGCCACGCTAGTAAGGAGTAGCTTTCGGTGTTATGCTCATCAGTCGTGCGGGTTCTCTGTTGTGTGTTTGCGCGTAAACAAAGAGAGCAAAGAACACCTTTAACTTATTTGCCAGATGTTCCGAGCGAGCGGGGGAGGGAGGGAGGGAGGGTGGGGGATCAGAGTATGAAGAGTGCCTTTGCAGAAGTCTGTGTAGCAGGTGAAAAGACAATCCTGCCAAGACAGCATATCTCATAGTTCTGCTTTTATAACTAAATCACTAGCCCAGAATCCACACTCCCACACACTAAGAAGAAGATTGTGTCTTTATCCTAATACTGAAACTCAAGTCCATTCAGTTAAAATGGTGCGCTGGAATTGCTACTGGAACGTGGCCACGTTCTCAGCCCTGTAGCCGTCAGGCCGACCACACTCTGAGCCGCAAGCCTCGCGTTGACGTGATGAGTGTGGAAGTCAGTCAGTCGGTAATGGCAGAGATAATGGCTCCTTATGACTTTGACCCTTGACCCCGGTTCTTGGTGAGAGGTTTAGGAGTGGTCCCAGAGGAGTGGCGTGATACTAACCCTTCTAAAGTGAGAGGGCCGGGGCAACACTGGCTCACTCACGGAGCGACCGGAACCGGAGTTCAGTTGGGATGGGGTGCAGGAGGGGGCGAGGTTTGAGGAGCGCTACCCATGTGTGACCCACCCAGGGAGCAGTATTTCCACCCAACCCAATGAAAGCTTTATGGACTTGAGCTATAAAGGCAAACCACTAAATCTAACACTTTTTTAACACAAGCATTTTTCGACTCCCTCCCTTTCTCTGAGCCCGACCCTAAGAGATTTGGCAGCAACAATCTTTTTTTTTCAACTGTTGAGCGTTTAGTTGATTTTCATCAAATGTTCATTAAGTGTACCAGGGAAGTGACTTCCTCCTGAAGTCCATTAAAATGGCGCGGGTTGTTTCAGGCGCTGCTACTGGCAGAGCGATGGGGAGCCCATGTGCTGGGTTGTGGTGCGGTGGGGTCCTACACAAGAGAAATGGACACCAGATGGGATTGGGAAGGGGTGGGGGAGCGGATGCAAGGTAAAATAAAATAACACATGCAGAGGTTTGAAACTCAAGTGTGGTGAAGAGGAGGCGGAGGGGGGAGGAGGAGTGGGGGGGGAGTAGGAGGGATGCGGGAGGGTTGCTTTGACACAAAATGACTTGCCGGTTGCATCATCCAGAATGTGCGCTGTACACCACCGTGTGAAGAGAGTGGATATTTTTTGTGTGTGTATTTGTCGTTGCATAACAGTGTCTGTGTTGATAGATCCGGTGGCAACAAGTCGGGCCAATGTACTACACAAGATACGGGATCTGAGAGACGCTGAAGAGGTTGACATCTTGATGGTTTTACTGCCACAGAATAAAGTCTTACGGCTCCTACTAAACGCCCTGATTTACGGTTCCTATATGAGGAAGAAGCATATCTTTGTTCGTTGCACATTTTGTTTTTTTGAAGAGCAGAGCCCACCAGGAAACCCTTGAATAGATGATTGAAAAAACAACCGTGTTGGTTTTCCACGCAAGCGTATGCATGTGTCTGAGATTGAAAACCAACATTCCACAGTCCCAATGTGCGCTCGTATAAAAAACATTCTATTTAGAGCATTTTGAGCTGCCTTGTGTTCCCTCCAAACCCTTTCTAATGCAAACACAGCAGAAAACGCAGTCAGTCAAAACTCCACAAAACTCTGGCCTTGTTTTTTTTCTTCTCCTTCTCCCTCTTCCCTCCTCTCATTATCTGATCCGCCGTTGTGGCTGCAGTATACATTTTCATCCGTCTGTCCGTGGCATTCTCAGCCACTTCGGCTTGGGTCTTGTTATTGCATTGTTTTCCCAAAAGAACAATGCGGCATTAAGATATTAATTCAGACATGCGTGTCCGGGCCGCATCGCAGAAGCCATACGATCCCCTTTTTAAGATTTCTTCCAGCCATTATTCACCACTGCAATCCAATTGAATAAAACATGAGTCTTAATCTGTTAGTGTCAGAATGCAGTATTGTTTGTGTTTTCGGAACCTGCTTGCTAATGTACCCCCCCCCCCCCCCCCCCCCCAACCCTTGAAAACGTCCCCCATGGCTATTTCGACCGTGGCTTTCCCTCCAGGGCACAGATAGACAACAACACACAGCCTTCTGACTCAACAACAGACGACAAAGGAAGCCAGCCAGAGCTCTGAAGGAGAAGGGTATGAATGTGTCTGAACATGTGCGGCGGCGGTGGTGGTGGCGGGACGGACGGTACAGGTGTTTGTTGGTCTTTATTAATTAAAGCAGCAGTAAATCACCTCTCTGGCCGGACGCCTGTTGGTGCGTCTGCCGCAGAACTCTCGCGGCCCGTCGTGTCTCACTTCACACTGTAAACAAACCTCGTACCCCTCGCGAAGCCGCCCGCCTCGATACCCCTCCAACCTCCACACACCCCTCCAACCTTGAAATTGGCATATAGGTTGCCTTTTTCCCCCCTCTTTCTTTCTTTCTCTCTCTCTCTCTTTCTATATCCATCCGTCAAGCGAGAAGAAAACAGATCCCAGGGGTTAATGTTTTAGAGAAGCCTTCCCAGGGATCTTTGGCGATGACATGCGATGCAGGAAAACAAGTCCTGGTGTTTTCCTACCAGCTCCCCGGGGAGACTATAACATCTGTAAAGGCCTGTAGCCTGTCAGTCCCCTCCGGTGACCCTACACCGCACCGCAGTCCATTACACCCAACGGCACCCTGAACCTGGCCTCTGTCACTTTCCTCTATAAACAATCTATTGTTGTTGGGGCTCCGGTTACATTTACCAAAGGAGTCAGTGCTTGGTTTGCAATCAGTCCTCAAGTGTCTTGCTACCAGTTGTGTGTTATTTCTCCATGGCTAATTTATGTGGGAGTCTGAAACTCTTGTTTGTGTGTGTGTGTGTGTGTGTGTGTGTGTGTGTGTGTGTGTGTGTGTGTGTGTGTGTGTGTGCGTGTGTGCGTGTGTGTGTGTGTGTGTGTGTGTGTGTGTGTGTGTGTGTGTGTGTGTGTGTGTGTGTGTGTGTGTGTGTGCCATAGCGAGCGCTTCTCAGACCCCTTGACAGGGAAAAGTCAACAAACACCAGTGCTGTCCACTGTAGGTGACCGTGGAAAATTGGAGCGAACCACGTTGTTTTCTCACGATAAATACACATTATTTATTTACAAATAAAGTGGTTATAATAGAAATAAATACAAAATAAAAATCTGAGCATTATACTTCATGTGGTATTGCACCCATTTCGAAATGTACATCAGAAATACATTTTCAAAACCAGTAAAAGGAATATTCCTCTGATTAAAATATTTATTTTTTTTCCCAACATTACGTAGACATAAATATATTCATATATAGTTTTTTTTTCTTCTTCTTTTTTTTCCTGCACAATAGCTCTGTTTTGTGTCTTTCTTTCATATAAATAAACGTCTTCATTGGGAAACCGGGTGTCCATAATAGCCTCATATAAGTCTCTTTCTCTCAGTCTTTCTCCCCACCCCTCCCCCTCTCCCCGTGTCTGTCCGTCCATCCGTCCGTCCCTCCCTCCCTCTGTCAGTCTCTCACCGGCAGCCGCAGCCTTCCACAACCATGTCCTGGTAGTTTTTCAGGATGACCTTCTCGTACTCGTCCAGGTAGAGCAGTGAGATGGGGCTGAGCTCGGTGGGCACGCAGCAGGCTTTGGGGATGTTGGAGTTGACCGAGTTGACGAGCGTCTGCACGATGGCGTGGTTGGTGGAGTTGAGGTGATCCGCCAGGGGGAAGGGGCACTCCCCGTGGCAGTAAAAGGCGTGGTAGCCGGGCGGCGCCACTATCCACTCGTTCCAGCCCACGTCGCTGAAGTCCACGTACAGGGCGTGCCTCCGGCAGCTCGCCTTGTGCTGGTGCTTCCGGCGCTGCTTGCGGTTAGCCGCCTGCCGCTTCTCCCGCGTGTGGAGGACCGAGTCTCCCCGGCCGTCGTGGCCGTAGGTCACCAGCAGCGGCCGAGCCTGGGGCCACGAGTCCTGGTGCTGATGGAGGGACCGGCTCACCCTAACGTGCCTGCTCCGTCTCTGGGCATCCTCCTCCCCCGCCCCCCCTCCCCTCCCGCCGGGGTGAAGCACCTCCACCATGAAGCCGTGGTTGTGGTGCCCCCCGACGGTCCACTGGGACACGGCGGGGCTGACGTCGAAGCTCTCCCAGCGGCTCAAAGAGTCCTGCACTAGCCGCGTGTCCAGGAGGCGTGTCAGGGGCTCCCCGCTGGGGGAGGCGGGGGCTCCGAACACCTCGTAAACGTTGATGCGATGGAGGCCGCCGCCGGCAGGAGCGGCACCACCAGTGCTACTACTGCTGCTGCTGCTGTTACTGGAGCTGTTGCTGGGGGTCAGGGCAGCCATGACCTGGTCCCTGAAGATCCGTAGCTCGGCGGACGTGATGAGCTCCTCTCCTGGGATGGAGGTGAGGTTGAAGAAGAACTGCTGGGTGGTTCTGCCTTTCAGGCTGGCCAGGGCCTCCATGGACTCTGCAAGGGAACAACACAATGGCAAACATAGTGTGAAGGAAACGAGTTCTGAAACACATTACCTGGGCTATATAACACAGTCACGGTAGAACAATTATAGAGTATCTATGATTAAAAGGCAAGCTGGCTTAAGGGCTTAGACAAAAGCAGAGAAACGTTGGCTGAAGATGGTTTCTTAAACACACACGCACGCGCGCGCGCACACACACACACACACACACACACACACACACACACACACACACACACAGGCTTTCCTCTTTCCCCTATCCATCCAGCCGACCAACCCACCGGCCTGGCACATGCTAACACGAGTGGGTGTGGGTCCTTGTCACACAGACGTCACAGGGACACACAGGCTCCATGACACAACGCCGTAATGGCAGGCAAATGCTTCTGGTGTCCTAATGGGTATCATTACTGTCAAGCTCATAAATATCACCATGCTGAATGTCACAGGATCAAAGCGCTGGGCCTCCAATCTATCGATAAGATCAACCAAGAACCGAGATACCATCTTCCATTCTCCACGCTAGACGGTCACTGGAGGATATTTGCCCTTTAAGGTTTGGCTATTACATGGAATTCCCACTGTTTATGCATGTATGGAAAAAAGCGGTGCCGCCTATCATGACGATCATCAAAGCTGTGTTTTGACAGTCAAGCAATAGGGAAATCAATCGGGGATTTATCAGATGTCCACCAACATGTTGATGTCTTTGGTGGCGACACTGTGGGCCAAACATGTTCTTAACCTTTGTGGATATGGACCAGCCGTGATGGTATTCCACTAGTAAAAGGCCAGTAGCTACCGCTCAAGTTTAAGAATTAACACAATTAGCCTGGGACAGTTCTATAGTGAGCAGGAACTCTCTCTCTCTCTCTCTCTCTCTCTCTCTCTCTCTCTCTCTCTCTCTCTCTCTCTCTCTCTCTCTCTCTTCCTCGCTCGAAAGACACAAACCACACTCAGTGATCTGTAATATTATCAAGATGTAAAACCTGGCCCAATTCCATTTCTAGTGAATGGGAGGCTGAATTTGTGAACTCACAGAATGTTTTGGGGCTTTCACCAACAAATAAGCTTTATTTTATAGCTGTTGCCTACTGCCTTCTGAACTGGATAAAGATGGTATATCCGCATAAGATTACCTAACCCTGTATATATAATAAATAAAGTATATATAATATAGAAACTGTCCTTGACACTATCATAGTCACCTTTTCCATACCTGCCAATCACACCAGATTGGTGGGGACAAACTTAACCTTGCTTCTGGCTATTAGAGATGACGATGAATGTGCAATTAAGACTAAACTGTCCTACGGCCAAAAGAAAACATATTTGTACGCCTAATTTCAGCTGTTTTCTGTTTTGTAATGTAGAATAACTGACAGACTTACTTGTCAGAACAGCAATTTTCTTTACTGCCCAGGTCCACTTTGAACTTTTACTTTACGTAGTTCATATAGATGATACACAGACGTACGTTTTGTCTGTTTGGTGTGGTAGAATAAACACAAACTTTGAACTCTGAGCTTTTTTCAAAGGAGGCATTTAGGAAATTCCACCCTCTCATCCTAAACCTCCCTCCAGAGGCACAAAGACCTCAATTAGGCCTATCACTCCTCATTTGATGTGGGAAAACCCCTTCTCTCTATTTCCCTCTCCTCCATCCCCGATCCCTTGCTTTCTATCCCTCCCTACCCCCCAAATCCCCTCTCTTTTTCTCTTAGTCCCAAATCCTATTTTCTCTCTTTCTTCCATGGTGCTCTCTCTCTCTCTCTTTCTTCTCCTCCCCTCTCTCTCTTTCTCGCTCTCCTCAAGTCCCAATTTCATTCTCTGGGGGAACTGCTGTGTGAACATGTTGGGGCTTGCCTAAAACCTTGTGAACCACAGATATGAGTGTATCAACATTCCTAATTTCTTTTTGTGCAGCATGCCAAAACAAAAGATAACGGCTAATGTCGGGTCATTCATCTCACGGCCGTCTCTGGCAGCCGGTTCCTGTGTGTGCCGTGCTCTAGTGGACATGTTCTGTTTGGCATGGAGAATGGTTATCTTTGAAAACCGAGAGCGGACTCCGCAAAAAAAACTAATTATCCCGGTGAAATTAATATCAGCTAGCAGATGTGATGAATGGCCGACTGTCATTGGACCCGGCTTTGATGCACCGCGCGCTTTTACATCTGTGTAGATACATGCTTATTACACGCGGCGCTGCCATCAATTCTGTGTCTCTTGACTTACAGCGTAAGCAGAGGATGAAACGCCCAGGGGTGGGTGTGTGTGTGCATGCGTGTGTGCGTGCGTGCGTGTGGGAGGGAGGGAGGGTGTAAACATAGCCTGAGTTCATCCCTAATGGGCGGTGGTGTCAAGGTGTGTGCTCTGGCCCCTGTGCAGAGGGGTCCAGCTGTGGGCTGGGAGGGGAGCCGTCAGTCACCCTCCTCTCTGAGCCAAGCCAGGGGTTTGTTTGTAATGTGTCAGAGTAGCCACTGGGTGTCATCCGTACTGGCCCTCTGGAGAACACCCAAGCAACCACTCTAACCACCCCCTGCTCTGACTCATGCACCCCGGTGGAAACTTCCCCACTCAAAACACTTAGAACTCTGTTTAAAAAACCCCATATAGACTTTAGAACTGTGTTTAAATCCCCCGTGAGCTGGTACACTGTGTGTAAAGTTGGAACACACTGGGGTTGCGGACGGTGAGACTTTCAAAAGATAGATATAAATCCAGTTAGGAAAAAAGGTGCGACGATCACCGAGTGCTGAAGTGCTTGTCGTCAAAAGGATGTGCTCTTTTTTCTTTTCTTTTTTTTTTACATGCACTTCGATACTATCAACGTGTGCTTCACCTCGCCACGTACAAATTCAGCTGCGTCGAGAATTATTAAGTTCTTATTGAGTTTAATTTTGATGTCGCTGGTTCACTATCCATAGGTATAATGTGTATAGGGCTCCATTCGGGGTCAAAGGTGAATGGCCCTGTACAGAAATAGCTTCATATAAGCACATGTGCCTGGTGAACTAATGAACTCTTTAGCCGGGGGCTACGAGCCTTTACTGTATAACCCTTAATCATCTTTGCAACATATGTTTCTGAGGAGTGAAAATGGGACTGAAGTGAAACAACCAGCGCATATCCAGGGTATAAACTAAGTGTGCAATTATGGTGTTTTATTATTGGAACGTGCGTAATGGCGCACAGCGCGCACAGAGAGGGGGCGATTTGGAAAGAATAAGGCGCGCGCACCCCCCAACCCCCCCCCCCCCCCCCCCCCCCCCACACACACACCACACTCCCACCCCACACCCCCTTTCCCTGAGTCCCAGGACTAATTTCAGTCCTGTTAGAAATGACTCAGAATTCAGTCTGACAAGAGGACTCTGTCATAATGCGTGTTAGTGTAATGTCATGCCGTGTGTTATTGAAGTAACAGGGTGATGACTATCACCTGCGCACAGGCACACCGCCCTTTATCCCGTTCCTGTGGTGCGTGTCTGGAAAAACTGTTTTCAGAGCCCACGCAAACACCATCAATTATTAAGAAACAAATTACCCCAGGGATACCACCTACCCTCTGTGTTTTTGATGCCTGTTACAGCAGCGCCAATGGAATGTTTGGTTAACGGTTGCATCACTACATAGTTCGAGGTTTAGTCTGAATTTAGTTCCGCATCGGCCGCTTCCTGCACTTGGAAATCCTGCCAATGAGTTTTTTTTAAAGTAATAATTTGCATATTAAGGAGGTCCAATCGGCCGGGGCGCGTGTCGCCTTCAGATGACTAACCTTCCACAAAACAGTAAAAAAGACCCTGAGATTCGTCTTCGCACACTGAGTCATGTTTAAATATAGGTTTGGGTTCGTCTGAGCGAGCGGGGCAGCGCTCCACCTGACAGGTGAAGTATGTCACTAATACATACCTTCGTGGTGAAAGCTTCTAATCGTGTTGGCCTTGCTGGCGGCTCTCTCTGCGTGTCTCCCCATGTTCCTGGGCCGCTTAGTGCCGTGGTCTCCGTTGGCAGAGTGCATGTGGTAAAGGTCCGCCATGTACTGCGGCACCACCGCCTGCCTGCTCGGGCTCGGCCGGCGCTTCAGGCCGAACATATTGAGGAGCCGGAGCTCAAATTCGTTGAGAAAGTTCTCCGAGCGCTCCGGGGTGTGTTTCCCGGACTCGCTGTACTTCCTCCGGCCCACCTCGGGGATGAGTCCCGCAGCGCCTCCCAGCAGCACCTGAGCGAGCATCAGTACCATGAGAGAGCGGACCACAGCGACCATGATCAGTCAGTCCCTGTGGAGAGAGTCAACGTGTGTCAGTACACCGGGGGTGCCGAGCCGACAGCTGGGGACATGAGGGGGGGGCTCACTGCGGCGCTTCCCCCAGCTGTGCCATTCCTCCATACAATAGGAATTATTGAAGGCTGGGCAGGTTAAAAGGGAGACACCTCACTTTGAAGTGTATAGAACAAAAAGGCTGGGGAGCAACAGCCCCGCCGGCTCTAGACTACACTAACTGAAATAGGAGATTGATGTTAACATTATAGAGGCAAACTAAAACATGAAAAATATCAAGGCGAGGAAGTTGTGAAAGACGGCTTGGCCAACACAAAAAAAAAGGGGGGGGGGGGGTGGCACAGGAAAGAGAAGAAATCAAAGAAAGTCTAGGGGGGGGGGGGGGGAGACTGCAGACAAAAAGTCTCCAATTAGACAGATAAGAAAGCGTGTTTGGTGAGGGCATATGAAAGACAAGAAGTACAGCACAGGTCTACGTATAGCCCGAAAGATCACACAAAGCATGAAAGAATGTTGTCGTGGGGGGGGGGGGGGGGGGGGGGGGAGGTTAGAATAAACAGCCCGAGAGAGGCAGTCAGACAGCGCTACAAGCGTCTGTTTGCAGAGGCTTTGACGGTCATGTATGACTATAATCATACGGGATAGAGTTTCTTCAAGAGGCTCACAGGTGTTAGATCTGACGTGCGCACCGGGGCCAGATGGAACCCTGGCTACTCCTTTGAGCAGACAAGACATCAAAAACACCTACATAAAAAAAAAATGCATGAAATAGCATAACCTCGAGGGGGGGGGGGGGGGGGCATTACGTTTTACATTTTGATACGTTTATGTAAACTTTAGTGTAAGCTATAAATGTTTGATATGCAAACGCCGCCGCTTTTACGCACACACGTAAAGAGGTCCATAGCGGGAGAGTGGTCACTTATCAAAACGTTTTATTCAAGAAAAAAAATACCTTTATACACTCTCATGGACATTAGAAAAATATACATCCCCAGTTTAAAGTCTTCAGGGGTAAAAGTGAAACAGTCTCAATAAAAGTTGTACAGTATAGGTGTTACTTTTTACCTGATGAGGAAGCGCTGTGTCCGGTCGTCGTTCCACCTTTGGGCTCCAATAAATTCCACATTAATTCGTGTTTAATCCACGCTTGTCCTTCGCGGACGGAAGACGGCCCTTGCACTGTCTGCACCTCTCGTTCATATTCTCTCCAGCTGCACGTCGGGCGTCTTGGTCAACACGGGGGGGAATGTGTT